>NC_037598.1:22588698-22907465 GCF_003073045.1 Pomacea canaliculata
ATATAGAGGAAAATATACAGAAACAAGAGAAACTGTTCTGGGTTTGAAAACTACAAAAGCCGTTTAAAAATGAGCCGAATCTGAAACGGCGACTTCAGTTTGAAAATATTTATTTAAAATTCGGGAAGGATTTATAACCAGTCCGAAAATATCGAAAAAAAACCCCACATCAATAAAGATGTCCTTTTCCTACACACACACTCACACAGAAGCATATTGGCAGTTCCGGTCGCTCAGATTTCTTTTTTTGCCAAAGTTTTCTTTAAAAGTATCCTGCATTAACTTTGCGTTGAGCTAGTCGTTTCTACAGTTTTTTTTCTCAAGAAATATGCCTCGGATAGATAAGAAGCGTAAGTTTAAACCCGGTCAGTGTGTGTGTGTGTGGAGTTTCTGTTTGTAATAGTCTCCCTTTGCCTGAAAAAGTCGACTATTACATGGGGAAAAAAAAACAACCCAAAAAACCCACACATCATCATTTTCTCCCACACAACACGCTTGAGTGTTCACACCACGAAACATCCAATAGTGAGTGTCATGGGCTTTGATGCCGACTTCTGAACGCCGCCATTTTTTTCTTTATCTGTCAACAATCGGTAAGGATCGAAAAGCAGTATGGAGAAGAAATGTGGAAGTTTCTGCTGGTGTTGCTGTGTGTGGGCGTGGTGGATGCTGCCTGCCTCAAGAATCGGAAGCGTGTCAGGAAAAGCATACGCACAGGTTGGAGGGAAAAAAAAGAAAAATATTTTGCGAACGATCTTCCTCTCCATATATCCCAATCCTGTGAAATGTTTGCAGACGACACCACAATACACGCTCACCACCAAAAGATTGAGCCACTCGCTTCCATCCTACAGCTGAGCGCCGACGAGCTCCAGGCTTGGACTGAATCCAACCACATGTCCCTCAACCCCCAGAAAACTGAAGTCATGCTTCTAACAACCAGACAGAAAAGACAAAACCTAGCCACCCCATTTCCTACTATCCAAATCGGCGCTCAGTCAATAACTGAAGTACAGGTCCACAAACTAATGGGTGTTACCATTGACAACAACTTATCGTGGTCCCAACACATTTCCACCACAAGTAAAAACATTTCCAAGAAAGTCTACCAGCTGTCCAGAATCAAACATTTCCTTGACACTCACACAAGAAAACTCTTCTACACCACCCACATCCAATCAGTCATTGACTATGCCTCTACCCTCTGGGACTCCGCTAGTGGATCCTCCATGAAACCTCTAGCTAGTGTTCAGAGGCGAGCAATCAAAGCCGTCCTGCTAAAACCGAAATTAGACCCACGTGACTTCACCTCTCTAGGCGTCCTCCCTCTTAAAAATAGACTCAAATTTAACAAATGCATTTTCATGTATAAAATACTGACGGGTAAACTATCGCCAAGACTCTCTCTCCTATTTTCCTCCAATAACTCTAGAACCTTCCAAAACTGAATATTCCTTTCCTAGACTAGACCTCTTCAAATCAAGTCTGCAATTTTCAGGGAGTGCGCTATGGAACAGCCTCCCTCTCCATCTCAAACAATTGCACTCCCTGGCCTGCTTTCGACGCCATCTATCTCAATACGTTCAAGATATATAGATAAGCCCTCTAATTCCTACCAACTCCAGGTGACCTTGTGAATATATGCTAATCTCTTCTTTAACCATCACTTTGTACATATCCACCCTTCTCTATGCTTATTATCTTTTTATATTTAATGCTTAATTAATTCATTTCTATAGTTAATTTTTTCCCTGAAAAGGGCGAGGGCTAAGTGGAAAAAAGCGCTCAGTTGCTTATTTTACCCCTCGTTAATAAAGAATTGTCATTGTCATTGTCATTGTCATACATACCTGCAATTCAGCAGACGACTGCGGAGACAACTCTGATGAGACATTTCCTGAATGTCCTCAGTTATCTCCCTTTAATCGTCTTTCGTTGCGAGACATGTAGAACCACGTTATCATGGTTACCGTGTTTTGATTATAGCCTCTCTTGATATTCATGCCATAATGTTTGTTTAGCAGCAACAACAACAAATAATAACAATAATGGATTTAAATAGTGTTTTCCTCACCACCAAAAGCAGCAGCAGCAGCAGCAGCAGCAGCAGCAGCAACAACAACAACAACAACAACAACAACAACAACAACAACAACAACAACAATTAAACAATGAAAGTGTTTTATATTTTCTTTCTTTAATTTGTTTACATTGTCTAGAAAACTATTTTAAGCTGCAAGTCTGGAAGTAAATAAAACATGTCATTTTTTATTATACACAAAATGGATGGGCTCGTGGAGACATACCTGTTGTAAGTTTTTTTAAAAAAAAGCTTTGATGGCGAGGGAAATAACTATGAGAACATACTGCTGTAAGATTTTTAAAAAATGGTCTCGTTGTCCTCCTTATATTAATACATGGCATTACGAATAATACTGCAAAAGTGTGTTTTTTCTGCAGATAACTTAATGAGCAACTCCCTTTTCATCACTAAAATTGAAAGAAGCAGACGTGCATTTGGTAAAATTCTGTTGAGTGTATTTATGCGACGCTTAAGGCCATAATCACACACATACACACAAATACACACTAACATACAATAAGCACACACATAAACACAAACATTTACAGGTAGAGCTTTAAGGTGTTTGTAGTCACATTCCATTGTTTCTCTCCCAGTGGCGTAGGAAGATGCTCGGCTTTGGGGAGCGAGATGACGAACTACATGCTGACACTTAACGAGGTTCACATTCTTGCCTCCTCATTATCTTTTTTGACACACCCTCCCACCTTGCTCCCTTGGTGTCAACAATCTAAGGTTATTATTAAGCATTTATAAAGACACTAGAGTGCATCTACACGCAGACATCAAGCTAAACATCGAAATACAATGATGCAAGTGGTGAAGGAATGGTAGAATTCTCTAAGCTTTGTAGACACGTTCACATTCATAAAGACTAGCAGAGGAAGGGGTGGGCATCGAATGTGTAAACTCTTTGTCCCAGCCGATTGCCCTGCCCCGAGGTCAAGCCCTATGATGACGTCATGAGATGCCCCGCTTGCCGCTGGGGCAGTTGGAGGCTTGTTCGTCCGACTTGTCGCCGCAGTCGTCGTCTCCGTCGCACAGGTAAGTCTGCTCTATGCAGTGCCCATTGCTGCACTTGAATTCGCCCCGTGAACAGGTGAAGCTGGCTGCACACAGTGGAAGTCAATCTCTGATGTCCTTCAGTTAGCATCATCGTGATACTGACCTTAAAATAACTCCAGGGGGGGTCAGACATGTGAAGTATGACTGTTACCCCTTGTCTATGTATGTTGATGTTGCCATGCATGTCAAATATCTTTTGAATCATCCTATCGATATTAGAGAGTTGACATAGCGAGTGTATACAGATTGTATATATACATGTAGGATAGGGATGAGAGGGGACTAGATGAGTGGGTGAGTGAGAGGATGGCTATTTTCAGCTCACCCTGTAAACATTACAATGGCTGGAATGGTCAATAAGATGGTCGAGTTGGAGTACCATATACAATTCTTCGCACATATTGATACAAAAAACATAAACACGGGAGACAGACAGACAGGTGGACACAGTCAATCTGTAAACAAGGCTCACCGCAGTTCGCCTCGTCTGTTCCATCGCCGCAGTCGTTGTTGCCGTCACAGCGATATTCCAGAGGAACACAACGGACGTTCTTGCACGATACCATGTGAGGCCCCGTGCAGTATCCCAGGGGAGCTGCGACAAGCAAGCAGCCAATTAGTCCCTAGTAAAGGTCCCAGGTTAAAGGACAGAGTATTAAACAGGAGTTGAGACCCAAGACTAGTGCGAACTAGCTACTGCAGTACCACAATCTTTAGTACCAGACTTTCCACGAAATTCTTTTACAGAGAAGGTTTGCTTGTCTTTTGAGATAAGATTTTGAAGAAAATCCTGATAAAATTATCCTCATCACCACCATAACTGCCTCCTTTCATTCAACACCACATCTGAAGTATCCAACAAAGGTCTAGTACGGTACGGTCTTTATTATTGGAGTTAAATTAATTAAATTTTTTAATTAATTTTTTTTGTTATGTTGGTGTTTGAAGAATGGAAGTTCAACATTTAGCAAGGTTTGGTAAAAGAGTAATTTGTACTGTGCTATTCTTAATTAATAGATAAATGTTATTCAGGGCAGTAGACATTGTACAACGTTCGATGTTTTTTAAAAAAAAAAATAGTTGGGGAAGACAACTCACGGCACTGAGATAATGTTTCATCAGAGTTGTCCCAACAGTCGCTTTGCGAGTCGCAGGTCCACTCTTCCTGAATACAAACCCCGTCCTTACATTGGAACTCCGTGTCTGCACACGCTGCCAAAGGGCAAAGGAGAAAGGTCAAGATGACGTGGCCTAGAAGCCGTAGTCTTTTAAAAGCTTATATATTATGAAAGTGTGTTTTAAGTGCACAGTTCACCTCCAAGTTACTTTTCTTATACAAAAAAATAGTGCATTCAAAAACGAGGCTGAAGTTTTGACTTATTGTCCAGTGTCAGGTGTAACACTCAAGTATCAGTGAAAGACAGGAGAAAGGTTAAAATGACGTGAACTGTAACCTTTTGCCAAGATCATGAACTATACCCACCTCCTCGTCTGTTCCTAAAATAATCCTTTGTTTTCTCCTTTGATCCTGCCTGCACCAGTCCCAAAAGAAGAACAACAACGATAACTTTCATTTTGACGAGAATGCTGATGTCTGAGGACAAGACTTCGTCCCTGTCTGTGGCATACAATCAAGGTTTGAAACATCTAATCTTTAATCAGGAGTTTGAAAAAAAAACTCAACATCTGCCGCAGTGAGGTTACTTGGGTCGCTGGTGGGAGGAGCCACATAAGTTATTTTTAGAGTCTGGAGGGAGGTTGAAGGGGGACGAAATGACGTTAGATATTTTTTTCGGTTGGTTATGAATTATCTCGTCACTGTTGCAGACCTCCTGCACGTGCCTCCCATCACGTGACACAAGTCTGGGACGCTGCGCCCTTAACTTCTTTGGTGCCAGTGTCTGGAACACCTCGTCCCTATCACAAACACACTGAACTCGAATGTCACAAACACTACTTACTTGAGAATTTTGTTATGTATGCATACACTCCCCGTTTCGTAGGAACTGGGGACTAATTTTGTTTTAAATATTAATTCCAGGCTTAAACCGGAGTGAAAATAGAGCACAGAGTATTACAAAACAGTGAAAAAAGTGCAGACATTAGATGTAGTAACACTAGTAACACAGTATATTAGGCTAACAAATATGATTATTCAGTTTAGACATAAGTATGTCTGCAGATATATAGGGTAATGTAAATATAATAGCAGATCTTGTTTTATGTATTTCAGTTTATAATGTATTTTTACAACAGTCTGTTGAGGGTCACCCTTGATAATAGAAACCACTCTGTCCATAAGAATTAAAAACTTATAGTGTACTTGTATGTGTCCCACAAAGGTAATGGCATCTAAGTAGCTTACATGTGCCTTATTGTTATTAAAATAGATATACATGTACTGTCTATTTGGAAACAAAAATGTTGGAGTTCCTCTCTTGCCCTGTTAGCATGTATGTGCTTATATAAGCTTGTTTCATGCACTCCCTCTCTCTTCATTGCATCATGTCGGTAGGTTTTATGTCTAGAACAAAAGCTGTCTTTGTCTAACTTTTTATTATTATTATGATATTCTTATCCCCTTGATTAAATGGATCGTTTTCAAATGGTCTGATGGTCTGATGACTAGAGAGTAAGCGATTCTCCTCATACATATAAAACTCAACAAAACCCTGGAACAGCTTTTGTGTGAATACAACACCTGCACTGTCTTATATTCCATATTCATTCTCTCAGAGTATTACTTACTGAACTTCTAAAAACCTCCTTCAGTTCAGAAAAAGTAATACCGTGTACTGTGTTATTGGCTTTCTGTAAAGATATACTTTAATAAAGATCTGTAAAGATATACTTTAATAAAGATGTCCTTGTTTATCTCAAAGTGCACTTTTATGTTTGGGTAGATGACTGCTGAATGCTGTAATCTTTGTCTTTCTTTTATATAATGATTAATTCTTTATTTGATTCTTTTATTTGTTTGTCTTGTATGTCTTTGGTTTTGTTTTTATTTCTTTAAATACTCATTTTTTATTTTCATTAATTTTTTAATATTTTCTGTTTTTTTTTTAAATTTTAATTTTTATTCTGTTCTTATTTTTATTCTTTTCTTACTATCCATCCTTTTTCTTTTTCATTTCTTATCTGTATTTTTTGTAATTTGTTGCTTGATTTATCCTTCAATCCGCCTTCTCTCCTCTGTTCATCTTATTTTCTCTGCTTATTTCTTTTTTGTTCCTTTCTTATTTTCTTTTTGTGGATGAAACCTCTCTAAACCTTGGAGTGAATGTCGTACAATCGTTATTTTAATGTCGTAAACACCGTGTAACTTTCGCCTGAATTGTCAGACACGCCAACAGTTCACGTGGAACAAACATGCAAAAAAGACAGTAATAGATGTGACCTTATGACCTTTTAATGACATCACTAGAGAGCACAGCTATCAATGAAGTACGACTCACGATGACAAGAACACTGGCATCTGTCAGACTGTTTGGGAGACAGGGCGATGATGCTGATAACTGACAGACGATGTTGACAAGAACACAGATGACTGATACGTCACATCGTGACGTCACTAGGCGCTGGATTTCGTGGGGCAGTTGGCGACGTTCTCGTCCCATTTGTTGCCGCAGTCGTCCTCTCCATCGCACAGATACTCGCGTTCGATGCAGACGCCGTTGTCACACTGCACCTCACCAGCCGTGCATTTGAATTCGGCTGCAGCAGAAGAGAGGACATAAGTATTATGTATACTCCACTCTCCCCCAGTACTGATGTCTTCAAGTATTGAAGTGCATTTCTAGAATAACCTGTACTGTGGATGTATTCAAGTACGCAAGTCTGACCACACTGATGTACTCAGTTCACATGTATTTCTGTGGTGTAGAGATCTTGATGCATCTATATATATATATGTAAACAAAATGTCAATAAGTTTGCATCTGAGTACATCGGTCCGTCCACTTGTACCTGTGTACATGAGTTCACATCATTGTAACAGTAGCTCATGCAGTTTTGTTCTTAGCAAAAATATTTAATAATTTAGAATTTTGCCGAGAAGGTTCTGGACTCATTATTTTTTGTAGTGTACAAAAGGCTAAATAATTTTATTTAGGCCGGTGTTGATGATATGTACTGGAATCTGTAACTATAATGTAAAGTTATCTCTCAGATGCAAGCAAGTACACTCGCGCATACACACACACACATGGCCGGCAGTAGACAGATGATCAGACGAGTAAGAAATCTGAAAGTTATACTAACTGCATCCAGCTTCGTCGGAACGATCATTACAATCGTTATCGCCGTCACATCGGAATTCTATAGGAATACAACGGTTGTTGGTGCACTTGAACTCGTGGTTACCCGTGCATTGTCCTCTCGGGGCTACACGAAACGGAAACAAAGTTCAATTTATTAATGTAAAAATATGGTAATTAATATAATCGGGGGTGAACACGTAAACGAAATATTAATTTAAATATAACATAATGTAACTAAATGTAGCACAATGTAACAGAACTTAATGTAACCTAATGTAACTGATTGTAACTTAATATAGCATAATATGTGACAGGTACTTTTTATCTTAATAATATATCTTAATAATATGAACAAAAATGACGATTACAGAGTGGGATATGAAGATTTTGATGAATAGTTAGTTCCCGTTATGCCGGTCGGCACGTAGGGCAGCGACAAATGTCCTCCACTTTTGCCTGTCCTGGGCTAGACTCCCCACAGTGCCCCATTTTGATGAATAGGAAACATTAAAGGTCAATCGAACAAACTTGTACATATTTATGGTTTATATGCCAGGTGTCAGACAGGGGGAAGTTATGTTTGTGTACAAATGTGACCTCACGAGTCTTGCATCTTTCTGTGATGTTTGTCGGACTATATATATATATGTATATATATATCAAGATGTGAAGTGGGAAAGGCGGGATTTTCACTTACGATTTGGGGTATATTTTTCTGAACTGAGTTTTACAGAGTTATTAGAAAACAATATGGTACCCTATTGGATCTTTAGAAGTTTTTTGAAGGTGTAATAACTCACGGCATTCTGGCAAATTTTCATCAGAGCCATCCCAGCAGTCGTTGTCGGTGTCACAAGTCCATTCCTCCTGAATGCACAGACCGTTCTTACACTGGAACTCGTTGTCAGCACAACCCGCGACTGTCATCAAACATCATCATCAGTTGTTCTCTTTCATCATTCGTCATTAAAAATCTCTGACTGTGTACTTGTCTGCTATGCGAAGTGTGTTTGTAGTTTGAGTACGAGGGTTGGCTGAGCAAGAGACGTGCGTGCGAGTGTGTATTTGTATATTTTTGTTCATGCAAATAGTGGTGTGACTGAAGTTTATGCGTACTCACAGATAAATAAATAAATAAATATGTTACACATATATAGAAGTTTGTGGATTCGTGACTTCAAGTGTGTGACTAGTGACAGGTGAGAAAGTGGTGAGCATCATTATAATATGCGAAGTCACTTGATGAAATTAATTCTTACTTACCTTGTTGCACGCTAGAATTACTACTCTCCATAAAATTAGTGAATTGGAATAAAGACTAGCCCATTTGCTAAACCTCATACTTCATTAGTGAATCGCATTTCTAAATCATCCGAAATCACAGCATTCACTTAATTATTTACTGAACATTTAACTTGAAATTAATATTACTCTCGAAAAAACTACAACGTTGGTGGTCAGCCAGCCACGTTTGAAAAAACATTACAACCTCATGTTTTTCAGATGGTTTTGCCCAGATTTTAGAGTATATTCACCAACCTGCTCTTTTAAAGCCGACTTTTGAAGTCTTTTTAGCCGCTGCCGTTGCCAAACCTACAAGTAGCACAAAAAGGAGAACTTTCATCATGATGCTGGTAATTCTGTTTGCAATTCTTTGCTGGTGTCTAATGTATAACTTGTCACTTTTATAACATCTAACTACGTGGCTGAATTAAAAAAAAAAAGACGAAAAGGAGTCTGGAAGGAAACATCTGTTGTGAGAGGTCAGCATGTAGTGCCATTCTGTTTCTGGAACATCTCTCCATGACGCTTGTCCGTCCGTTTGTTTCTTTTTTTTTTCTCTTGTTCGTGATCAGAATTGTATTAATGGTATTAGTTGTTTAATTTTCTTTGCCGGCCAATGACCTTGCGAAAGTTTTCTTTTTTAAGATTTCCTTGATCACGTGTTTGAAGTCTATGGTGATGATGCACGAGTAGGAGTTTGTGTGTGTATGAATACTTTATATCGACACGTGAGTATATTTATGCATGAGGCTTTCTGTGCATGTGTTTATAGACATCAGTTTTAATTGTTGTTGTTAATGTACTATGTCCTAAGCTGTGTAACCATAGTGAGAGATGCACTCTTGCTAGAGCTATGCTGAAGAGTAGAATAAAAGAATAAAATCAAATCTTTCTCTCCTTGGTTCGTTCGTTCGTGCGTGCGTGCGTGCTGTCTACCTTTTTGAAACTCTTTTTTTTTGTTGTTGAGGAATCTAGCAAAGGAAATATTTTTAGCAAGCTGTATTTAAACGATAAATAACAACTTTCTGAATTATTCCCGCTCAGTATTTATAAAGCCAACTTGTTGTTTCACTTGCATTTCCTTTCAACTACTTTCACGAGCGTGCCAACATTTCTCCAACACACCCTGTGTTACACTCTGTAATGCCGGTCGAGTTACAGTGTATGTTTATGAACAACACACAGAAAGTGTTCTTATTTTGCTCTAACCCCAAAGTGATAAAATACAGAAGGAAAAAAACACACACACGCGCGCGCACACACACAGAGGAATGTGTTTAAAGTACATCAAAGTTTAAAGTACATAGGTCTTTATCTTCCAATAGATATATATGGTAAGAAGTCATATTCCTTGTGATGTAAGAAGGTATTTGTCGTTTTTGTGTGTGCGTGTGTCCGCGCGCGTGCTGAAGTAACTTTTTAACTTTTGTCTGATAGTGTGAGGTGTCTCGGTTCTTCCAAACCTTCAGATCGACTCCATTAACCTATTTTAAGTGATGTTCTTGCGTAAAATAAAAGGGAAAAAAGCGGAGCTATATAATTCGTTCCCTTTTTTTCAAATGATTATTTTTATTTTATTTCTTAATTTTACTTTTAAATTTTGGTTTAATCTAATTTTATTTACTAATGAACTCGATCGTTGCGATATGCGTGTCTGTTCTTGATTAATATTTCATGTGTGTGTGTGTGTGTGTTATGAACATGTTAATGAGCACCGTACACCTTGCATAACATTCAGTCCTCACTATAGTCATTTTATTGTAACGGCAAAAATCGAAAAATCCAGTGACATCGACCGTTTGTGTCCTTCCGCCGAGAAACCACGATATCTTACAGAGAAAACAGTCTGTCTCACTTGGTAAGCAGTCTTGGTCACATGTCATAAGGTCACGTGACGGAGAACGAGACTTCGTCTAAGCAAACGAAAAAGCCCCATGTAATTTCTCTTAATAAACACAAGATTCTACAAAACCTACAACTTTTTCCACATGAACAGACACGAAAATAGACTAGATTCAGATTGGTCCTACTCTTTACAAGATTTAAGCAGTTTTATTTTGCCTGTACAGTCCCTTTAAGCCAATCCTCATTCCTCGGTTCCTTGATTTACAAGACACTATCAACAATAGTAAGTGAAGATTTACTATTTGCTGACCCATTCTAGAGGACAATTTGTACATTTTTCGCTGGTGCGTTTTTGAAAGGGTAAAATAATTTTTTTCTTTCTTTTTTTTCCCCATTTAGTGTTCTTTAGGTTTTCCTTATTTTATTTTATTTTTCCTTTTATACCTTATTCTGCTGGCACGGCATAAAACACAAACAAACAAATACTTTATTCATTTTTCATTTTGTATCATTCATTCAGATTTGTTTTGCTCTTTTCTTTGTGTTTTTGTGGTTTTTGTTTATTTCTTACTTTCTGTCTAATGTTTCTCTATGCAGTTGTGCTTGCATTTGAATTTCAAAGGCAAAGGGGTTGTTGATCTGTGACGGTTGTTATCTGTTGTCTGACCTGGATTCCCCCATAGTACATAAAAATGCGTTGTTGAAATTTCTCCAAAAACAGTTTCTATGGGAGAAGAACACAGATGTCACTCTTATAAGCGACATTTAGTGACTACAGGAGTGCAGCAGATCAGATAACAGTGTGTGTGCAATTGTGTGTGTGATTGTTTGTGTGATTGTGTGTGTGATTGTGAGTGTGTGTGTGTGTATGAGTGAGTGTGTGTGTGTGTTAGGGAGAGAGAGATGACAAACAGATCGACTGACACAAAGAAACTGAAGAAAAATGTAAAAGTTATCTGCCCACAAATCTGACCTCATATCTTTTGAATTCTGTACTTTTATCTAACATCATTGCTTTCTGTTTGTAGTCTGCCTTCTATTTCTGCATACCTTTTGTTGGCTATAAATATACTAGGCCCTGCACGTTCATTCTAACGGTCCTGACTAGACCACGGATTTTGTGAGTGCTCAAAGACATGGGCCTCTTCAAGGTGTAACTGCAAATCTGAAAGCCAGTAACACTTATTTTATAGAAGTTTTGATAAAAATAGTTTTTGTTGATAAAATTATGTTTATTTTCAAACATGACATTTTTGCGAAAATCCGGACATCTGGGCATTTCTGGTAACTAACTCTAAGACTTCAGCTAGTCGTCCGAAGAGTATTTGTTTATTTCTTAAATCCGAGATTTTGAGGTCGTTCTACTATAAATTCTCCTGCACTATTCACAGTTTTAATTTTCATTTAGCTACAGGTGCCTTCTGATCATTTGATAAGGAGCAGTTATGGTGATTTTTCAAAGACAAAAACTATTCTCGTTTGATGTGTGAAAATCACTTGTAAATATTTATTTTGCAGTTATTAGCATATATCTGGTAAAGTTTTAAACTAAATACAGTGATACCTCGGTTCTCGAACATAATTCGTTCCGGGAGGACGGTCGAGAACCAAATTGTTCGAGAACCGAAGCAATGAAACCCAAAGGAAATAATGGAAACTGGATTAATTCGTTCCAAGCCCCAGAAAATGCCTATTTACTGGCCTAATTTGTATATAATATGTAGAAAAACATGAGTCTCAACAAGAAATAAGAAATAAAAGTGTATTTATTAAAACAACAAAAAAATAAAATAAAATGTACTGTACAGTACAGTAAATAGTGTTTCATTTACTGTACCTGTACCAAACTTTATGGCAGGAGGGAATGAATGTGGAGGGAGGAGGGAAGGGGGATGGTTATTGTTTTGAAGGGGAGTCCTCTTCAATAAAAACAGAGGGTAACTGCTCTTCGGGTGTTTCTGTTCTCTGTATCTTTTGCTGAGGAGAATCAGAATCTTGCTCTGCAGTTGCTTGTCTGATTTCTTTACGGAAGAATTTGTCAATTGTTTGCTGTTTTTTTCTCCTTTGCAAAATTTTGCGGAAAGTGGACATAACATTGTCATTAAAAATGTTAACTGCTCTATTTGCTACCACTTTATCAGGGTGATGTTGTTCAACAAAATTTGCGATTTCTGCCCATTTTACACACATTTCATGACTCTCTCCACAAAACGTGACTCTCTCTCTCTCTGCACTCACACTGATGACGCAAGCAAGGCGCGCTGGGCAGAATGAACGCCATTCGGCTCAACTCGGCTCATCTCGGACGTTCGGATGTTCGAGTTCCAAATATTTGTTCGGATTCCAAGACAAAATTTTCTCGAATTTCCTGGTCGAATACCGATTTGGTCGAAAGTCAAGGCGTTCGAGAACCGAGGTATCACTGTACGTTTTTTTCCTTGCTGGCATGTCCACAAGGATTATTAATGTTGAAATAACACGTTTATACACGATGACGAGCTTCGACGATTGTAAGCTTTGAATGTGCCATGAAAAATGCGAGGGTTAGATGATATTGTCACTCAAGTTATACAGTGTTATACAGCAATATACCTGTTAAAACTCTAAAAAGTAGGAAAAAAATTAAAAATTGATTTCACCAAGTGATATTGCATGAAGAACATAGGGTGATTGCCAAGTCAGTCATATGAGTATTCTTCATTCGAGACTTAACAATATCCAGAATGTCTGTTGCATTTTGTTAAGAAATATTTAGTGTGTTATTATTGGGTCTTTAGTGATGTACAACCTTTGGTTCAATTGTTGCTACTAGAACATAAATCTGTTGTAAGTGGACTAAATGGTGGTGCGTGTCGAAAGGTGAGTTTGTGTGAGAGGCACAATTCGCAGATTTACTCCAATCATGAATTTTATGCCAAACGTACAGAAGGTGGCTACGTGAGTCCCAACATATAAATGTCTCTTGCTTTTATTAGAGTGACTTTACTCCATTCTACATTTTTGTATTCATAAACAAATACTTTTCAATAATTATTTATGGTAGTGATTAAACTCCCTTTAAACGAAAACTATCATTAAACATCTAAAATAAATCATCGATCTCGAAAAACTGTTTTTCTAAGCAAATTAATGGACAGATGTAGCATTTCATCATTTGTAGCAGCCTGTAATATTTCACAATAAGTTTTGTAAGATGCAGACAAAGGTTTTGCAAACACGACCAAAGATCAATTCAATGGGTGTGTGAAACAGGGCCTCCTATCATTGGATATTTGTTTATTTGGATAAGCGTTTGTTATGTGATTCCTCTTTGCGTCTTCTATATTTTCCTTTCATTAAATTTATCTTAGATTGTTTATCCTTCCGTCTTTCTTATGTTGTCCATGTCTAGTTCTTGTCTTACTGATAGCATGCCCCTTACAAGCGTGAGCATGCCCTGTTGTTGTTTGTTGTTGTTGTTGTTGTTGTTATTATTATTATTATTATTATTATTATTATTATTATTATTATTATTATTATTAAGCGACAAGTCACAAATGAATGTTTTATAAATAAATATAGAAATATGTCAACAATACTCATCAGGTAAATTTTGTTTATCTGTCATATAAGCATCTTGTGAGAGTGATATTCACTTCATAAAAACGTACCATAAACGTTAAGCAAACGTGATTACAACGTGGTACCCATTGGAAGATGTTTAGGTTGTTTGTAGGCCAAGAGTTTCAGTCTGGCTATTGCTCCATCAGTAGTTTTTTCTCTATTTGTTGTACAAGTTACAAGTTATCCTGCTGATAGTGTTGGTGTGAGTTGCGCTCAAATCATTTTCTTGTAGTAGAGCGGTATTAATACATTTATTATTGTTATTATATCAAGAGAAATCCATTACACGGATCCCAAAAGCTGAAATAAGAACTACAAAAGAAAAAAAAGTAAAAATCCTTGTTCAACTACTAGATTTTAGTTTTGTTTAGAAAAAAATCAAAAAGGAGAAAGTTGTTTGCAACACTATGTGTTTTCTCTCTGGTCGCCACTGCTAGCTGTTATTATGAACAAGGTCTGAGATCTCTAATGAACTGAGGAAATTACAGAAATAATAATAACAAAAGATATATATATATATATCAATGGCAGTGATATTATGCAGAGGTTGGCTTGGGACAGTTAGCGGCGTTTTCGTCCCAGCCATCGAGACAGTCGTTGTGGCCGTTACACAGTTGACTCTGCTCCACACAGATTCCATTGTCGCACTTTGCTTCGCCACCAGTGCACTGGAACATACCTGCAAAGGGACACAACATCACCTGTATTAAACTACCTTTCATACCGTGAACAATCTGCTCTCAACTTTCGCCCTAAAACTTCAAATTCGATATTCCAACGAATCTTTCATTTTACTGGCCTACACTTGACATTCAAGATATTGCTTATACTGATGTTCTCTTTGCGAAGATCAACAAAGTCCGGTGCTTGCAGGAAGGGAGTGGGAGTAAATAATGATCAGAAAACTGAAATTTATTTGTTTTCAAGTCCAGCCTCCATTATTCTTATGTTTGTCAGTTTTTTTTTTTTTTAGTAACAGCGCTTTGAGCCCGCCTTTAATGATAGGGAAAAGTGCTCTACATATTACCTATTATTATTATTATTATTATTATTATTATTATTATTATTATTATTATTATTATTATTATTATTATTATTATTTTAAATGATGAGTATTTGTTATCATTAACACACCTGATAATACAATAGCAAGTTGGTCAACGACGACGACAACAAAACAACAACAACAACAACAACAACAACAACAACAACAACAACAACAACAACAACAAAAACGATAATTTTTCTCTCAGCTGTAGAGAAAGATCAAGATGGGACACTAACTGCATCCAACTTCATCAGAACGGTCGCGACAGTCGATGGTGCCGTCACATCGGTATTCCACTGGGATGCAGTCCGAGCCGCTGGTACACCGAAACTGATGAGCGCCAGTACAGCGGCTGGCGGAAGCTACAGGAAACGGAAATGACGTTTGGTTTATTATTGCAATAATTCACAGCATCAGAACGAGAACACCTGGTGGGTCAACTGAATGTGTGGATAAGGATGTGTATGCTTAGGTCCTGTTTAGTGTACGTGCATGTGCGCGTGCTTGTGTGTCGGTGGGTGCGCAGTACGTCCGTGAACAGAAATCTGACCTTTTGACCCGAAAACTCTATTTCTTTGCTATCTGGAAACCGTTATCTCTGAGTTCACTTACCAAAATGTTACTTCGCTTTTTAAGCATTGAAACAAAAACCCTTCAGTCACGATCACAATCATCATCCCGACAGCGGTATTTAGAATTTCTATGAATGCAGGAACTTATTATTAATTAATCTAGCAAATAACTCACGGCACCCGGCTTCATCAGAGGCATCGAAACAGTCGTTTTCTGTGTCGCACGTCCATTCCTCCTGAATGCATTCACCGTTCTTACACTGGAACTCGTCCTCTGCACAAGCCGCTGTCAACATTCGCAATATTAAAACAACAGAAATACATTTACAATAATACAGTAATAATGTTTTGTTTCCTACAGCTTCTTCCAATCACCTTAGTGCTGGAAATACTTTTACTCAAAAGCTGGCGTTTTTCTACATTTGTTTATGTTGCAAGATAATGTCATTACATATTCCATATTCTCGGCATTAATCTACTCGGATGCTCTATTTTTGCAAACATTTCAGGGAATAAAGTAATAAATAATGAATAATTAATCCAACGAAAAATTCTGAGGGACAATGTTTTTTAATGAACAAGACTGCAAACGTGCAAATTATTATAATAAATATGTTATGTAGTGACAACAATTTGTAATATACTGAGCAATGTCACTTGACAAAGAACAGAGGCTGGACACGAGAAGCTCGGGGTACATGTCTCCACCAACCTGCTCTTTGGGTTCTAGAGCGCTCCTTTCTGGACCCTGCTGCTACAAAGCCCACAAGCAGGACAAGAAAAAATCCTTTCATTGTGATGATAGTCTTGTTGATCTCCGAGGATGTGACACTCTGGGTACTTGTCACTGCGACTTCTGTCTTTTATAGCCTCCTCTACTTTGGATTATTTTTATCTTTAAAATTTCTGGAGGAAAAGCATCTGTTTTAAATACAGTATTTTCCTGTGTAAGATTTGGTAGAGGGTGGAGTAAGATCAAGACATGTAGGACCTGTGTGATAAAATATTTTGGGCAAAAATCAGCAGTGTTTTCGTTTTTTTTTTTAAATTATTATCTTCTGTTGATTTGGGGGAAAAAAACCTGATGACAAGCCCGTTGCCGGAAAACTTTACTCTTTTTTTTTTTTACCGACGCTCCCCAAACATTAAGAAATACTTATTCACTTATATTAGTAGAGAGTGGCATGCAGTTGCAGTACCCTCCTACCGGAATTTTCCCGGGATACTATTGGTGATGATATATCATATACCCAAACTGGTAAGTGCCTGTGTATCGGTGTGCGAGGTCATAGGAAAGGACGAGACACTTGTTTATTAACCTACTAATATCATTACATCATTTGCTAAACAAGAGTAAATTAGAAAATAACCTATGTGGGTAAAATTGTGTGTGTGTTTGAACATCCCAACCCCAGCAAGCATTTGACATCTGTAGAGTGATGACAGAAATGATGAAAGTCCAGCTAAATATTTGACTGAAACAAAATGATTGTCTCTATGTTTGTGTTGTGGACAAGAATAGAAAGAAAATGTTTGAAGACTGAGATAAGATTCAAGAAATGAGGCGTTGTGGCAGAAAGATAAAGAATGTCACAGAGACCGTCAGACAAATGAAACAAAATCTTTTCCATCCTGTTACAGTTAGGACTGAGGCACATTACATATCTTTTCAATTCTTTTCAGGAAACTTCCAGTAAACCTCGAATAAACATCCAGTCAATTTGCTACAAATTTCACTTCTCGGTCTGTTTACATTTTTCCTAAAAGTGATTAATTGCATGAAAAAAAAGGCAAGGACATTCGTAAAATTATTTTGTTATCATCGATGACTAGAAACAGCAGGTGACTTGTTCACATCGTGATACAGGTGTGGGCTTTGTGGGTCACTTGGCCAGAGGGCGAGTAGTGAAAATGTGAATTAATGCCCGTGGACTACTGATGTTAGTTGATTTTTAGATAAACACATCCTCATCCTCATAAAAATATCTAAATACACACATACAGGTAAGCACTCGCACATCTGTTCATGTATATTAGAGCAAGCAGACACACACACATACACAAACACTAATTTCTCCCACGCGCGCCCATGAAATAAAAGATTCAGTGACAAATAGTAATGTCCCAACATCCCCAGTATTAAAGATGGATCCTTTATTTCCATGAGACTGAAATAAAATGTCACCAACACCTGCATGTGATGAGGTTGCTATGACGACGACTGCGACCTAACGTCGCCAATATTGCGACAACCGCTTGTCCATGTGTGGAATGGGCACGTGCAACAGCCAATCTTCCTAAAATAGTCTAATTCTGAAGTTAATTAAAGTTTTATTTTGAACAGTAATGTGTCATATCAATTAACTGGAGAGAAAATAGAATATTGACATCTACAACAAATCAGCCATAGTGTATCGGCAAGTGATAACAGATGAAGTCGGCCTTTCGTTCAAATGCTTCAGGACTGGCTGGGTGGTGATGAGAGGGTTTCTTTTCTTGGGGATAGATCATGTGACTTTATTCAGAAGCCCGTTAGATACCAACGTTCACGAAGCCATCAATCTTCATGGAACTCATGAACAAGACCCAGGAGGAGTTGAGCAAAAATGATAGATTGACATGATTATGTGTGTGTGTGTGTTGTCTAGCAATAAGAGGTGGGTAGGTGACGTCTGCTTGGAGTTGACCCATGCCTGAAAAGGTCACTAAGGGGCCGGCGTGACCTTACGGCAGTTGGCGGGGTCCTCGTCCCAGCCCTTGCTGCAGTCCTCTTGGCCGTCGCACATCCAGCCATCTTCTATACACTTCCCGTCACCGCAGTGGGTCTCGCCCGCGGAGCACTGGAACTCACCTGCATGAAGAAGCCCTAGAGTTAGGACCGTCTTTACCTCAGCCCTGTGGCCAGGTGCACGACGAGGCACTCAGCCACTCAACTATAATGTTCAGATATGAGATTTTCAGGTGCCTGCTTCATGTTTCATATTCAAACTATCCCCTAACAATGACGACTCCATCTGTGAATATTCTAATTTAAAAATGGTTTGCATGGTTTCAAAATAACTTCACGTCTTGTAATACACCTGGCCATTGTTGATTAGCCTTGGCATTATTTGTTCAAAAATATTTAATAATTTAATGAAGTTTTAAATATTCAATGTTGTATAGTCTGCTCATTTTTCAAGATTTGATATTTGTTGCTTGCAATCGGAGACAGTTAAGGAAATTTTCCTTTTTGTGTCCTTGTCATAATAAGATTGTAAAGAATGTTATTATTAATTAGCGGAGTAATATCATTAAAATATAAAAACATGTATACAATCCATCGACAGGCTAAAAACAACTGAATTCGGTAAACCTGAATAATAAGTCGATGAAGTGGTACAAGTTCGTAGGTTTCTTATCTGAGATTGGAGGTGGAGGAGTCACAATCCCCAAACCTCTGCCTCTTGCCAAAAGACTCACCGCATCCCTGTTCGTCGGTTTGATCGCCACAGTCGTCGTCACCGTCACAACGGAACTCGAGAGGAACACATCCCCCGTTCTTGCATTTGATCTTGTGGGGACCAGTGCATTCGGATGCTGTGCAGCACAGTTACATGATAACAACATTTCTTTATATATTTGTCCAGTATTGTAACTAGCTGGCAAAGTAACATGAGGGCGTAATTATATAAATATATACCTATTTTAGTGCAGTGTAAGGGAGTGTGTGCATGTTTCCAGGCAAATATTTATGTGCACTCAGTATGCTATTAAACACAATTAGTAGCCTGTGCATGTGTGTGTGCGCGCGCTTGAAATCTGAGACCAGACTAAGAAAAAAAAAAACCCATTGCTAACATGTTCCAAGACATTTATTTAATGTCGAGCTCTAGAAAATACGGTTTGTGTGTAACAAGATGTAGTTTGTCTACAAAAGCTTTCTGACGAATGGTAGAAGATGTCCGGGATATCAAACATTGCAGCAATGATATCTAAAATGATATTACAGATGGGAAGTAAATAAGAGACAAACACGCACGAAGTAAAACGTGTGGGCGATAACTCACTACATCCTGGCGTAGCTTCATCCGAGTTGTCTGCACAATCACCGTCCGAGTCGCAAACCCATTCTTCTTGGATGCACCTTCCATTGGAGCACTTGAACTGGTCCACTGCGCATTCTCCTTCTGGTAAACAATAACAAGCACGTGCACGGGGGTAAAAACCCATTATAAGTGACGTCATCATCTCGCGAACGCTCATGTCTTAACGTCAGAAGTTACGCATGCGCATAATTAAACCTGTTGCTACTCATTGGTCATTGACCTCTTTGATTTACATACCTTGTCGTCTGACTCTTTGATCTTTGTATTTTAACTTGCTTTTGGAGCCTGCCGCCACCAGCCCCGCACAAAACAAGGTAAGCACAACGATTCTGAACATGGCGCCGGCACCTTGCTTTCTCTACTCACAAAATGAAGAGTGACGAACGCAGTGTCAGGCTTTAAAGTCCAGTCTCTCTCAGCTGAGTTGACATGCGTCGCACTCCAGTTCCATGACAGGAAGAGCAACAGCTGTCTCGGCTGTATTCTGTCCACATTCTGTGAACAATATTAGAGATAAAAGCAATTTGAGTGCCTTGAGAAACAGCAGTTGTCTACCCTTCGACTGACCAAAAGATCTCGGCTAGCAGCTTAAAGGTCAACACGAGCGCCACATTTGTTTTCTTTATGATCGGTTAGTTTATTTTAAAATAATAATTCCTAATATATGAGTTTATAATTATGATGACTTTGTAAGACATAAGACTTCGAACATCGGCATTCCCACCTGCCACTAGGAAAACAGAGGAAAGTTACTTTCATTTACTGGAGAGTTCGGTTGCACGAAGCAATCCTGTAATGCAATAATGCAAAGGTCATGGGAGGGAAAGCAGATACCAACATGAAAAAGGTGAATGATGCTGTGGTCTACATTTGTAACGAGGACGAAGGAGATCAGGTGACCTTTTCAGATCGCGATACGTCCATCGGATTTTGTGGGTTGGTTAGCTCAAGGAGACAAGAGGAGACAATCTGCAGGTTAGTAGTGATGGTTGATGACAGCTCGTACAGGTAAGCACATACACATCAACACACTTGCATACACACGTGTACAGTCACACTTGCATACACACTACACACATACATCCATGCAGATATACGCGCATTCATGCAAGCATACAAACAAGTGCATGCATACATACATTCGTGTGTATATATATATATCAATGTACTGAAGCAAGCGAGTGTGCACACAGACCAACACTGTATAACAGACAGTCAGACTGATTTCACCTCCATACCAACAACAATAAAATCATAAAGTAAGCAATGTGATCAGTTTAATTCAACTCAGTTGCAGACAAGAAAAAGCGTGCCTGAGACGAGGTCCGAACTCAGGTCAGCCTATCTTCACTATGTTGGGAACAGGCGCTAACCACATCGACACCATACCACTAATCTTTATAACAGTGAACAGTAAGACTTCTACAATACTAACAACTATCTACAGACAAACATATCAAAGGACCTGGGCCGGGATGCACGAGCGTGTGTCGTCTCCTTTTCATACATAGAAGCATGCTACAAACCAAGAAACCAAAGAAACCAAACAGGCAACTTGAAATTTCTGAGAAGCAGGATACGACGGCTCATGAGATCGGCCCCAGGATTTTCTTCCAGTAGAATTTTTACATGCGTTTGTCGCTACACACTACGTGGTTTGTACACAGCTTCTGAAAACATCAAATTTCCTTCTTATCAATGATCTGAAAACTTTCCCACGGTTATCACAGCGAAGAGAGTCAGCATCATCTCGACACAAGCACACATTAGACCAGCTTGTGTCTTCTTGCAAGTCTCTTCTTTTCTCACACAGATGGCTTGCTGGCTCTTTGAATGGTTGGGTAAAACTATTTAATAGACTATACACTACTTTCTGGTGTGCATAAAGCAAAATTAGTTGAAAATTGGTTACATCCATTTCTAGAAACTTGCTTGTCAGGCAATTGTTATTGAGGGACAAATAAAAGCAGCTCTCTCTCTCACACACACACACACACATGAGAATGCTTAATAAATAAAACCACAGCTTGGTGTCTACGAGTTGAAGTACAACAACCTCATTCCTCAGAATGGTTGGCAGCCAAAAGTTCGGTTCTGGACTCTTGATCCTGGCATCTCGAGCAGGTGAGCGTTGGTCTGTCTCCGCCATTTCCAAGTCTGTATTTTTTCCTTTCTTTCGTATTTTTTTCCCCAGTATTTTGATAATAAATCCATCTTTTGGGTTATTTAGTACAAAACCCTTGCATCCACAGAAGCGAAAAGTAAAAGATCTATGCTTGCTTAGACTTGTGAGCGGGGACAATGAAAATGAAAAAATCATCTGTAATTAATATGATCGCACCCACTGCACAGTAATATGATTACGAAATGCAATTATCCAGCTTTAATGGTCTGAATCTCGGAGGGGTAGCTCCTTCTTCGTGTTCCATTTACAAAGACTGTTATAGTTAGTGGGGAGGAAGGAAAACAGCATTTCAAAATGTCTGGTTGTAACATTCTCAATATTTGAACTCCTTCAATAACTTTGACACGTAGTCTTTGTGTCTGCAAAAGGACAAAAAAGTAGAAGACGTATTTCAGATAAAGGAATAAAATAAATACGAGAATTACAAATATTCATATGTGTATGTGCGTTTGTATATGTAAAGCCATGTGTAGGTTTAGATATACGTATGCGAAACTGTGTAGTGCATGTGTGAGAGAGAGAGAGAGACAGAGAGACAGAGAGAGAGACAGAGAGACAGAGAGAGACAGAGACACAGAGACAGAGACAGAGAGACAGAGAGAGAGACAGAGACACAGAGACAGAGACAGAGAGACAGAGAGAGAGAGAGTTAAATTTTGAAGACATAGTAAAATCCATTTTATTTTTTCTACGATCTCATCATATTTCATTTCTTATTTTCTTCCTTCTCCAATTAAAAAAAAATTCATTCGCATTTTTGTCTGCTCGTGCTTAGAGTCCATTCAGCTAGTGGCACTTGACACTTTAAAAATAACGAATCCCGTATCCGTCTCACCTGGAAGTGCTGACCCTCATCACCAGTGACGTTCTCCCATCTCTAGAAGGTATGAGCCTCCACGTGTACCTCACTGGATGCCTGCATTTCCCCTGGCAGCTCCGGGTAGGCCCCTGTGAGACAGATACCAACAGTGAATCATGGCATCCCACTAGCATCCTGTTGGCTCTTCACAGTGAGTGCAAATGGAGTGTCCACTCCTACTCCCTTCGTCCCGAAATGAACACGAGACTAGCGTGAGATCTCAGTCAGGTGGAAGTGATGCTGTCTAGTCATCTCACATTTTTGTCTCGGTTTCAGTCTAGTGAGTCGCTAAGCTCTTCACAGTTCAATATATTATTTACAATCGAACACCCCTGTGGCTGAGCAAGATGCCATGGTATATACAAAATAGTTTACCTCAAGAACAGATGAAAATTTCGCCTACAGGTAATTCTTTCAGTTTGCCAATATGAGTTCCACCTCCCCCTCAAAAAAAAAAAAAAAAGATCAGTTCTGTCAACACTGCCAGGTCAGAATCTTGGCTCCTCGGCGACCTTGCCAAACGCACTTTACCCCCATTAACCCCAGGTAACCCCAGGCTTTCGTCAAACTTCGTAATCAGTACACCGGACTCACGGATGTCTAGGTCGCAGTCTACAGGTAATTTAACTGAGTGTCTACAATTCAGACTAAAAGAAGAAAACTATTTGCTATGGTTTTTTAGCAATGCCTAGTCAACGCTTGCTTGCGACAGAGTTGTATTTTATTTTATTTGAGCAAGAAGTCTAAATCACTGTGGGACATCACGGTGCCTCACCTAGGGAAATATCCGGGCTGGACACACTGGATCCAACAGAGTCTGCGAGAAACACAGGGAAGGGAGGTGAGTCTGGCTCTTAACAAGCAAAATGGACGAAGTTGTCGGATGAAGAAATCCGCAAGATATCACCTGGTCTGGAGCTACTTTTAAACCAAACATTTGACATGTTACTTCAGCTCTCGTCACACCTTGAGACTTGCTTACTAGTCAGGTTTTGTTATTTACTATCGGGGCTGTGTAATAACTTGCCTCCAATAAAGGGAGGAACTGAACTGGTACAGATGATGAATATAATCGCAAACGATTTCATTAGGACATTTAGTAAAATATTGAGTCGGTCAAATAAATTAAACTCTGCCAAACTCTGGCAAAACGCATTTTCTATGTTTCCTATTCGTGGGTTTTCTCTGTTTATATTGGACATAAAAACGAACATGTTGACATACATACATTGTCTAACTTTAAATATTTTTAACCTTTTTAAAATCTGAAAGAATCATTTCATGCAGGCTTTAATAGAAGAACGTTGTCATGGTTCTTCGGAAGCGATAAATCTCTCTTTCATTAATTTTAGTTGCAGTTCAAAGGTAGTTTCACCACACAGCAGCAAAAAATCTGATAACGTTTGGAGCTATTGTTGATTTATTCCTCTATTTTATCAATTGTGTGTTCAAAAATGTCTAATACAGCTACAATAAACTCGAAACTCTCATTATCATTGGAAATGTCTTGCATAAGGTGAAGGAGTTAAGATATTTTACTTTATTTTCTGCTGTTGTTGTTGTTGATTGTAATTCATCGTCATTGTGAGTCATACTGAGAATCAGTTCGTCTGTCTGCAACGTCCACCTGTCATTTTTGGACATCGATTCCACTAGGATAATATTTGGACCAAATGTTTGTACGTGTTCCAATCCATACATTTATATTTGTTTGTTTGTTTGTTTGTTTGTGTGTGTGTTTTTAGGGAGTTATGTGTATCTGTTTCTGTGTGTCTCACCGTCCTGACAGCTGTGAGAGACGTAGGTCCCCTGCTCTTGTTGAGGCGGATACGGCTGCGGCGCATGCGCTGCGACATGCGCGTTGAAGTTGTCTGCCCAGCGCTTCCAGGGGCCCCTCGGCTTACGGAGCATGTAGCTCAGACCAGCTGCAAAGAGGGCGATGAGTGTGTCGATGGTGGCGACGAAGTAGGTAATGTTCTTGACGACGGACAGGCCATGCAGCTCCGCCGCCTCCTTGGACTCCTTCTCCCAGTCTGTCAAGACACAGCGACACAAACATGATTACTACTACATGCTCATCCTTCTCCTCTTCACCTTCCTCCTCCTCTTCACTTTGTATGCAAGAAAAGTGCTATAAAGTTTAGAAGAATCACTTCCACATTATTCCAGATTACAATTATCATGTCTAGACCCTGAATGTGTTTGCTTTACCCCTATAATAGTAGTTATAAAGCAATGTCAAAGATGCCTTGGGATAAAGAAACTTGAAACAGTGTTCGAGGGGTCTTGACAAGGATTTGTAACTTCAGAAACAAGATACTTTTCAGTAAGTTCCCTATTTTGCTCTGGGGAGTCGACTTACTCCAGTGTAATGACTTAAAAACAAGAATTACACATAGTTACACTCGTGCCAGCGGCTGCTGATGGTCGCCCGGAAGTTGACTGGAGTTGTCTGGTTCCGGATCAGCGTGAGGCGCAGCAACTTGTTTTCTGAGCACACGATGGATCCCGAGATAGCCTGTAGGAAACAGACGGACTCAAGTTTATTAACAAAGGAGCGGGGGTGGGTCAGGTGCGACAGGTGCCGTCGCCCATCGCCGCGGTAGGAATGCTGGGGCGGAGATATGAAACGCAGGAAGGTACAGTCTAGAATTGAAGGAGAAAGCAATTGGGAAGAAGAAACTAGACACACACTCTTTGTATCGAGTAGAAATGAGAGTTGAGTCCCTCGATGTCCAGGCTGCGTTGCACGTCTTCACCATCTGGCGACGCTGCGCGCGCAGCTTTCAAAGGGTGCTTCGCGGAGTCCGTGGGCAAGATGTCCAATCGCATGCAGACCTGTTCGTATTCATCCTCGCTGGTGCTGAGGAAGGAGACTGTGCAGGTCGGCGGAAGATGGGGGCTCACGTGCGGCTCACGCTCGGCCACCAGAGTCACTTCCTTTCCAGGAGACAGGGAATGGTTGAAGCCGCAGTCAACAAAGGAATCCATGTAGTCTGAGACAGATTGATGACGCCATTTAAAGACTGGTCCAGGACATACGAGCAGGAAGAGTTTGGAGGTTAACCCTCTAAACACGAAGGTAAGCGAGGGGCTACTGCAGACTGTACAGACTGATTGTGTGGTTTGTTCTTGTTGTTTTTCAAGTCGCGTCTCGAATAAATACAGGCGGTTAGTTGAAGAATTAAAAAGTCAGTCGTCTGCAAAGTGCCCGAGGTCCCTCTCTATACCTTTCTGCCTCTGTACCTCTTTATATTCTAGGGTTTAATAACTTTCTATAACAAGCAAAGTCCGTTCTAACCCTGAGATTGCAGTCATCGAGCGAAACAGCTTGCAGGTCAGTCAACAGGCTTATTATATGCGGTAATACTTATCTCAAATGAATTTTGAGATCTTCTACCTTGATTTAATGACTTTGAAGAATGACAGAAGATTAACAACAACAACAAACAACAACAACAACAACAACACAACAACAACAACAACAACAACAACAACAGTGTGATTTATATATCGCGTGATCACGCTTACCAAGGATCATGCTCTCAGTGCTTAAGACGAAATAAGAAGGACGGAAGGAACAACTATGCAGACAAGTAAGGAAAGACAAAAGTAGAAGACACAAAGAAGACTCAGGGAAAAAATAGTAAAGTTTTTCTGATGCACAGTTTGTAACAGTAAATGCTTACCATGCAGATGTGAAATAGATGGGGTATACTAATACATTTAGTACAACTAAGCGATTCTCTAATAATTCTATTTTATTCTTAGTAGCAGATGTATAATTAAAAATTACTCCATAACATTATAATTACTCCGGTCACGCGTTGAAGAAAAGAAAAACACAAGAAATGAAAACACATCAAAAGAAGGAAACTTGCGCTGTAAGAAAACGAAACTCAAATAGTGGAACAGACGGGATGCGAACGTTCCTCTGTGAAACACGAACGCAACACGAAGACAAAAGTGAAATGTGAAAACACTGAAGAACAGACAGGAAAAGACAAGTTGTGTCAATCTGCTCACAGAAAGTGGGGATGGAGTCTGCTGACACGTTGGTAACTGTGAACTCGTAATACGTGAAACTTTCATCAACTACCCGCCCGTTGGTGGACACCCGGACAGTTAGCAGTGAACTTCGGGTACACCATTTCTCCTCCCAAGCTGGCTGCCTGCGAATAACCTACAATGGAAAACATCTGTGAATATTTTAAGTTACACATCACCAACAGGAAGCAGCAGTAAGGCATGCTGGCATGCTCAGTGGTAAAGAGTAATAAAGACACTAACCAGGGTAGATTTGTTTGTCCTGTTTTTAGCATCTCCAGTCTTTGGGGAATAGGGAATTTGTAACGGTCAAACTGTGGTGAACCTTTTAGTGGACAGTGAGAAGATGAGAGAAAAAGCGTTGTATGCTGCGATGGCTCGAAACAGGAAACATTCATCCAGACTTCTGGTTACAAAGCTTTTCTTGGATTTAAACTCCCTTTCCTTCTTTTTTTCGCAAGGAATGGGTTCTCTTACCAGAGACTTAAAGAACGGTAACTGAGCTCTTATGGTCGTTAATAAGTGGACCTTAAGTGATTTGTTCATCTCCGAGGTCTGCCGCCATTCCATTGCTACCTAAAGGTCAGAGGTCAGTCCATGCGAACGGCCCCAGCAATGTTTAGTAAAGTGTCTGCACTTGCCTTGTCCGGCCCGAAGGCGTTGGTGAGGAACTCGATCCACACGTGGCTCCCCAGCGAAGTGGAGTGACTGACGCTGACGCACAGCCCGTGATTGGCCAGCGTCGTCTTGAAGTGCGCCTCGCACGCCATCTGGTGACCAGGCACGCGCTGCAACTCTCCATTCTTGTTGGATACAACAATGTGGTTGAAGTTGTTCACCTGGATGTTCTGAGGCTGACAACCAGTGGAGAGGCGCAGCACACCTGCGAACATAGCAACAAAGTTGCAACCCTCGCAACTCCCTCCACGCAACAGCAATGGTCGCTGATGTTTGGCAGGAAAAAAGTCTATAGACAGCTTTTAAAACTGACATTTATTTTTGTTCTAATTTATTGAAAGTTACTTTGCAGGATGTGGTATTGTACTCAGAAATACCTTTGAATTGGATTATTTGAAACTAGTCGCTCAGGAATAACGAATTAACAACAAATTTGCTGCTTCACAAAACAGATTTTGTAACGGAAATGTCCCCACAGGGACGTCAGACCATCATGAAGATCTTGGCAGCAACAGATATTTCATTTTGACCACTGAATAGTGAAAAGAGCGTGTGATTATGTAAGATAATCTGTTGTACAAATCCAGAATAGTCACTAAAAAGTCGTTTTAAAGTCGCTAAAGGATGAAAGATGAAAAGTCATCACGAAACAACTTCTAATTTATGCTGACTGCCGTGTGCAGAAAATTACATCGACATCGAACGCTTCTGGAATTTGATTGGCAGTAATTAACAAATTAAGATGTAATACTTGGCCAATAACATTAACAGCAGTCCTGAAGACATCTTCGGTATACCACATAAATGCAGCAAAAGACAGAATAGGCCTTGTTCTCAGTATGTTAGGCAGGCAGGGAGGGTTGGTTGGATGGTTGGTTTGATGGGAGAGTGCTTCCATCTAGAGGTGATTTCGCACTATGAGGGGAGAGGAACGAGGGGAGGAAACCACAGTACCCCAACAATGCCTCCGACGGGCAATACTGTAAACAGGTGGCCGAAACTAGATCCGATCCAACGGCCTCTCAAACTAAAATCTAGTCTGTGCTGCTTCTTAAGCACAACATTTCTATTTCTACAGCAATCTCTGACAACTTTCTGAAACCTTTTCTACCTCCATCCATTAAACTAGTATCCATATAAGTTCAGTAACTTGTGTGACTATATAAAAAATCTACTTAATTTAACTTTGTTTTTTTTTAAATCATGCACATTACTGCCTCTAGTCTTGTAATTTTTACTGTTTAATGCTTGAAGCATTTTGTTATTGTAATATTTTAGTGTTTACTACACTTTTTCCCATTGAGTACAAGGGCTACATTTGATTAAAAAAACATCGCATCTTTAGGTCATTCTCGTTAATAAAGAAAGGTCATTGTCATTGTCACGCATTCTTTCCTCTGTATCCTGTTACTATTATCAGGGTATGTGCATTTCCTCCCCACCCAGAAGTGAAAGCAAGGACGGTATCCTCTTTGGTGAAAGTGGAGTCTACAGTTACTTAGCAATCATCCACTGACGCACAGCACGTGCAGCTCGTGCTGACTTGCACCAAGGCGATAACAACTCTTGCACGTGCGTCATGATGACGCACTGTCATTAACCTGTTCACTGATAGATTTCCGCAAACCGTTCCTTTCCACCTTTTCTTGATGTACACAAGGCTTGCTGTCTTACTGAATCGTGTTCCCTAGCAAAATGTCCATGTTTTATGTTGTGTACTGCCTTTCCGAACTGGGACAAATTTTTTCTAATGTTTGAGCAAGATTGGCAAATGTGTGTGCGTGTGCGTGCGTGTGCGTGTGTGTGTGTGTGTGTGTGTGTGTGTGTGTGTGTGTGTGTGTGTGTGTGTGTGTGTGTGTGTGTGTGTGTGTGTGTGTGTGTGTGTGTGAAGGTCACAAGAAACCAATGATTAGGATGAAGGCTGGGGACAGTAGAACCTTACTCAGCATCCTAATTTCATACTTCTTTGCCAACACATCTGCCAAGACAATGGGACTTTGGGTAACATTGGAGGTTTGACGAGTTGTATTCTGCCCGGTTAAGAACGATCTTGAACAGTGTCTCAGGAATAAAGATGGAAGCTCAGTGTCAAAGACGTTTTTGAGATCAGGCGGAGTTCCAGACCTAACAACATCTCCCAGCTTTTAATCCCAGTATAGGTGAATTCAATGCTGCTCCTACATGTTTCGTTGTACTAATAAACACAATCACGACGGAACTATAACAATTTTAAACACATTAGAAACGACAAACGTTTCAGACAACCATCTGAATATTCAGCCTAAAAGAAAAAAATTACGATTTTTTAAAAATCATCCTAGGTAAAGGCAGAGGAGTTGTACTTACTCCGGTGCGTACGCGACTCATTGCCATGGACCTGATAGGTCATCGTCGCTACCAGAACCACCATCCACAGGGGACCGTGCATTCGCTCCATTCTTGGCTATGGTTGTAGAGTCGTTGTAGCGACTGGAAGGACAAGATTCTCTGTCTGAAAGCTTCTACTGTCGCCAGGTGGCAGCAGGTACTCAGCGCTCTTCTCTCCCCTTGTGGAGACTCACGCAGCCAGCGATGACATCAGACGTACACTGTAATCGTCGCGGTCCACCCAGGATGGAGCAGAAACAAATGAAGCCCCGACCTGGTGTGCGAGGAGGAGTCAGCGAGGGTTGTGTGCGAGAGGAAAAGATGGCACAAGACTTGTCACAAGACCCGCATCCTGCATAATGTGCTCGCAGCCTGCTGAACTGCATCACATGCAAATCAGGAACAGAAAATACGGAACGACTGACTTTCTAAAAAAAAAAATGTTCCCATGGAAACAAGGGAGCAAAGTAACATTTTTCACTGTTTCTGCCGAGGTAGATCTTGTGATGACACAGCAACCTAGGCGTCCTTGTCTTAACGTCTTCTTTGGCGGTTACGTCTGCCAGGGCCGAGCACTCGCTGCGCACATTTAAAGTAGTTATCTTCCCTTCACACGCTCATCGCAAAAACTGGCAGTTCCGTATCAGTTCTGCTTCCTGTCTGAGGGGAAGGCTCTCTTTATTGCTTTCACTTCAGTGTATTTGCCTGGTTCATTGGGTCAAACTATAAAAAAAAAATGCGAAGACGATAAAGCAAGTTCCGGTGTTGACATGCAACCTCGAAATTTATACAAGACTCGTGTACACATTTCACAGTAGACGACAAATGTCATGTACCCACTTGAGGAACCAGAGTTTTCTAAACAAATTGCAAATATTCAGAAGATTTATAAGCATTCTTTTCATTTTCCCTCCATTGTTTGTTTCCCATTTTCTTCTATTTTTAACCACATCCACTTGGTTTTGGTCCACCTGTCTTCATAATCACAAAGAAACCATCTTTTCTGTGTAATGGACGTAAATATGTTGGAGTAAATATGAGAGGGTTACTGATCATTGCAGTGGCAGATGTTCTGAAAAATGTGTTTTCATTGTAAAGGTCCCTTTTAGCAAGTCAAGTAAAGGCGAACTCTTGATCAAGTTTGGCAAAGTGCTTCCATAATAAGTATATAAAACTTTGCCAGATCTTAATCAAACCTTCTTTTTTAGTTAACTGTGATAAGATGAACACCAGCAAATAGTCTGGTGGGTAACATGCAAATCTTTACCTTCATTATGACTGGAGGAGACGAATATGTGTTTTTGGTGAAAGGAAGAAATGTTTAGCTATTTTAAAGAAACTTTCAGGTTGATTAGAGAATCCATTTTTCACCTTTTGTATGCTATTTGATTATTGTAATCTAGGATCGTATTTATCAACTTGTTTAGTTAAAAAAAGTGAGTGTTTACTACCCACAATAACTGTATCATATTAGGGCAGATATACGGTAGTGTGTTTATAAACGGTTTACGGGCATACTGCACTACATGCACGAAGAGTTGCATAATCTTCTCATAAAATTTACAAAATTTCGAAATGTACCACAAGAAGCTAGGAAACGGAAAACCTTGCTGTAACGAACATCGACCGATGGGCTGACCATCTTCACCATCGACCACTCCATGAGCCGCCGGCCTCCTGTGATTATTCATAGAGCAGCTTCCCGTCCATAGCAGCAGAATGTCAGGTTCGATGCTATCCCATCACAAGAAGAGCTCACGACGGGGGGGTCAAGCTTCTCATACATTTTCATGGAATACTGGCTGCCATTTGCTTTAATTTGTCGTTATCCTCCACAAAGTCCGGAAGACTTGTGATGATGTATTCTGATGTAGACGTTGGGGAAGCAGACTTCACCCTCGAGCTAAATAGTTTCTGATGTTTATAGTTTTTGTTTGTGCTTGGGTTTGCTTTGTGTTAGACAATAATAACAACAACAATCTAATGATATGTGTAAAAATAGTTTTAAAAAGAAAAATGTAATAGAGATAATAAAGGTGTTGAAATAATGGAAGACAACACAGCAGGTAGGTGTGTGCGTGTGGTGCTGTGTATTTTGTCTGTCAGTGTGTTGGACACACAATCACGTGCAATCGTGAGATAGTAGAAAATGGGATAGATTAGGTGCATAAAATAACGTTTGTGTGTAAGAGAGTGAGAACCTGAGAGTAAGCGAGTAAATGTCCACTTCTCTATCTCCCCCCTCTCGTTTGTGTGTCTGTGTTTAAAGAAAATGCCTTATATACATGTGGGAACGTGTATGTTTATTATGTGTTTTTATGTCAGAGATATTTAAATAAAATGAAAGAATAAGAGAAAGTACTTGTGTCAGTATCTATGCTTGTGTCTCTGTGTTAGGGAGAGAGAGGGAGAGAGAGGGTGAGGGAGAGAGGGTCAGAGCGATGACATGAGGTCTGTGAGCATTACGGAGCTCATGTCGGTAAAGCCTCCAGAAATTGCTTTCTTGTGCTCCACTGAGAAGGGAAGATGCTTATCGAACTTTGCTTGCACTTTCCGCCATGTCATCGCTCCACGCTCAAATCTTTGGTTCGGAGGGAATATTTCGACAGAAAACTTCATCCTATGTCCCTACAGCCTGTCAGGCGCTCTACGTGCGCGTCACGTAATTTTATATTTTTTTGCGAACGTAAAATTATTTCTTATTAGATGAAACGAGATTATTTGTACGAGAGGATTTATTTCGAGCGACGGATTTCTCCAAGTTTTACTCATCAAAATCACATCTTAACCACAATCATTAATTTAGTGTCTCTCTGAATTTGGTAGTGTTGAATGTTTTGCGACTTTGTAATCGTCAACTAGAAAGAAGAACCCCGTGGTCAACGACGGTTTCAATCCATTTGACATCCCTACAATCAAGAAGAGGTACAATATGACACCAGTCTGGGGGAGAGGAGGTAAGACGGCTTCATCACGTAAAAGGGACGTAAATCACGATGTTACTATGGTGACTATGCCTGTGAGTGCTGTGATGTAAACACAGAGGGGAGGAGATGAAAACACGAGGTCATTGCAGGGAGAGGAGGTATAACATGAATTCCCTACAGGGAGAGGCGGTTAAAAAATGGCTAGTCAAAACGTTATTCTGGAAGGTTAACTTTACCGGTTAACAAACATCGTTAGTGCACTTAAATTGTAAACTGACATCACACTCACACACATACACAGCTAAAAAATTCTTTTCTTCTGATATTTTTTTTTCTGATATTTTTTCGTTTTCCTACTCTCTCTATTTATCTTTCTCGGCTCACAAACACTGACAACTGATTATCTCCCTGAAGGCGTCGTTGAGAGCGAAAGTGTCATGACTATTAGGTCAGAGTTCACTCGTGTGATTTCAAAACAGGACGGGACAACGTTACACAAACTGGAAGAGCAGTTAGAGTACAAAGGGTGAGAGAGAGAAAAGTACCTGTGAGAGAGAGAGAGCGAAAGAGAAAGAGAGAGAGAGTGCACGAGAGTATGAGTATGAGAGTGTGTGTGTGTATGCAATGCTTGTGTTTTTGTGCTTGCGTGTCTCTCAGCACATATGTGTGGGTGTAGGTGTGCGTATGAATGCACAGTAGTGTGAATTAGTGTATTTGCCTGAGAGAAGACGAGAAAGGGAAAGCATGCGCTCGTGCATTTGTACGCGGCGCCACGCGCTCGTCTGCATTCTATGTGCGCACTAGTGCGGACGTCTGAGTGTGTGAGGCGTGCTTGCGTGAGATTGCAATAATAGAAATAACTGACCATACCATCGTCCAGCAGACTTTGACCAGCTAACCACTCACTGTGCGGTCTTTCTTTACGATTCTCCAGCCTTTGCTGGCAGCTGCTTGTACACAAAGACGACGATGAACTGTCACACCATCTCTTCATTTCAACCCACTGTACACTGTTACAAGTGAACTCGACCGTCCACCACCACACCAGTCACTTGGCACCATTTTTCCCCATCTTTCTCCTTATTTACAATCAGCTGCTTTGTCTGAGGGCTAAGATTTTCGTTCACCTTCATCATGTTGGAAATCATCGAGCAAAACTTATCTCGACATATCTGAGGGAAAGCAGACGACAGTATTAATAAATTTCAACATAACTCGCGATCTCCCGAGGTTTCTAAGACGTGACTTGGAATGTGCTTTTCAGTATTCTGAAGAACAGACCTATTTAAAACGCGAGCTAGAGAGAGAAAAGGAAAGAAAAAGAGAACTCGAACGAGAACGAGAAAGAAAAACGAAAAGAAAGGAAAAAAAAAAGGGGGAAAAAAAGGAGTACATTAGATCAATATCAATCACGGATGAAAATTCTCGAAAGCAAGGACGTCTTTTCATTTAATCCCTCGGGCAATCACGCAGCTCATGACAAAAATCTCGGTGAAACATTTCAGAAAAAACTTAACGAAGCTCTTATCCTTGTAGGTCAACTATGATCGTGACGGCAGGCGACATGAATATTTATGAGTTGACTAGACAGCGAAACACTTCGTGCTAGATAAACACGAGAGTGCGTTGCTAGGCAGAACAAGGTGAATTGTTAGTGTGAGCGTTCCAAGAATTTTACACTCAAACGTGTTCAGTCAGTCAATCTTTGTCTTTTCTTACTTCAATTATCATTCTTTTTTTCTTTACTTCAATTATCATTTTCTTTTGTACATCCTTTTTCATATTTAGTCTTTTTCTCTCTTTCTCTCTCTCCTACACAGTATACAGACACTACACACTTTCAAACACATACACTACACACACATATATATATATAAGCTCGCGCGCGCGCACACACACACACACGAATAACAACAGTTACAAATCTTTCAAGGACACACGAGCTCATTTTTTTATTTATCCAAGTTCGTGTTTCTTCTGTATCCCATTTCCTAAACGCATGGCGGACTCTTAGATTACAAAACTTTCCCACGAGGCAGTCGTATTTTTCGGGAGGTGGGAGTTTCAAGTGCAAAACAGAGGCATTGAGGTCAAATCACAAATTATTTCTGCTTTTTTTTTTTCTTTGTTTTGTCTTTCATCCATGCCAACGATCAGTACCTTTATTAACATGCAGCTGACCCTTAGGGTCAAAGGGAACGTACTTAAATAATCATATCTTCCTGCTTTACTATCATCCTCTCTTTCTGCAAGGGTGGCCGCGAGAGGATGAAGTAGGCACCCCTAGCAACACCCACCAGGGGAGATCACCAATCGAATTTTAAGTCCTGTGTTATCTCCCTTGAAGTCTTGTGATATGACGTACTGGTGACCTTGTCCTGATCTTTCTGTCTCGGGTATGTCTTGATTAAGGTTATCTAAGAAAACCCAGTTAGACTGGTATGTTATCTCAAGCAACGCTCCACTTTCCCCCCACTTTCTATATCAGCTGCACACAAAGCATTCATCATAAGATTTATCTTCCGGGAATCTCTGGTGTTAGCAGCACCTCGACAGACTAACGACCAATGTTAAGGCTGATAAGCTCTGAGTATGGTTATAATAAACGGTCTAGTGAGTACTGTTCACAAGTAACACGCATTTAGAGAGAGAGACAAACTGTAGACATTATTAGGAATCAGGGGCAGGAGGCAAGGTGGAGGTGGGGGCAGACACCACCCTCGAAGATACTGAGGGGACAACTGGACAAGGATGTGAACGTCGTTCACTATCAGCATGGAGGTTGACTTTCGTTCCCAATACCTCCCTCCACACACACAAACGAGAAAATGAGCATCTTCCTGCGCCTTTTTTCATACAGGTGTGTGCAAATGTGTGGTCAGACAACTAGATTAGATATCCGTGTTATCTTGTTAACATAATGGGCATGTGCCACTTGTAGTTATCCCTTGCTATGAGAAAAATAGAAAGAGATGGGGATGGTGGAACTGATGTTTTACGCCGAGCCAGAAACGAAGGCGACATCATGGTAAAGTAGCCAGCCACATGCCACTCGCAGAGAAAAAAAAACAACAAAAAACAACAAACACCAGCGTGCCCAAAACTAGAACTGTTACCATGACAGCCAACCCTCACTGTAGTGGTGACAGGCGCTAACCGTTGCGCCACCAGACCGTATAGAGAGGATAAAAAAGCAAAAATCATTATGATTAACAAGCAGTTAATTGAGCCAGAAGAACAATCAAACGCTGTAAGGGGAATGTCCCAAACTATGTAGAACAGCTAACAATGGGAAGTAATTACTGCGACTGGCATGCTTGTTGACAGCTGTTGCTTCCCTTGCATTGCCACGCGTCGAAGTCGGTGCAGCAGAGCGTCTGAAGTCTGTGTGGGTGCTGCTGGGTGGACAACAGCAACATGGGGTGAAGTCGGTCAAAAACTTGCAGGTGAGGTGATTAATATTGCCAACCGTCATTACATACACGAGGTTCTCCATCTACTGCTGTAACCGACCTCTCGTCCTTAGCTTCTGTTAGTCACGTCCGTTACTCACTGACACGGCCGATATACCACAGGTATTTAAATCACAGGTGTGAATATCGACGTGTACAACTGTCGTCTCGTGCCAAATAGCGCGTGTCTTATGTCACAGATATGACACTTCACCGCGCGGCGTGGTCACCGGTTGACCCCGTTGACAGCAATAGCGTTGTAGCTTGCCAGTGCCAGGTCACTCTGAACTGACAGGAAGGCGCTGGCAGTTTGTGTCACCTCTTGTAAGGTGTCGGTCAGTCTCTATACTTACTGCAAGTTGAAGCTGTGTAGGTACTGAGCCAGAACGACTGTTGTTAACTCAGGATATCGTTCGGATGATGGCTGACCCCGCGTTTTGAGATGTCGGCATCTTGGCCTCATCTTGCACGGTGTTTGCTTATGTAGGTAATGTTATGAAGATACGGTGCACTTGTTTTACACAGTGTGACCACAGATCAAACATCGTATAAGCAAGCAGCACATGGTTGTTTGTGTGTGTGTGTGCGCGCGCACGTTTAGGGAAGGTTTTTTTTTCCTTTTTTTTCCAAAAACATTTGCTGACCTTTGACAGAACTTGACCTCCCCTTTCATTTCTCAGAACGGCTAGAGAATTTTATTAGAAAGAATTTGGAACTGCAAAAATAAAAAGAACCCCTCCCATACTACAAAAAAAAACAAACAAACAAAAAACAAACAAACAAACAAAAAAAAAACCAACAACAAAAAAAACCCCAACTTGTTAAACTTGTAAAAACCATTTCGGCTTTGTCGTTTGAAGGTTCAAACTAATATGAGTTAGAAATCTCTCTATCTCCCGGGTATCCATTATGCTAGGTATTATTGGAATTTCAATATGAAGATCAGAACGCAAGCATCAACAACTTTATTACATGACAACACAGCCTGCGTTTTGATTAAAGAGCACCTGTCTCTAACATAGCATGCTCACCTGTAAGACTGCTTTAACACTTGATATCTTTGTGCTACTGTCTACCCGATGTCCCTTACACCCGGCGATCGACTTAAAAGTTATCCGAGGATAAGCCGTTGTTCCAGTAATACATGGGATAATCTTCCTTTACCGATGGGGTGGAAGCAATAAAGTAGTATCAAAGATATTTTAGGGGGCTAGGGAGGTTTTGTACAGCGGGATCTGGTTGGTCAAGGTTTGTCCATTTTTCTCCAAGGCAACGATTTTTGGTGGTCACAGAAGCTCGACACTCCATCTCCTCATTTCACAAAAATCGTTTCAATCGACTGTTGAACGATGACGACGGTCGCGTGAGAAAATAACATCATCAGTCCCGTCCGGAAACGAAACCAAGAGACTAATAAAGTCTCGTTGCTCACATCTCTCGCTGTCCCCATCTTGACGAGTGAATTGAAACAGTGAACACAGTCACGCTGGTATGACTATTTGATAATTCACGGAAGTGTAAAGGTTAGCTTAGTTGGAAATTTCGAGAAACGAGGCACAAAGGGAAGATTGTTGTGACAGTTAAAAAGGCAGCGACAATGTCTGGACAAGTCTTCTAAGTCAGTTGACAACGACTTTGTGGGAGGAAAAATAATCGACATTTAGACGGTAGGTGACGGTTCGAGTCTCGTGACATCATATGGACGATGGTGAGATTATTTACAAATATCTTAAAAGGAAATTACAAAAAAAAAAAAAAAAAAATACACAGAAAAATATGGGGTAGGGAGAGAAATGAAAAAATGAAAACAAGCAGAACTCATGCAAGGGTATTTGTAAACTTATGTGTGTGTGTATAAATATAAAGTAACAGTTTGTATCTATCACTATATATTTATATGCATATATGCTAATACACTAATTGTCTTTTGTTGAGTGTGATGTGTGTGTGTTTACGCGCACGAAAAACGAGTAGTATAAAAGTCACTATTCTTAACATCACATTAGCAGCTACTTTCTACTAAAGTATCCATTAGCTTGGTCTAGCCCTAAGCTCACTGGTTTACGGCTACGTTTGCTAGCTGATGTCATCTAACCCTGTGTCACTGACCTCGGATTACTCGGTTGTTCGTGTCACGAGCCGGTCTAGGACCAGCTGGCGTTGACTAAGTGAAAAGGGGGGCAACTCCAGGACGACAGTCCCACACGCTGAGGATTATCTGAGCTTGTCTGACCTGTGGGCCGAAGGTTACGTTGAATGCAGATGAATTGCACGCCGTTGGATTGCGCGTCCATGGTGGTGGTGGCGACGGATCCTGCATCATGCGACGACCTTCCAGTACTAATCCATGATTATTCCTGTGCCATAGGACACCGTTGTCTCCCTTAGACGCTCGTCAGTGGTAGAGTTTCTGATGTATGGCGGAGTAGAACATGCTAACACACAAACACGCTGCTGATAAAGTGCGGTTGTTGTATTAAAAAAAACAACAACAACAACTCCATCATATTGTTAGGTTTCAGTCTTCCTTCTCTACTTCACTCTGGTCTAGCTTCTCTTTCCTTCCGTGAAGCGTGTTTGTCCATGTGCATGTATGTGTCTGTCTATGAATGTGCGTGTCTTTATGTGTGCATGTGCGCGTGTTTATAAGTATGTTGATGTGTGAACATGTGTGTATGTGCATGTATCTGTGTCGACGTGTGTTCATGTGTGTATGTATATCTGTACTGTATGCATGTGAGCATGTGTGTATGTGCATCCGTGCATATAAGCGTGCTTGTAAGTCTCAGTGGGTGCTAAGTGTGCCCGTGCATGTATGTATACTTTCATTGTGTGTGTGCGCGCACATGCGTGTATATCCCCAGTCTATTCCCCATCTAACCCTTTTATCCTCTAATTTCCCGGGATCTGCTGGTTCCTGACAGGTTGTTGTTTGTATCTAGGTTCATCTCTTGTTGAGATTCATACAAGTGCCCTGTGCTGTGTACCTCGTGAGTAATGTGTGTCACACGTAACATTTTAAATGACTATTCACAGCTTATCAAAACTCATGATTACAGGTCAGACTTCATTAACATCGATTTAGCCTCGCATCTGCGTGGTGTGTACCTGTCCTCACCTCGAGTCCTTGACATTAGACACCTGCATGATGAAGCGCTTCGTCTCCAAATTATTTGCCCCAGGTGTGTATGTGTCGTGTCTTCCGTTCATATTCTAATTGTTTTATTGGATGTAGAAGCTGTCCTCACAAGGGTTACAAGGGTGAGGCGCCAAAGTAGTTCACTTTTTAATATGAGTATGTGTGTTTGTGTGGGTGGGTATAGGTTGTAGTTGCTGGCAAAGTCATCACTATTCGTCTCGGAGTGTGTGTGTGTGTGTTTGTGTGTGTGTTCGCAAACATTGATCTTATATCCATAACTTTCAGGAGAAGATACGCAGGCTTTGATTCAACCTGTCCACCCAGCCTCTGAAGTCGGTCCTTCAGAAGATGGCGTTCCAACTGGTGAGAATCAATCAATCAATCACTCAATCAATCACTCAATCACTCAATCAATCAATCAATCAAATCTCACTAGCTTGTTTTTACTATCTTACCATCGTCAACGTGCACATATTTTCTATCTATCCAGGCTTTCTGTGCCCATCGGCTCAACACCCACATTCTAGAATCTAGACCCTCACACATGGTGCAAAGAAGCAAGAAAATGGAGAAAGGAATAATAGAGAAAAGAAAACACAAACAAAAAGGAAAAAGCCCCTAAACTGTCCATGCTAGATGGTACAGTCATGACCTTGTTACAATGAACCACTTGTGAGTTCAAACGCGCGATGGAAACATAAACCTTTCCACACACTGGGGTCTGCCATCGAGCGTCGCCCACAAAAGTCTGTCAGTCCACTTGCCTTTGTCAGCTCGGTCAGCTCATTAGTCTCAATGACAAACAATCAATTCTTTTTCCCACAGACACCGGGGGACAATGGCGATAACCTGATTTCAAACGCTTAGTTCAAAAAAGGGTTAATGACCTGGCATTGGTGCACTCACAATCACACACACACTCTCTCTCACACACACACACACACACGCTCATGCATACACGTGTACACGTAGAAAACACTCTTTAATCAAAGGACTGTAGAACTGTTTTACTGTAAGCCTATTCAGTGTTTCCCAATGTCACTTTATATGTGTTGACACTAGAAGGATTGAACGTTTGAACATTTTTTAATTGGCGATAAGCCCTGGGGGACATTTATAGCCATCGACAAAATAATCTCACAACGGATGGTGACAATATAGCAAAATCTGGGTAACATCATGAACATTTTCCAATAGTCTATTTAATAAAACAGTTAAATAGTTGACATTGTCCTCACTGATACTAGTAAGAAAATCCACAGAAAATTCCTGTCTCCAGACAGTCTGCATGGTCTGCATGTTGCTGATTATTATCAGATATTAGTGTCAAGTAGACAGGGGTGTGAACATCAGAAATACACTCGTTACATTCATCAATATAAAACTCTGCTAAGTGCGGAAAAATAAAAGGGGAAGAAATTGTATAATCAACTATACTCACCCCTTTACATGTTATATGTCGGGAATTAAAGAGGAATACTCGCCTGAGTTTTGAGAATTAGTATTTAATGAATTCGCAAATTTTACACAAAAATATGTTTGGGTGTTTATTTAATTAATTTAAAGTACTAGAGCTAGCAGTGGGTGAAGAAAATAAAACCCTGCTTTAAGCGCTTTGAGAGTTTTGAGAGCAAAATCATAGTTTTGGACCTTGGCACAGCAAGTTGTACTTCTTTAAAATACTTTGGGTGCAAGACTTCAACTTATGAGCTCATCAAGATTAAATCCCGCAGTGCCGGTGTATTAGGTATAAATTAATTCTTGCAGCCTGTAACTAATGGTGGTTCTAACCCTACCTTTCACTGGATCCCACCTTAGTAAGTTGTTTACCGCTTACCGTATTTTTTTTAATGTCATTGCTTCGTGTTGGTCTTATAATTAAATTACCTAAGAACATGCAAAGTCTTGCTTATGAGGTCTCAGGTCATGGCAATTGAGAAAAAGTTAATCGTTAGGGGCAAGAGGGAAGCAAAAGGGCAACGACCTTTGATCTGTGGGCGACAATAATGAGATATTTGTATGCATGAGATGGTCTGTCCGCGCTATTGCCTGTCATTAGCTTTGATCGAGGGTTAAATTTTGGCCTCCCGAGCGAGAGAGAGAGAAGGGAGAGTCAGAGAAGAGGGAAAGATAGAGGGAGAAAGACAATGAGATAGAAAATGAAATAAAAATTCATATCACTAATATACACACACATGTATGTTAACAAACATAAACACACACACACACACACACACACGCAATTATGCGCGCACACACGCACACACGCACACATAGGAACGTAAGCAAACAAAATCCTGCATAAGCATGGGCTCACATACATACAAGCATGTTATTGTAGTGACCAAGAATAACGACAACCAGACGGCGCCAGTCCCCGAGCACATAATCCATACTGATGCGTGATTGTCTCCCCCGTCTCCGCATGACGTCAAGAGGGTGAAGGAGCCATTGTCAGTGGCAGACCCCACTAGTCGGCGACGTGGCCACCTTCCACGCCAGGAAGTTGACTGGGCTTCTGGTGGGGGAAGACGGGGCAGATACGTTAATGAGGAGAAGGTCTAGAATTTATTACAAACCTGATCACTTGTCTCCCCTATCTCCCTCTATCTCGCCATCTCTCTTCTCCCCCAGTCTTATCATCATCACCGTCATCGTCGTCGAAGAAGATAGATGCATGCATGTGCCTGCACTCTTTAACATACAATGGTTGCCACGTGCTTTTTCATCCTGCATCATCAACCCATCTTTCGTCTCCTTGCGAGAGTCTCGGCTATCCAATCAACCACCGGAAGTCCTCGACAACTCGCAGTGGCGGTGAGCCCATCACATACCTGGCAACTTCGACACAGATTCTTTGCTCAGGAATCAGTTGCTTTTGCATCTTATTGTCTCTAAAAGCAAAAAAAAAAAAAAAAAACAACTCGGTGAAATATCCAAACTGTTTGGATTCCTCTTATCAGGGCGCCTGTGATTGTTGGATCATCAGCAGCATCTTCATCGACATCGCTTCATTAATATTTCAAAATAGACTACTGTATTCACACTACTTATTATGGCTTACATGAGGTGTACAGTATGGCTGACCATACACACGAGTTCTTATGTCTAGTTGATAGACTCTGTCTAACTCTGGCACTCGTAATCTCTATATTTAGGATCTTCTCCAGTCGCCATTTTCGTCATATACATAAACTATTAATCTTATAGATTTTTTCTTTTTTTCTTTTTTCTTTTGTCTCATTGACGTGATTCACGAGTGGTAAGACGACTGCTTGGTGGCTTCTGGAAGTTCTTTGATGTGGTAGCTAGCTTGTCAGTTCTTGTAGAACCACCCACGCACGCACGCACTCACGCTCACAGCAGAATATATTTTTACCGAAAGTATGGTGACACGGTTCCTGTACTGAACGACAGCAGAAATCGTGTCACAACTCCTACAGCATACGACAGCAACGATTGGTCATCTCGTTTTCTGTTTCCTACCTTTTCTTTTCAGTGCCAGTTGCTTTTTTGCTATCAATGTTTGGGAAAAAAAAAAAAGAACTAAAAACAAATTCATTCCATCCAAACCTATATCTTAGAAACAACAAGAGCAGCTACAAAACTCGTTCAATCTTTCGTCCGGTCATGAATGAAGCTTTGGTGCTACACAATCATTATCTTGTGTTGTCGGTGTCGGCTGTACTTCTTCCATCTTTGCTCAGCTCGTCTTTCTCGTCGGTTCTTCTACTTGAGCAGTGAGCGATGCTCGTGCTTCCAGGGCCAGCGTCACGTGAGGTAAAGCGGAGAGTGATGGATGCTGTGCTGCTTCCTTCCGAATGAATAAATCTCCATACCTAGGACTCCCTATGGCTTCTTGCACTGCCCGTGAGCATGCACCGTTAGTCTCAAACACAGTAGACTAAGGTGGTCTCCAAAACCTCAGAAAGCAATCAATTTATTATTTATTTACTTTCTTTTCGTGGTTTGCCTTTATCTTTATTCATGCCAAAGATTCTATTCCTTTTACTGAACATTTCTTCTGAAGATGATTAGAATGATTACCAATCTAGTATCAATTAAGTTTAGTTTTAAAAATTAATTTCGTTTACAGATGTTTTATTTTTTCGTTCGACCCGAGCTAGCGTTAGTTAACAGTTGTGCTCTTGGCTGTGTGGCCCTTTGCGCCTGTGATAGCAAACCTAACCGACATTATCGGCCTCAGGACGAGAAAAGCCAGGTACAAGTGGTCCCCATTTGCACCAAGAAGCTCTTGTGCAACCTGCGCCTACCTTGTGTACAAGTGTGAACTTGTCATCCTCCTCGCCGACCCTTACCTTCAGCCGTCAGGTCATCTACAGGTTACGTGTCACCCAAGGAAGCTGAGGAATGTTTTATATCCGAAGTATTAGTATATTAGAAGGAGCAGATCTTGCGAAAAAGAAAAGAAAGAAAAAACAATAAAAGTACCCGAAAACAGTTTGGCAGAGGGCCAGACACCCTGTGAAAGACAATCCAAACCTGCACCCGCTATTCCTCGATTGAGGATTTGCAGTCTTCAGTTGTTTTTTTTTTTATTTTTTTAATTTTTTTTTCTACAAGCGGAGAGACAAACAATATATGTGAGCAAGAACTTTCACCTGTGTGTCGACCTGTGTGTGCGTGCTTTGTATATATATATATGTGTGCTTTGTGTGTGTCGTGCTACACCAAGTCAGCAAAGAAATGCAAAATCCAAACAAAAAACAAACTTGAATTTCGAAGACAGCGATCTAATCATCATTTCCCCCATTTTTTCTCAGTTTACCCGAATGGCTATTTGTCGTCAGCACGCGCCCGCTCGTGTGGTACAGAGGCGTGCGGACTGTGCCGGCCACCGAGTTCGCGTGCGCGTGCGTGCGTCAGAGCAACTCTCTATGCAAGTGGGGACAATCGTGTGTGTGTGAGTGTGTGTGTGTGAGTGTGAGATAGAGGTGCCCTGTGTGTGTGTGAGAGAGAGAGAGAGAAGCCCTGTGTGTGTGTGTTTTTCAGACGCGCGCGCACGATCTGTGCGTCAAGTAGATGGCAGCGTAAAGAGGACAGTAGCCAAGATTCCTTTCTTGCCTAGAGAGGTGGTCACAAACTGGGTTTACATGTGTGATACTTTTTGTTTTAAATTCATTCTCACCTTATAGATGTTGTATCTATGTACCACTCCTTTGCCCTCCTTTAACCAACACTGGATTTTTTTCAGTCCTTTTCTTCTTTTTCTATCTCTTCCATATCGACAGCATCAGATACGTATTTTCACCTCTAGATAACCACAAAATATCAAATACTGCTCTTAGGTACATGTCTAGCAAAAGCAGCGCTCTCTGGCGGAAATCATCTTGCATACAAAATAGATGAGGGAGGGGTAGAGTGGTGGCGTTGCAGTGGGAGGGTAGGAGAGGAGGTGGCTAGCGAAGTCGTATGAAGGCATGGGTGGGATGTGATGGGGTGGGGTAGCCGTGTGGGTGGAGGCTCGAGAAAAATAATTATTGGAAAAGATTACAGATTATACAACAAGGACAAAGCAGACACTTATACGATGCATGCACACCCACACACGAACGCACGCAAAATCTCCACTATCGGATAAGAGAGAGAGAGGTGGACAGAGGTTTTCAACTGATTACAGCGCCAGGTATCTCAGAATTTTTTTCTTGATCTTTGTGCGAGCAGGTGGGGTTGGCCGCGGGCCAGACACCCTATATAAGACCTTCCAACACTCGCACCCGATCCTCCGAGCACCCGACGAGCCAGCGTCAGACCCGCAGCTCGAGAACCTCGTGGAGTTGGACAAGCCACCGCAGGCGTCGGCACCCTCTGAGATCTACCCGACTCTGCCGCTTCCACCCGGCGACGTGGTCGAAGCCACCCCAGGATCCTCATCGATCAGTCGTGAGCAGCATCTGGCGGACGAGACACCACTGTCCTTTCGTGCTCGGGACGGTCAAGCATCTGATCGAGCTCTTTCACGAGGTTTAATTCCCCACCAACCACCAGAGGTACCGTTGGGAGACACTGACATTTGTCGTAACGACCAGCAATCGAAGATGGAGAGAGACAAAGATTCTTGGTCCAACGGCAAAGGTCCTGACACCTCGAGCCCCTACACCTCCAAAACCGAGATCTTGACCGATGGAGGCTCGAACGGTCCGAAGGGTGCACCTGGCAGCCGTCAGTTCGTGTACGTGTTGGCTTGCTTCGCGACCATCGGCGGACTGCTGTTTGGTTACGATACGGGAATCGTTTCTGGTTCCATGCTGAGCATCAAGGTTGTCTTCAAACTCAACACCGTCTGGCAGGAGGCCATCGTCTCCGGCACCATCGCCGCAGCAGCAGTCTTCTCGCTCGTCTCCGGTGTCGTCTGCGACCTCCTGGGTCGCCGAGTGACCATCATGGCGGCTTCCTTCATCTTCGCGGCGGGAGCCATTGTCATGGCCGTGTCCCCAACCAAGGTGGTGCTGCTGGTGGGAAGAATTATCGTCGGCGCTGGCATTGGTGAGTGTCGGGGTTTCTAGTTTTGCTGCTGTTGTCGCTGAATGATGCAGGTGGGTGATCTTTGCTTTGCTATGGTTGGGTGGTGAGGCACATAAGTTTCGTGTTTGTTGGACTGAGTGTGGGTTTAGTTTTCCGTTATATGTCTACGTCACTTTGTTGTGAGTTATTATCTGGTGCACGTGCGTCTCGTGGTAGCTGGAAAGAGTGTGGGTATGTTTTTAGGTTAGGGGTAGATATAAGAGGCTGTTGGCATTTGTTGTGGTTTTCTTTTTGTAGGTCTGGATTGTTTTGGAATAAGTACGGGTCTGGTGTGTTTGGGATTAAGTGGGGCTGTGAAGTGTTTTGGAAATCTGGGTCTGGTTTTGGATTAAGGTTAATGTAGGCTCTCACAAGCCGTTACTTGTGTTTGTCTTCAATACGGACAAAACTGATTTAGACAACCAGACGACGAGGTGACTATCCACGATCTTGTCTCATATTGTTTGCAGGACAAACAAGACGAAATTTTTAAATTTTTCTTTCAAACAAAATCTTGAGCTAATTTTAATAATTTGTTTTTAAAGAAGAAAAAGCGAAAGAAAGAAAGGCAACACGAGATGTTTAAGGCAATAGCTTGGTATGTATTAACTGTAACTACTGGAGTGTTAATCGTGACTTATATTTTACATATTTACATGTCACCTCAAGTTTATTCTTTATTTCCATTACACATCATCTAAGTTTTGCGTCTTGCCAAGTCTGTACTTTGTGTGGTGTTATCTTTGTGTGTCTGCACATTACCGGCTTATATGGAAAATATTACAGATTTCTTCCCTTGAAGCCTTACATTTTATATCTTATTTATCTCTCAGGTGATTGCGCGCTATTTAAATAGATATTTCATTGGATTGTAGCCTTAAATTTTGAACCTCTTTCGCTGTCTGTAATCACACGGACGTTTTAACCCTTGGGTGATCTGTTGTTACATTTGTCTCTTGTCCTCCTTTCTGTGCCCGACTTGTGGTGACTATCTCCAGGTTTTTTTTTACATTTAGTTATCCATTCTGTTATTTATTTGTCCATTCTTTTATTCTTTCTTTCATCATTTATTTCAATAATTTAGTCTTTTGTCTTTTCTTTTACTTTTTCATTCCTTCTTTAAACTCCATGCTGACAGTGAACGACAAAGCAAAGCCTGACATTTTTGAGGCGGGGTTGCTGCCCTCCCTCTCTCCCTGGTTAATACTCCACTGGTCTCGGCACGAACCACTTTTTAGAATTCTTAAAACTGTCTAGGATGATGTCTGTAAAACTTGACAATAAAAGAGTATTAGTGCCTTAAAAAATATATTTTAAGCTCGGCCTTGAACAACTGTCTTTTTATTGAAACGAGAAATTGTCTGTAAACAATGTTGTTTACACAGTCCTGTAGAAAAGCTCAGTTGTGTCTAGAATGTTTTGTCATTTATTGACGACCATGAAAATTGTGAACGTCCTTCACAAAGTTTGTAATAATGGACTAGAGTGAAATTGTCTACATCATTATTTCCTGCTGTTCAGGTGAGCAGTTCCACATCCTCTTGAACAGACACGAAGTCCAAACATTGCGACACCCTGACGATTGTCACGGATGTTTGAACTCATGTCCGTCACTTTTCCTGACGAATTCTTGCAAAACATTCGATACACAATAACAAACAATGTAGCGAAGAAAATTCTCTACAGAGGAAGTTCGTAAAAGAGATAACAACTGAACCGACAGGACAAGCACACACACTTCTGCTCACAAATTAAGTCTGTACACCTTTGGTTGTGGATCTGTATTGAACTTCGATATTACACCCGCTTTTATTTTGTGGGTTTTTTTTTTTTTAAATCTTTATCTCGGGTACGAGTGAATATTAGTCGTAAGAACAACAAATATGAACAAATTATCAGAAACGATCGACAGAATAAATAATGAAAGAAATTAAAATATAGGAGATAGATTAAGATGAGATAGAAGGATAGAAAAAAGGGAATATTGAAAGATAGAAGAAAGAAAAAAGAGAAAGATGGACATGGAGAACAATGGAGAAAGGGAATACAAAATAGAAGAAAGAATAAATAGAAGAAAAAAAGGCATTAAAATCACTCGAGTAAAAGCCTTTTTTTCTGTTTGACCGAGATTAATTAATTACAAGATGCTAAGGCGTAGCTCATTAAGAGCTTAGCTAATTATAAGATGCTAATTCTGAACACTTGAGTGCCTTACTCTGTTGTGTTTGCAAGCTCATAAACATTAGTTCCATTATTTTTTTTCTTTCGTATATAATATAGACAGCCTAATTAGCATAGGCTCGGTCCAGGTGGGTTTTTCTTTGTTAAAAATTAAACTTTCCACTTCTTATTGTGTCAAACTAAAGGCAGCTCTCTGTTCATTCGCCATCAGCTTGGGTTTGTCTTGAAGGCATTTCTAACTCGAAAGAAATTCGAAAAAAATAAACCACGTGTGATCTACTTTCCAGGGTCTATAGTGTTAATTGTGCCACCATAGGCCTCCCCCATTTGTCCAATAGGTAAGTAATTTATCAAAGATATATTTTATCGGTCGTAATGCCCGTTATCGGTTTTGACCTTTGTGACCTAGATATTCAATTAAAGATTAGAGCTGATACGACTGTTTCGCAAAGTTGATTTTACTTCACTCCTTCCCTAGAGAGCAATGAAAGTACACTTGCGTAACTTTCGGGTACGTGAAAAAAAAAAAATAAAAAAATGAGAGAATGTGTTTGCGCACGTGTTTGAGATAAAGGGGGATAACTGCACAATTTCGTGACAAGTGAGGGAGGGGGTGCTATGTTATTCGAGGGTGGAGGTGTAGATAACCAGCTCAAGCCTAAGAACATCTGTAGCTGATGATCGAGTAGATACACCTATCTTGATGATAGAAAGCACTGACCAGTTCTGTAAACATCTTCGATGCTGGTTGCGCCATCATTGTGAAATTATCGCCCCTTTCTCACCTATTATGTGATTTTCTTACAGATGTTTAGAACACGTTTTCTTTTCAGAGGAAGAATAGTTCCCTGAGGATTTCCATACGAGTGCTACTTAAAAATTACTCCGCGAAATATGATCGTTTATAGGTGAGGGGTGAGATGGCCCGGGTGGCGCATAGGTCGGGTGTTTGCCCTGACAGCAAGCCATAGGTTAGGGTCAGCTGCGTACGAGTTTACATTTCTTTCCTTCCATCTTTCTGATTGTCTCTGTGGCTCTCTCCCTATCTTTAGGGTTGCGTCCCTTTCTGTCTGTTTTTCTCTCAAGTTCATCTCTGCCTGATCCTGGGTTTAAAAGTGTTGGTCATGTGAATGTTTGAAGATTTGAAAGTATGTGAATGGGTGGATACTTATGTATTTTGATGTGTCGTCACATTTAAATTTTGGGCTGTTTCTTTGGTGTATCGGTGGTCATTCATTATTTCACGAATAGGTTTCAGAGTCATTGCATTTGTTTACTTCATCCTGTCTGTCTACCCATCCAGCCAACCATACATTCATCTCTACCTCTAGAATCGCCAGTCTCTAATTCCTTGGATTAAAAACGAATTCACTAACTTCTTTTCTCTTCTGTTACACATCTGAGACTGTCGATCTGTCTTTATCTGACATTATTTTCTTGGTCTTATTCGAACTCCTTTGAGTGCTCTTTCTGCACAGCCATCGATTCAACCGGAAGTTCCCTCCTCCTCTCAAAATCTTGCGCAGTTTCCCTCCAAGGCCCTTCTTCGCGGACACGTGACCAGGCCACGCCCATCGGCCATCTCTTACATCCTCCTCAGCATTCAGATTCCCGTGACCTCCATGATCCACCAATCGCTTTTTTTAGACGCCTTATCACTAACAGACCAAACATCTTCATCAACCCACATTAAACATCTAGTTCAGCTCACTGCTTTTTTTCTCTCTTCTTCTGTCACGAGATGATTTATAGTCTTATGAAGCTTTTCTCGTTTTTACTAAAAATGTGATTTCTTCTGTAAGTTAAATGTCTTTTCGTATCTCTTTTTGTGACAGTATTCCTCTTTCATGTCCCTTATTCATTATTAATGTGAATATTCTCTTTTTTTGTCTTGAAACTTGTTTGTCAGATGACTTTCCTATCGTGTCACTATTTATGTCTTCTGATCCTCTGTCATGAGTATATTTTAAACACAAAGCGATCTATTTTTGATGTCCGTTATTTATACTCATTGCCTTACATCTAAAATACAGAAAATTCAGTAACAGTGATATTAAATGTTTCGGGAACCTTCTAGCAGTTTTAAGTATTAGACATTTCGTTTTTTTCACAAAGGTTTGCGTCTACTCTGCAAGTTGTAATAATGTCAAGAATGTGTCTACTGAATCAGACGGGCATTTATTTTAAATGCTGTAGGTTGTACCAAAAAATTGAAGCAATTAGTCATTTATTTCCTGCATTTAAAAGTTAGCTCAGCATTAATGATTGCCATACGTCGACACAATACACAATGGCTTGATAACCTGGCAGAGAGCGATTCGAATCCAATGACGAGATTCATACCAGGACATATACCGCTGTATGAGTATATCTGTAACCGCAGATGAAGAATTGAGGACATGTTCAAGATTAAAGAGCCCCTGTCATTATCGCCAAGCAGTTCTGGCAAAGTGACATAAGGTCAAGGACGCCGATGACAAGGTCACCCTCCCTGGAGACCGACGAATGTGAAACTCTTGCACGAAAGTAATCTTGTGTTGTAAGCAGCGAGCTCAGACACGAAATAACATGTCATCATGTTTTTTTAAAATTTATTTTTGAAGGTTTGCGTACAGTAATGATTATAATGAGTAAAGCAAACACAAAGGTTGTATAGCCAGCTGGGGATGAGGAGCGATACATTGTAATGATTCATCTTGACTAGGTATTTGGTGTAATAATAATAATAGTAATACAATTACTACAACTACTACTACTACTACTAATAACAACAACTTGGATACTTTGTAAGTCCTATCAGTGATAAAGGTAGACTTTGTGTTAGAAAGAAGAAGCATGGAGAAGGCCTATCCAGGCCTCAGTCCGCGACACCATTGAGTTCTCTGATTACCAGGCTACTTGACCTCCGATAAACACGTTTGTAGCACTTCCATACATAAAACTCAATCAAAGTTTTGACATTACCTGCCATATTCGCGTCTCAATAAATAAATAAATTAATTAATAAGACGCGAAGACCTCAGCAAACTAGTTTTAGGGTCAAGGCTGTGCAGGACATGTCGGGTGTAAGGATATTTTTAGGTGATGTCATGGTCATGGGGGCATGTAACCTACATCTGCTCCCCGTTATCTTTCAATAGCTCTTCAGCAAATAATCTCTGGTCGAAAATATTTAAACTAAGTAGGGAGTGAGTATCAACTACTCATGATGCTGATGCTGATGCTGCTGATGATGATGACGATGACGACGAAGACGACGACTTATTTTATAGCTCACTTTCACGCCCATGAAGTGAAGCTCAGTCCCCAATATAAAGATACTCGAAACACAATTCATAAGAAAGTCAAAGAGCACAATGGTGATAGCTGAAATCTCAGATAACAGAACAATATGTGGTAAAGTGCAGGATAAATAGTGAAGTTCTCTGTAGCATGAATAATGAAAGGCTTCTAGTGTAGATAAAGCAATCACAAGGAAGGTGTTGATCGATGTGACAATGAGGTTAGCAAAAGAGAGATCACTCCAATCTGATAAAAAGAAAAAAGACAAACAAACAACTAAATAAAACATTTTTCTGGAGGCAGTTGATAGAGGTTTAGTAGCAAAACTACTTAGTCATATGAGCAGTCCGTCAGTACTGAACAAACATTGGAGTATCACGATTTTTCAAAGTACCAGAACTACTTACTTCATTAAAACCTAGATTGAAGGACTGTTTACAGTTTATTAAGAACTGGATCATTGAATTACATACTTCATTTAACCACTTTAAGATACAATGAATATAAAACTATTAACTGTCTAGTTTCAGAGTCATCTGCAACGCTCGTGTCTGTATATAAACACATATAACTAGGTATGTACAGGTAGTCCTCGACTTACGACGGGGATCCGTTCTCAACGCGGCGTCGTAAACCGAATTTCGACGTAAGTCGGATCATACTTTCATACAGTACTGTACCACAATAACAGTACAGTACTACAAACACTTAGCCTATCCTAACACCTATCCTAACACAGTACCCTACATAATTATCAATAAACATAAGTACAGTAAAATATTGTAGTACAGTACGTTTAATAATGAAATACTGTACTGTAAGTGCTGTAACAGTAATAAACAGTGTTAGGTTAGGCAGACGTTTCCAAAACAAGTCTGTCTCATCCACGTTGAACACTTGTTGAGCACAGTAACCACCCTCCTCAATTATCTTCGCCAATGCATTAGGAAACTCAGTTGCTGCTTTCTCATCAACACTGGCAGCTTCACCTTGCACTTTAATGTTATGGAAGTTGGCACGATCCTTAAACCTCATAAACCAACCCCTATACTCGCCAGAAATTCTTCACTTTCACTTCCTTCCCCCTTTTTCTCTTTTCAACGCCTCAAACAGTAACCTAACCTTCTCCTGAATAACCATAAAACTCACAGGGATACGGCGTTGATTTTGGTTTTCCAACCAAAGCGCCAATAATCTGTCCATCTCAATAATAAGCCCGCTACGTTGCTTTGTTATCACTGTCGCTGTAAGTGGAAATGAGTGTCGTAACCACGAAACGACGTAACTCGAGACCGTCGTAACCCGAGGACTACCTGTATAAATATTTGGATCTGAATATATAAATTCAGATGCATATAAACGCAGTTATAAACTCTTACTCGCGTGTGGATAGACACAGCAAAGAAAGAAATATTGAATAAAGACATTAAAATATTCAGAATCCACAACAACAAATCCAACAACAACAACAACAGTTACAAAAGAAATGTGAAGTTGATATCAACACATGTTTTAAACTGTGTTGAAAGAAAACCAAGGAGTGTCCACTTCTGACAGCAGCAAGAAGGCCTCACAAGGATTGCTACCTGCCAGTGCATACAACCTGTAGTCCCTGTAATTGATACCGGTAATGGTCTGGGTGCAAGATAAGGTGTGGTGTAGCACCGGCCAGTCCTTGAAACCTTGCGTTGGTGACGTCACAGAGGCGGGTGTCGGGTGTCGGGTGTCGAGGGGGGACGCTAGCCACAGACGACCAGATAAAGGGAGCGGAATTCTTCTGTCACCGGGCGTCCAGTCAGACAACTTTTCTATTTGGGATTTGCCTGTCATGTGGACGATATCATGCAACTGCGGCCTGCCCTGTGCAAATCCATTCATTTTTTTATTTTATGTTTTTTTTTTTTTGGGTAATCGCTGTCGTGGTTTTCGATCACAAGCCCGAGTTTTCTCTTTCCTTCCAGCGTCTTGGTTTTTTTTTTTTGTTTTTTTTTATTCTCTTTTGCTCTTTCATTCGTGGTGTATGTATCTGTTTGTCTTCCACTTCATTGCTTTGATCTGTCTGTCTACTTCACTCCCGCTATTTTTGTCGTTGGTGCCCTGCTTACCAGTATAAATTTTTCTTTGTAAGATTCTATTCCTTTAATGGCTCTCAAACATTTTAATCCACAAGTCCAATGAGTATGACAGTACATTCTTGTCCAAAGGTTTTCTTAAGTTCTTTGGAACCTCTATCTTGCTAAAGAGAGACAGGTGACACTTGGGGAAAGAGCAGGTTTGAGGAAATCAGTTTAATTTGTCTTTTTATTAGATAGGTCAATTTTTTTGAAATTTTGACAGAAATGTGCTATTTTTTGTTTATTATACAAAATAGAAAATACTACCTCATTAAACAGTTTACATAAAACAACATAGACTTAGGAAAAAAACTCATCCCTGGCAATGTACACAAAATCTTTCATCAGCCTCTTATCATACCCAACCCTAAGAAAGAGGCCGCTAACCATAGAAGCATAGGCTATGTTAGCCCTTAACCCTATAGTTGCACCTTACACAAACAGAAATAGCTTTTTTGAACAGCAATCATACTTAAAAATATATTTATATATACACATACAAAGCCACATACCATACACAATGACATTCTAACAAATATGGTGTAGGCAATTAAAGATAGTGCCATTATTTAAGAAGTGACTTGGCTAAATGAGGGCCACTGTTTCCAAAAGGATATCTGTGAGCCATTAGTAAATGCCACATATTGCTTCACAATATATCATGACTTTAAAAATGGCCTAAACTTATCCACTGTTGGTATTGCCTTCAGGAACCTGCAGGTAAACATGTTAACATCACTCCTAACAACCTTTCCCATAATGCTAGTCCTTTTTCACACCCTTCTTTTTGCAATATCATGTTACTCTCAGTTCTAGCTCTTGTTATTTGGTTCCTCTTTGTGTTTTCTTTATTTGATTTTATTCTTTGTTTAGTATGGTTGCTTATTCTTTTATAGTTCATGTGTTATTTGTTTTCCTGTCCCTCGTATACTGTCCATGTTTTGTTCTTGTTCTTAAGCGCTAAGAGCATGCTCCTTAGGAGTGTGAATATGAGCTTTACAAATTTTGTATTATTATTATTATTATAAAATTTTGCTAGAAGAATAATGAAGTTCAAAGGCTTGTCAACCCTTTCAGTTCTACCAATATCAAACAACACAATTTCTTTACAGATCCTAACTTCCTCTGAATAGTTCTGGTTATTTAACATATTCCATAGTTGGCCCCAAAAGCTTTTACTTAATGGACAGTGCCAGAATATGTTTTCAATGGTTTCATTGTCCTGTTTACACAAACAACAAAAAGGAGATGTAGAGTGCATACATTTAAAAAGAAACGAGTTTGTGGGTAGGATCCGATGTAAAATTCCTATCTGAAACCATCTCAATGGGGTAGCTATAGTAGTATTAGAGGGCTTTAAAAAATATAATGCCCAGTTATATTCTTTAAATCCCACCTCCCTATTTCTGAGTGCAGATGGATACACTTTATTGCCTTGAACAATGTTTGAAAGTTTTATTACCTTTTCTTATAATAGCCCATCCCCTATTAACAGGTTCATTCTGAGAGACTAACAGGTGATTACACTTCATTTGATATTGTGTTGTGGACTGTATCAGGCACATGTAGATTAAGGAATCTGTGAATTCACTCACTGTCTACCTTAGAAAGCTCTCTGCAGTCATTTTTGTGAACCTTTAAAACGGAGATCTTTGCATTATCCTCCGATCTCTTATGACTATAGGCTTGCTTCATAATTAGGAGAATCTGAAACAGGTTTCTGGTCCAAAGCTAACCCCGAGGTAAAGCTACCTTTGCTTTATGACTATTGCCCCAAGGCTGCACGCGCTACCCGTCGACCCTCGGATGCCTTTTGCTCTCCGCACTCCTGGACTTAAGGTTGTCTGCCAACGAGGGCACTACGTACACCCGTACGAGGTCAAGCGATACCCGGGGTGAGCAGCTTAGTGAATAGGTCAGGAGTGCAAAAAGCCGAAGGTCACTATGGGGCTGCCGTTGCCTTTGCTCTGGCGGACTACTATCTTGGGTGCAGAGGCTGTGTCGATGTTTATCTAAACTTCTGTACACAGGACAAAGCCTCACATGGAAGACAAAACTCAAGCAGGTTGAAAATACATTGACTAAGGACAATTTTTTTAATATCTAGACATCTGCAGAAGAAGAAGAAAATTAAACACTACATTAATTCAAAACAATGCATTAAAATAACAGACTGATTAGGACATGTACAAACATGTAGGGTTGATATCTGAATTGACAAGGGTTTCCTTTTTGGCTGTAGCACAAACAGTATGTGGTAGGTGTTCATTTTGTCAGAGCGAGTGATAGGTGTTTAAGTTGGGTCATTGTTAGCCATCGTACAAGTAGCTGCAGATTGACACTTTCTTTGGTACCTGTTCAAAACCTTATTTTTCTTTTACTTTATTCACTTTGCTTTTAGAAACTATGGTTCTTGATTTTTAAAAATCTTTTAAATATGCATAAAACACCAAAATATAAAAAGAGGCAAAAATATAGTGCTGCCATGCAATGTAAAAATCAGAATTGGTGTAGGTTATTTAATATTTAAACATGTTTATGTCTGGCAGATGTCTTCATGCAATCCTATTTGTATATTAAAAGTGTAGTACTAAAATGATCTATTATTAGAAAACAATGTTTTTTGCCTTTCCAATGATATATTAAGCAACTAGTTTTAGTAGTATCACTCCGGGACAACAACGACATAAAATGTCCCCACTACTACTACTGCTGCTACTACTACTAATAATAATCAATAAGATTTTGCTTATTATTTTTGCCTATTATAGCCTCTGACCGGCAACGTACGGTGGGTTCCTCTTTCAAACTCCTGTAAATGGGCTTTGTTAATGTTTAGAGTTCAGAAAGCTTCTAAATTGATTGGTTAGAGCAGATAAAGCAACACGAGAGTTCTAACAGGTCACGGGCTTTAGAATACATGAAAGTGTTCTTGTTTCAACAAGTGTTCTAGTTTGTGTTCTAAGGTGTGCTTCAGCAGCAAGGTAACGAGAGAAAATAATATGGAAGGTTCGAAAGGGAATAAGAGAAATATCAAAGAAAACATGAGAGAGAGACATACACTTAGGAAAGCCAGAGAAGGGTAAGCAGTGTTCACACCCTGAAAGCCGATATTCAAATCCACCTTGCGCAAAACACCTCTCGTACACTCCAGTCTTTTGATGCCCGGCCGTTCACGAGAAAAGAAAGAATTTGAATTGTTTTCTCAGCGATCACCTGTCTTCAAAACAGGCCGAAAATATTATCAAACGATGTGAAATCGATGACAAGACTGGGTATCAGGATTTGCCACAGATTCCGGCAGCTGTGTTGCTCCCAGCGACAAACGCGGTGAGACCTTGGACGACATTATTCACGCATGCGCATTGTGCATCCACTGGAAGAAAAGTGGTGGCCACCTCATCCTTCTTGTGAGAAAAAAAAAAAAAAAAAAAACTCATTTCGTTTCGAAATGTCCCTCGGGAATTATTCTTTATTTTCAGATTTCTTCTGAAAGGGAAACACGTTATGGCGAAATAATGAGGCAGGAAACTAGGTTAATATGAGATTTATTCCTATCAAGACTTATTTTAATGAGAAAAAACCAAGCCTGTTTTGCTTGGAAATTATTGGATGATAAAATTTGTGTTAAATCAACAAAATAAAGAAAAATAAACAAAACAAGATCTGGTAGCAAGTACCCCATAACCTTTTGCCATTTATTTCAACACATCAAAATTCATCTGAAAACTTTATTATCATAGAGTTTTCTTCGACATAGCAATTGCTTAGAAATAGTAAGTAAATAACATTGTTCAGATTGCAAATCTGTCTGTAAATCCACTGATAAACTGATAACCCATCTGTTTCTTTCAAACCAGTCTTAAACTACCAAAAAACACTTCTGTCCATTTTTTTTACTTTTCCTGGTGTTTTATATATTTGTTCACTTTATTTGTTCTTCATTTGTTCTTTTTTCTGCGCAATGAGCATTCTTCGGAATGGATACCTGCGCATTACAAATCGACATCATCATCATCATCGGGTTTATGGCGAGAGCTAACTCGACCTCTGTTTCAATCTCGTCGACACTCGTTGGTCCACCGGCAAACTATTGAAAGCGGACTAACTAGTATGCTCGTAGAGCCTCTGTCCACCCAACGGATAGCATCATGGTCCTCTCTATGTACTAATCTTCTGTCGTGGGCTTCTGCCCGTGATGAACAAATGTTTCTTTTTGTTCAGCAGTGCTTTTAGGCCCTTGGTCACCCAAGGTTTGTTGTTAGGATAAACATACACTGCTTTGATGGACTGGTGCAATCAACACTATTTTACTCCTCACTTTTACTCCTAACTGTGTGTTAAATGTCTGTATGGGTATGTGAGCAAAGACAAATTTCTGCCCTGGATCTCCTGGGCAGACAATAAAGTCTGTTTTGATTTGATTTTGATTTTTGATTTGATCATCATTCTGGCTATCATGCAGTGGACGGACTCCTTGCTCGGTCATGGTTCTCAAACCGCTTCAGTTCCCGAATATCATTTCCGTACAGCTTTAGTTCACACTCGTTATTTCCTTTCAGATCTACATCTTGTCCAGAATGTACCACGAAGCATGTAAAGCTCTCTGCCCGATATCTTGACCGAAATTTTAATATCGAGGAAAATTAATCAAGGAATCAGTTATTTGTTTAAGCTGTTGATTACAAACGGTGAGATTTTCCACATGAGACTTTGACACCAGCTATACATCACGTGACCTTCCCTGAGAGAGAAGCACGGCATGGGCAGACGAAGTTGGCGTGGGTGAGTTGAACCAGAGTTGGATGAAAATGCGAGACAAGGAAGTGAGTCATCAGGCTTCTGAAGATGACATAAAAATATCCTTTCTGTTGTCATGGTGTGCGCTGTAATTGGTGAAGTGCAGCAAAGAAATACAATCTTTCTTGACAGACTTCAGGGCATGGGTAGATAATTGGTCCACAAATTATCCCCCGTAGATGACGTCATAGGAACAGGACACATCTATAATCCTGTAGTACCCTGTAACATTAAACAACAGTACAAAGCGCACATAAATAGGTAGGTGGATAGATAGATTGGCGGATGGATAATTTCCCACTACGCGATAGAGAGCGTGTACTACATACCCATATCTCGTCTTAGTATCAGGTCAAACCGACCAGGTACAATCCCCTTTCTAACCTTATTGACCAGCAGGATATAAACCATGGGTTGCATAACACACCCCCTATTGCTGCACTTTAGCTTACTTCATAACGATCCAATAAATCAGTCCCCACGACTGATTAGTCAGATATTTCAGGGTCACGCGGGTTAAGTCTTGTCTGTGGAACACCCAACCAGTTTGACCAAAGGTGAAAGCAGGTGTGTGAGGGGGGCACTGTTGCTTGGCACATTCAGAATGCGGACGCAGCTCTTTCCCCTGGAATGATCCTCAGACCGTCCTCTACCCTCACCCCAGTGTCTTTCCATCCCCAGGTTCACCCCGATGATAGACAAAACTGTCACAGCAAATTTAGAATTCGGTGAATGTATCTGTGTTTGATTCTGTGTGTGTGGTGGGGGGGGGGGGGAAAGAGGGGGGATAAGGGTTCGTGCGTGTTCGAATTATGAAAGGAGCTCGCTTGTAAGTAGATAGGCAAGTCTTTGCACTTTCATTCCTTACTCTTTGTCACGTGAAGCCAATTTTCAAATCTGATTGGCTGTTTGTTGCGCCATCATGCTGTCGTTGACATACCTCAGAATTTCTTCGGGACCTGAGTAAAATAGGTGCATATACATTTGGGTGTGAAAATGTTATCTTCAGATGGCAGTGCACTTATTCACCCGGTAAACATTGCCGCCATCTGTAAACCTGATTGGCTGATGCGAGTGTCATCATGCTGTCATTGACTCATCCCAATTTCAGTCAGACGAGTTAAAACAGTCCAGGTGTTTTCGAGTACATCAGTCTGAAAATGTTATCTTGAGAAGTCATTCCACAGATATTTACCCAGTAAACAACAGATAAGTTTCAACGTACTTCACTCGTCACTTTAAAAATCTTGTTACACGCCACGCCTTGTCATATCTCTTATTACTGAAAGGAGTGAAAAAAAATTGTTAGATAATCAGTTCGTTCTCTTTCTGTCCTTTAACCTCTTTTTTGCAAGAAGGGGAGCCGGGTGGTTTCGATCAACTTTAGCGAAGAAACGAGAAAAAATCCCTCACGTCTTTCTCCCTCTCTCTCTCTCTCACCAGCGTAAATCAAAAGGAACTGAAACATGTGGATCCACGTGGACTGTGGTGTCTTCCTGCGAAAAGGAACGAAAGCTACCAAAATGTCGGGGTAATCCCATTTAAAATTTACAATGATTTACGCTGGAAGAGAACAGAAGAGAATTTGTTTGTTATTCTTATTCTTATTACAACAAAGTAAAACAGTCTTTGAACTCTTTCCAGGGTTTGCCTCCATGACTGTACCCGTTTATGTGGCCGAGGCTGCTCCACCCGACATCCGTGGTCGTCTGGTAACCTTGAACCAGCTCTTCATCACCATCGGCATCCTCATCTCGAGTATCATCGCTGGCGCCTTTCACGAGGTTCCAGAGGGGTGGAGGTGAGTATCCTCCCCCATTAGATAACAAAAATAAATTCTGTTCTGGCATGTCCAGGGCATTTTATTTTACTGACTGCATTTTGACAGCTTTCAAGTTGAGAAACCCTTAATATCTTCCGAAACGTGGAACTTCTTCTGTCATGAAACTCCAACAAGTGATTCAAGTATTATTTACTGTTTCTTTTGGAAAACATAAACGCTCTATTTCTCCATTTATTTTCCAAATTTCATGATTTATTTTATCAAAGCGTCACTCACTGGATTTAATATTTTTAAATTCTCAATTTGTTGGTTTATCATACCTCTCGACACTGATATTTCATTAGATGCGAATCTGTGTTGCTGCCCAACTTTTGCACTTCCAAGATGTTATTCATTGTTCACAGGTACATGCTAGGGTTGGCAGCTATCCCAGGAGTCATTCAGTTTATCGGTTTTATGTTTCTACCCGAGTCACCCAGGTGGCTGATTTCCAAGGGACGAACGGTGAGTTTTACGTGTACTAATCTAACCGATATCAAATCATTATCTGCCTTTTTAAACTTCAACTTCAATTTGTCTCTCTTGTCGCCTATGCAAACACAAAATTGTTATATTGTCATCATTAGTCGTTGACAATTAGCGTTTGTCCTTTTGCCGTCATTTGGTCGTTTGTCATTGTTCGTTGTATTGTCGCTTTCAGTTTGCCATACTTAAAGGTAAAGAAGTCTAGAATGAAATTTAATTTAATATTTGTATCACGCAGCATCACTGGAGAAACAGATTTCTGTGCTTATAAACAAACAATAGGATCACAGGAAAACGAAACACCAAGAAACATTAGCTGTAGCTCACAAAACACACTCAGTCAACTGGAATCAACAAACTTCAGGAAATAAAACAAAGTGTGAACTTTGTGTCCAGAAATACATTTGTTTAATTAGAAATCTGTCTACAGCAGACGCCGCTGATTAGCGATTTTTTGTGTGTGGAATAGACATATAGGGTCACATCGCGTGTCGGGTCACGGTGAACTCCGCGCGTGAGTTCCTGCATGCACGCCCTCTGTTTGTCATGCGCTTAATCTCGATTAGTTGTCGGTGATTGAGATAATGAGTGCTGTAGAGGGCGCTGCGAACTTTGCAATGATATGCTTTCCTCAGGTTCATCTACTGCATAAAGTGCACGGCCGCTTGTTCAGTCAACGCTACACATGTGTCAGCTCATGAACTCAATGGAGTGACCGTTCGTGTGTGTGAGTGAGTGCGTGCGTGCGTGTTTTTTCCTGCCTGTTACATACACCCAGTCATTTCTTCATTAACCATACTTGTTGTGTCTTCATCACCGCGTCACTACCACGACATGATTTGTCTGACCTTTGACCCAAAGCCATCTGTCTCCATTACAGGAGGACGCCCGTAAAGTGCTGCAACGCATTCGAGACAGCGACAACATCGACGACGAGCTTAAAGAGGTCGCAGAGGCAGAGTCAAGCTCACAAACTGGTCAGTGGATAACACTCTTTCGACTAAACAGCCCCTCGACTATATTCTCTCAATTTCTTATAGTGAATGCCTTAACTCCCATCTCTCGATGCCTGTCTTCTGCGGACTTGGATGTTTGTTTTCTTATTTTATTAATTTTAGGAGAGGTCAATGTATTTTTTTTTATATTTGTATGGGAAGTTGTTTTGTGGAAGAGGTGCTGTGTGTTGTTTTTGTTTGTTTTATACGAGGATAAGTAGTGGGGTTGGGTAATTGATGACTTTGAGAGGAAGATGGCGTGCTGCTGCATAACAACGACAAGCAGTCGTGTTCACAGACCTGACATTTCATTATGGCGAGAGAGAGAATGTATGTGTGTGTGTGAGAGAGAGAGAAAGAGAGCGTGTGTGTGTGTGAGAGAGAGAAAGAGAGCATGCATCCCTTTGTCTCCTTGCGCGCAGTAGGGGCGCAGGATCTTCCATCAGTCTGCATCTGAAATATAACTGATACAGCAAAGACTCACTTTGTTTAGAACGAAAATGACACAAAAAATGAAGAAAAGAAGGAAGGAAAAAACCACGAAGAACAATTACAAAATGCTCATTAAGACAACATGAAGAAATAAGAACACGAAAAAGAAAAAGTTACAGAACAAGAAGCAAAACAAAATGTCCAAGAGCTTGACATATGGACAAGATGGCTGAGCGACTGAGTGTCTAACAGAGGAATAGTTCTCAAGGCTGCTGGACATGTGACACGCTCTGACGCCCGTAACCTTTGGAGAGTAAACACACGTGACATTCGTTGCTTCCATCTGACATTCTCTGGACGTAAAACTTTTCTGCACTCAGATCAGTTGGCCCTGAAAATCGAAAAACAAAATCCTTCTTCAAGTAAAATCAATTCACTTTTTCGACGTGTGTATGAATACATAATTTGGAATTAGTCCTGGTCCGTACAATCCGTCCAAGCGGCGTAACGTTAAGATGTAAATCCAGAACTTTTGCGGTTTGCGTTTGTCTTTTTATCAAACCTGTTAACGAAAGATTTGCTTTGTTTGCTTTCTTCTTGAAACCCAGTGTTTACCATGCTTAGAGTAAAGCAGGAAATAGTGCACTAAAACGACATTTTGGATTTCTTTGCAAGTGCTTATCTAACACTTACCTTCACCGCGCATTTCCTTTCTTTCTGCTCTATTCGGTTGACCAGGGGCAAACAAATATGAACGATCTGAACAGCATGATAAATAACATGACAGAATTCATGATGACACCTGATACCGCGTTAAAGCACATTCTTTGCTTATCCGGGGTAAATATTAAAAAAAAAAAGCAAATATTGGATTCTGACAAGTTCAGGTTTCTTCACCATTACTCGGAAAAAAGAATTTCAAGTAAAGTTAGTTTCCTGTTCTAGTATAATTGAGGAGGGAGATGTAGAATCGCTCGCTTTTCTCGGTGCCACTCTTTACTCATTAACTCATCTGTGCCTGCCGTCGTCTCCAGGGTTCGTGCTGGGCGAGGTGTTGAGGACACCGCACGTGAGAAAGGCGCTGTTCATAGGAAGTGGCCTGCAGCTCTTCCAGCAACTATGTGGAATCAACACTGTGATGTGAGTATTTATTTCGCTTTTTTTTCTTTACTGATCTTATTTCTTCGTCTTTGCATTTCTATTCTTATTTCTATTTTTCATTTTTATTTCTTTTTTTTTTTTACTTTTTCTTTTTCTTTGTTCTTTTCTTTCTTTTTTTCTTTCTTCATTCCTTTATTCATTTTTTTTACAATTGAGAAAAGTTGATAATCTGTTTTGGGAATGTGACGCTGTTACCAAGCGTCAAAGAATAAATTTGGCCAAGTTCGGCAAAGATTTTTATTTGATGTAAAAAAAATTGGTCATGTTTGTCTCACTTTGCGCGGTCACGAACTACAGGAATTCAATCACATTATGTCTGCTTAGCATGCTTGATAACAATGACTCAACACACACACACCTGCAATCACATTATGTCTGATTAATATGCTTGATAACAACTCCACACACACACACATGCAAGAACGTGCTTCACAGTTTTCACATAAACCGTTTTTATCGTGTAAAACGTGGCTGTTATGCTAAGACACTGGCAGGGAAGGGGATGTAAAAAAAGAGGTGAAGGCAAAGGGAGACAAACGAGGAGTTCAAGAGAAGATAAGCGAGAAGCCATGGGGTTTGACAAACAGCTTCCGCACACGCGGGTCTATTTGTGGCCATTGTTTGTGTTTGGGATTAACCACGTTTGCCGGCCTCCTCTTCCTGGACACGAAGAGCTAAATGTCGCTGCCTACAAACATCCCTCTCGTGGGTCATGAAAGTAATCCGCACATAAATCCCTTTTCTGAGTTTCAGGCGAAAATCAAATTTTGTTCCTTTTTTTCTCTTCTTTTCATTTGTGCTTTCTTCCTTCCATCCTTTTTTGCATTTCGTGTTCTCTTTCTTCATTTTTCATTCAGTCTTTTCTTCCCCTCCCTTTTTGTCTTCATTTCTATATTTTTACTTCCTTCTTTATTTTCTTTGTTACTTCTCTCTTTTTTATCCTTCTCTTCATAACCTCGTTTCTCTCCTTTCGTGCATCATTTCTACCCGAATGTTTTTTTTTTTTTTTTTTGTATTCTCTATTTATTTGCTGGTTTCTGCGTCCTTGTGTCTCTTTCGTTGCTCTTTTATTGTTCCTTCCTTTCAGTTTTTTTCTTTTTTCATTTCCGTGGTGTTTTCTTCTTTCCTGTTTTTCTTCTTGTCTTTTTCCCTTCCATCTTTTGCCTTTGTTTTTCCTTCCTTTTGTGCTTTCTTTTTCACTCCTACTTCCTTTTCCTTCTTTGCTTTTTCATTCATCCTTTTGTTTTTTCTGTCATCTTATTTTCAAACAAATGCCGTAAATCACTTTAATGTTGATGTTGTTTATGGCTCCATAATTTCCAGATACTACAGCGCCTCTATTCTCAAGCTGGCTGGCTTTCCTTCCGGCCAGGCTATCTGGCTGGTCTGCGTACCCAACGTTGTGAACTTCCTGTCCACCTTCATCGGCGTGTGGGCCGTGGAGAGGTTTGGGCGCAAACTGTTGCTCGTCGTCAGCTTTCTGGGTGAGTATGCACCCAGTAGGTAGGTCTGTGCTTAGCTCAAGTTCTGCCACCACCATCGCTAACACAGTCACTACTGTGTCTATTTAAGACAGAAAATAAAAGTGAGTGGTTAGAGATCTTTATCTGACCTCGGTGTTAGAATAATACATGATCAGGTATCTGTATCTGACCTCTTATACGTGGAGAGAACGGAATCAGAGCCCACATCCATGTGCGACACATTACTAGACCTCTTCTTGGTGTGAAGTGGGGATGGGTCTACATATTTACAAATGTTCGTGACCTGACAACAATCAGCATGTCACGATCGTACGGGAGCAGAAATGTAAAATCGAGTTGATCCCAAACTGCATTCCAAGCATCAAGGCATCACCTGAAGTTTTTGTTTTCCTTTTCTTGTTTCAGGTGTCGTGCTTGCGCTGGTCGTGCTGGCTGTTGGGTTTCAACTGTCGGCCATCCATTCCCCACCCGTCAACGTCACCCTAAGCAGCATGGGGTACAATGACTCGTGTGCTACGTTATACGAGTGAGTAGTCTTGACTCTGGGGTTAGGACAGCCTTCGTAGGTTCCTACTTCTTTTTCTTGTCCGTGAATAACTTAATCGATTACATTTACCAACACACTGCGAAGTAACTCATTATATTTTAGCTGTAACCATGCCCCTTGTACAGCAATCCATAACCTTGACCCGGTAATCCTGAGACGGTACCCAACAACCATGGTGTTTGACGAAGTAACCATAGCGATTCCTTAGCAACCACGTTGCTGCACCCAGTAACCAAGCAACATATGAACCCCACCCAGTAATCACGATGTTTGTTGTACTCGGCAACCTCTAACATTTATTTACTAAACGTCACCCATCGACTCGGTGGTACCCCATTAACCATAACGATGTTCTCAATCATCCATGCTTTTCGACCAGCCTTTCAACCACTCGCTTCCCTTGTCCGTAGCGTGTGTGAAAACTGCATCCTGAACAAAGACTGCGGCTACTGCTACGACAAGAGCGATCTCCCGTCGGCCACCTGCGCACACGCCATCGAGGACAACGAGGAGAACGCGCTTTACGGTGGCTGCAGCAAAAACACTACAGCCACCCGGAGTGACCTCAAGTGGGCCCTCGGGTACTGCCCCACCGACTATAACTGGATGGCTGTGATCGGCTTGGCCCTCTTCGTCTTCTCCTTTGCGCCAGGTGAGCTGAATGGGCCTGGCCCACAAGGTGGCCAGACTAGCAACTTGGAGTCACTTGGAAGAAGTTTGGGCCCATTTTTACAGATACAGATTCATCATAACACGTGACCGAAAATACAACCTTTATTATCATTCAACGTAGGTTGGTTCCCAACTGAAAGTTTCTGGCATATTAGGAACCAAATGTTGAACGATAATAAACACTGTGTTACTGTCACGTGTGAAAAGCAGATCTTGCTGCGAGGTTGAGTCGACAATTTTGATTCTTTTTATTTCCTCCTGGAAGATGGTTAATGAACTGCGATGTTGCAGGACTGGGACCGATGCCCTGGACGATCAACTCCGAGATCTACCCGATGTGGGCCAGAGGTACTGGCAACGCCATCGCCACGGCCGTCAACTGGGTCTTCAACCTCATCGTCTCCTTCACCTTCCTGACCATGACGGAAAACATCACCAAGCACGGTGAGTTGTTTGCCCTTCTCAGTTTAATGTTAGACCCTTTTGACGACGTTGGCTGAACACAGAGCTGCAGTCACGTGCCACGAGACGGTTTGAATTCTGATGCATCGCGGCAGCCATGTTGTTGGACAGTTTCTCAAGATGGTGTGCAACTAGCTTCTGGACGATTTACCGACAATGTACATATCTGTACTGGACAGTTTTACGACAGCTGACTCCTGACAGGGTATAGCTAGGTCCTGGGACGACAATTAGCTCCTGAATCACGACAGCTGGCTTCTAAACAGACCACGTACAACTAGCTTCTGAACAACGTACCGACAACGTACATCAGATGTATAACGAATATCAGTTCAAGCCAGCTCCATACTAGAACTAGCAACAGCTCTAGATGTTAGCAGCAAGACAGAATACTCCTCTTTACCCCTCATTTATCGGGGTTTTTTAATTTTGTTTTGTGTTTTTTGTGTTTGTTTTCGGATTGTTATTTTTGCTTTGTTACTTTTTTTCTTGTTTGAATTTTTATTTTATTTCACTTAAGTTTGTTTTGTTTTTGTTTTTTGAAAGAACGGTCGGATTTGAAAATAGGGAGAAAAGATTCCAAGAAAATTAATTTTAAGAAACAGACGTGGAAGTTCGTTTTCACAGTTTGTCTCGCAGTCTGACACTTGTTACATCAGTAGTAGTCGGGGCTGTCAAGGGAGGGAAGTGGGGTATTGATCCAGATAATCCTGCTTACTTTTCATTATCACCTACTTTGCAATCGTTGCAAAATCAGTGCCGGAGGCAAATTAACGAGACTTGGTTTGATCCTTAGGTACTTTCTGGTTGTTTGCCGGAATATGCTTTCTGGGGATGGTCTTCACTCTCATTTTCGTGCCGGAGACGAAGAACAAAAGTCTGGAGGAGGTGGAGGAGCTGTTCATGTCCGCGCCTGAACGCAAGAATCGGCAACGACAGCGGGAGATCAAAAACAGCGTGATCATTGAAGAAAAACCCGTCAGGAACGTCACCAACACGAGGCTTTGAGCGGATTGGTCCAGATCTTTTCATTAGGTAAGCCCGCACGTGCAGACACTTACACACGCGCACGAACAGACTCGCATACACACGCGCACGTACGCACCTATGCACACACATTCCCTCATAGTAGCTATATACACCACTCTGTCCACAACCGAACACTCCACACCATAACCACCACCACAACCAACACCACCAAATATCACAGCATTTCATCCACCAAACTTAACTGCATGCGATGGTTTGCATAGATGCACTTCGTCACTTTTCTAACCCTGTTTTGTTTGCTTTACAGTTGACAACCGTCCCCTTCCCCGTACTTGAAATCCGATGTTAAAGGACTAGTCTTGCTCAGATGTTTTCTGTTGATTAGTGAATTACTATTTCTTCAAATCTGGGTAAACACACCCCGTGCTTTATCGAGGTACCCGCCTAAAATCATACCAAGCACAGAGAAAGGTTAACAGTACAGACGCAGGATTGTACATGGATAAGTTTGTTAACAATATATATCTCTGTTTAAACGTCACTTCATTATTTCTGCACATGGTGACGTTTGTACAGAATTGTGGAAATAGTTCTTTGCACTGAGCTTTGTCAAGTCGTAAGAAAATTTTTGACAAGCGAAAATTCTCCATGCACCATAATGTTAGTGATTTCTCCCCAATAGCTCCATCCTCATCTGTGAAGACACATATCCACAGTTTAACTGTCTTAAGTTTGAAAAGATGACAACGCCAAGGCGCGAACTTAACTTCTGTCTCTGTTTCAGGTTCGTGTAGGCCAGCCAAGGAGTTCTGTGTTACAAATCTCGTACATCTTCATCGAACTTAACACTTTTTTCGGACTGTGCACAGTCGTGAGCCCCATTCTCTGCCTCTTCAACCTTTTTGGCCTCCTCGGTTGCTCGGCAACACCAACGTCACAGACAGCCGATGGTCACGTGACATGGACGGATGCCCTTCAGTGGACATTTTTGCGTTGAGTCACTGCGTCCATGCGTGCTTGGCGACCATTGGATGAGGCAGAGGTTGAATGTGATTGGCTGGGAGACGGGACCGAATGTTGCCAGCTTCCGGAATGCACCACTTTCCAGCTTCAAGGCCGCGACATTTGGGATGCTGACTACATAGCATCCAGCCGTAAATTCTAGCAATTCTAGGAAATGGCACTGAGTAGGTCTAACATTTTTATTCAAATGGAAAGGACTGCACTTGCAAGAAAGTATGTAACTATGCATGCCGTTGCCTTCAGTTATTAGGTTACCTTAAAAAGCTGCGAACTCTTGTCCGCTCGCAGATGTCGGAAGTCTCTCAGCTTAAAACCGTAAATTGAGTAGCACTTAACAGCCAATCACATTATCTTTAGTCAAAGCCAAAACTGGATAATGATCTGCAGGTAGCGAGAAGATTTGCTGTTATTAACGACACTTCAACATTGCATGAGTTACAGTAAGAAATTATTTACTAGACTCCTTCGTAGGGCCTGATGTAATGGCTTGTCTCGACAGAGGTGGGGAGGGTCTGGTGTATGAGAGGGCCCGGCCTTGGTCAGTGGATTTTTTCCTCCTTCTTTTTCTGTTCAAGAAAGGTTGACGCAACATTCCTCACTCTGCGGATTTTTTTCTGTGGAGCGGAGTGCTAAAAGATTAATCCTTTAATATAATTTTTCCTCCTTTACTAACCACTCACGTATAAGCAACTCGATGTTGAAGTAGTGATGTAGATGTTAGTGCACTTGTTCTAATGTTTGCAGTCTATATTACATTCCTGAATGAACTGTAAATATTGGCAATCGAATTGTAAGCATATTATTGTATACTGAGAAAATAATTTACGATAACAATTACAAGGGACCGTTAGAGGTCGTCTGCTAGCTCTCGGCTGTACATATGTTTGTTATCGCTAACATGATAATGATAATGCATTTGTTACATATGCTATTCTTACCTTATTGGAAGTATCTCTCTTCGATTCTCTGTGTCTGTTTTTGATCAGATTTTTTTTAAAGAAGAATGCGCTCTAGAGCTCGTGATGAATGAATATGTGTGCACGCATACGTGCATGTGTGTGTATATATGTGTGTGTAAGCGTGCGCGAGATTGTATGTATGCCAGACTATGTCTGTACATATATTTGTAGCTCTGTATATGATATAATAACAGTCCATATATACTTGATCTCTATGTATATATTTTGCTTTCTTTTAAATATATATATATTTGTAATTTTTCTGCACAACTTCATCGGTAAACTTTCATTCTTCACGATGACTTTTTATTTTATTGCAAATGTTGGACTTTTTTTTCTTTTTGGTCCTTACATTCACTTAAGGCAAAGATAGTTTCGTAACCTAGGTAACTGGAGTGTGTTAGAACTTTTAGACTGTACTCTTTTTGCGCGTGTCTGGGAGAGAGAGAGTGTGTGTGTGTTAGTGTAACGGTGTGTTAGAGTGTGCGTGGGAGCGTGTGTGTGAAGTGATAGTGTGTGCGAGTATGTGGGATAGTATACGAGGGAAAGTATGTGAGACTGAGTGTATGAATTGGTATGTGAGTGAGGGTATGTACGAGTGTATGTGTGAGTGCATTGTGTGTGTGAGAGAGAGAGAGAATGTAGCAGTGTGAGTGTGCGTGGGTATGTGGATAAGTCTGCGTGAGTGTGTGCTATAAAGTGTATGTGTGAATGTATGGTGTGCCGTGTTTTTGTATGAGTGTATATCAGAGTGTGTGATTTTATGTGTATGAATGTATATTGTGTATGTGAGTGAGTGTTTCCTCACCTCCTCCCCTTCTTTATTCACGTGACTTTAAAATCACATTACTGCTATGTTTGAGAAATGTTTTGCCCTTATTAAAATCACAAGACACACCGTGTCACATCTGTAACACTTAAAGCTATACAATGTGAAAGAGTCTGTAAGAACTTGTTGGACATTCTGTGCCTTACCATCTTTAGGTATAGATGTACAGATGACAAAGTGGGCTTTGCTTTTTATTCAGTCTCCGAACAAACTATATGCTAACTATAATCTGCCTAAAAATATTAACCAGACAAGTTTGCTTGAAAGAAAACTCTCAGAACACTAGAAGACATTCCAGAAGGTGCACGTTGAGCACTTCTTTGAAAGCACAGGAAAGTGTCCGAGGTTTGTTGAGGTGACTGAGTGCGTGCCTTTATTAGTCAAATGAGACGGTAACGTGTACTTGTTCACATGTGCCTAGCGGAAAATGAGAGGGTGTACTTGTTTCGCTGGTGGCTAGTGAAATCAGTTTGTCATTTGACAAATACATGTTTTCCATGTAGTGCACATTTTTCCTCTTGACTCTTGATTACGGTGGATGTTGCTCCTAGCCAGTTGAGAGTTTATTCTCCCATCGAATCTTCAAATTATTTTATTTCTTCCTACATAATCAAAACTTTCACATCATATCCACAATCTGTGATCCAATAGCCTTATGATAATTACTATTTCTAACAAAAATCTAGCCATGCTGACTTTTACAAATATTTTTTTAATCGGAAAAAGTGCCTAGTTGTTTACAAAGCGATGAATTCAGCAACACAATCTTATTTTTTATTTATTAATCTTCTTCTTAGCCAAGACAGGTAACGAAAAATAGTGATCTTTACTCACGTACAGCCAAGGTCATGGCTGTCACACCCTGAGCCTGGTTGCAGACTACCGTCGCTAGGCCATCTTTGGCCATTGACTCATTGACCCAGTGATACAAGCAGTACTCGTATATTTTTGTCATTAGTAGCAGAATTTTCGTCGCGAATGCACGCGGTACACGGAGAACGGTAAGGCAGGAAATAAGAGTCGCGACTCAGAAAAGGAATAATAATAATAAATCCAGGTCTAAAGACTGACCAGCAGAGACATAAAAGTCAAGGGAGACAAGTAGTGGATGTAGTAAAGGGAGATAATACCTTAAACGAAGGTAGTAGAAAGGGGAAATTTCAAAGGAGACAATACAAAACTGAACGCACTACTGAAAACAGCAGGCCAATGGAGAAGATTTATGGTTTGGTGTGTTTGTTAAAACAAGTCGATCTTTCAATGTTTATTAATAAGCAGGTCGGATATGCCAGTCGCGCAAAATGTAAAATCGGAAAACGATACTGTAGACAACCAGAATTTATTTCAGGAAAATTCGATCCAGAATTGCAGGTCAAGATATGTCAGAAGGTAATGTGGCTGACCTTCAGCGAACAAACACGCAAAATATGATCACCATTGTCATGTGACTGTCATTGTCACAGGACCGTGCTCGTAACGGCTTAACGTACGTCACTGTGCCGTACTGCACACGTTTCTGGAGAAAATGGTGGAGAGTTGGTCGCGAGGAAGCCTTCTATTTGTAGCTGCCTCGCAGCTCGGATCCGTAATGTGGCTACTTAGGCAGCTAGGGAAAGCAAGAAAAAAATCCAGATTTATTTGCTGACAAGGATGCGTGTGAATATTCTGTTAGGCTATCCCTTGGACCCTCTCGTCTAAGAGATGTTTTGGGGCTGTCTATTCACAGCGAGACAACACATAACTTGTGTAACATTAGCACATCTTTTTGTGATTAAAAATTGTATATATTTAAAGCTGGGATTTCTTATCTTGATGTTGTGTGATGGTAATGAAGTTGAGAGAGGAGCAGAAGTACGGCAGTGTAGGAGTTGGGGAAAGGGGTGGAAAAGAGCGAGAGAAAAGGGGAGTAAACACCAGGGACGCATATAGATACATTTACACACACACACAGGCAAATATACATGATGCCTTCAGACAATCTCTCTCACTCGCACACGCGCACACACAAAGTATGCACAGACACACAAATAAATTTACAGTGAGTCTAAATATAAATTGTCGATACGTTCCATGAAAAAATGAACATGAACAATTCTGTCATGGAATGGTACTTCTTGTCTTTCACAAGAGGCAAGTTCACAAAACTCTCTCCACCTGCTTAGTCTGCAAATGCTTAACTTATAAACTGACTCTAACAACCCCAAAAAAGGTGCCCATGGACTTTTGTGCTTTTTTCTGTTTTTCCCCCATAGACCACACTAACACGCACACTGCTGATGTAAGATTTTTTTAATTATTCGTCTCTGAATTTTGTTCGCTCATTTAGATAAACTTATAAAGTGGTTGTAAACAACAAATCTATGCATGTCCTTTAATACAGATGTTTACATTCATGCAAATTCACACAGAATTCTGACTTACACGTAATTTTTCCCTCTTTTGTTTGGTTCTACACACACTCTCTCTTACTCATCTCTTCATGATGTATGAAATACTTATTTTTGATTCTACTTCTTGAATTTCAAACAGGAACTGTTTACTATTACCTATGACGGTCAATTTAAACTTGCAATTTATTCGCAATAATAAAAATCTTACGAACAGTCAAGTTGTTGTAAAAGATGACTAAAATAAAAGACAACGGAAAAAAAAAACCGAATAAGCAACATCTGAATATCCATTCAATGCTTTGTTCGTTGTCAATTGTTCAAGATAGGCAATTTTGGTTGGCTTCATAAATGAAATTTATATCTTTATTACCTCCCATCTTATAGGGGGCATTGAATATCGTCCTCTGACCTTTTCAGGTCGTTGGGGAGCGAATTGTTAAGAAATCTGACTCTTCTCGGATCCAGCTTTAGGTGTTGGCGGTGCTCATTTCCACTCGTGTGATAAAGTGCAAGTAATTTTTTCTCTCTGTCTGATGGATGGATAAAGCCCCTTCATTCTCGAAATACATCCGGTTGTAAGAAAACAAGTTTGCACCCCACTAGACCTTTAACATTGTCCACTGTCTTGTCAAATCACTTGAAGACTTTAACAAGCTATTTTAGTGGAGCGAAGTGCTGGTCTGTGTGGTCTCGTTTCCTGAAAAACCTCTTCGAAAACCTCGTCATCTCCTTCATCTTCATCCTCGTCGTCGAAATCATCTAGCTGACAACAGCGGCAGCAGAGGACATCGGCGACGACGCTCCTGATCGGCTTGTGGAGAAGCCACAGCAGCGGCGTTATGGCGGCGTTGGCGTAGCCCACCACCACGAACACACCGACCACCTCACTAGACAGCTCCCAGTCCAAACCCAGGACATCGGCAAAGATACAGAGATGCGACGGCAGCCACATCAGCGCCCACCCAACAGCCACGACCACCAGCGACACTACCTGAAACACGACAAGTAAACTTGGACAACAATAATCAGAAGTTACCCATTTACGAAAACGAAATACAGAAACAGAAGAGGAGGCCGGAGAGATAGAAGGGAAGCAAGCGAGTCGAGTGACGGCTTACACCATCGCAGTTATCTCCCTCTTAACTCTACAGCTGCCAGTCTCTCGCCTCTTGTGTTGATCAAGATCGCACTTTACTAGTGTTTATGTTTTGATATGTTCCACACGAATCCGGACAATCTGCAAGGTGGAATATCACCCCGGTGCCGCCGGATACCCAGGGTACATTTTAATAAAAATGAGCTGAGTCACGCTCAAATCTTGAGACGTTACTGTAAAATATAAATAGTGTACTTAGTGTACCATGTTTGAGTAAACATAGACGGTTAGTGGAATCTATGTAAAGACAAGCGAGTTTTAACGCGGGACTGTGTAAAGTCCCAATGTTTCAAAATAAATAAATAAAATAATAAAGTCTCAAAACAGAAGTGTTGTCCTGTCTTATCTTCAAGAACTGTGTTCACGATAAGCAAGAAAAGATGCTATGGCATGGGGGAGTGGGGAGAAGAACTCAAAAGAAAAAAATATAATAACAAAAGCAACCAATCAAATATTTCAGATACCTTTGTTTCTTGTTCAACCGATGTCAAAAATTTATCAGGGACCCGCCACGTATACTTCAGCTTTCTCAGCACTCGGGGTAATTTTACATTCTGCATCTTGGCAATGAGGGTGATGAGCCTTAGCCTAACCGCTTGAGGTTTGACCCCTCTCTATATCATAGTGTTTATCTATGTCTATCTACTTACTCTTTTGCTTTCAAAATTGATTTTGCCATCAGTTTCGTCTGATCTACATTTTTATATATTTTCTCCTTAGACACTGGAAATGAGTCTGTAGCGGAGGGAGGGGGTTCTTGCATGGTAAATCTTTGTACAGTTTGAGGTTTTATAAAGCGCTGTCAGCCTGACTTGGTTGGAGAACAACGATGTATAAGTTCTCTCTGATTATTAACTCTCTCTAATCACTGTTTGTACAAAGTAAGCGAGAGGCTGAGGGGGTAGGGGTAAATAAGAGCCTCTTTGGTTAGGGTTAAAAAATAGTTTTCACTCGTTTGTACACAACACACCCAAGATTCGAACCTCCCATATTTAACACAATACAGGAAGAGCAACACCGACCTGCCCGCGCCACTGTTCTCGTTCGTCGTGCCTGTCTCCCTCCGAGCTCCTCTCATCCGGATGACGGAAGTTAGTAGAAAGTGGTCTTCCTTGACCAGGAGGAGGGGGCAAGGAGCGGAGGACACTACCGGCGTGCTCTGTGTTCAGCGGCTCCTCGGCCAGAAACTGTTCTTTCTTCTGCCAGTCGTCCTCTTCGATGGGGAGGACGTCCACGCCCCTGGACAGGCAGGAGAGGGTGGTGAGCGCCAGGCTAAGCCCCGCTCCCAACCCCGCCCCCAGCGAGTACACAATCACTCTTGCAATGGCCACGGTCCCTCGCTTTTCGTCCCCCCACAAGCAGTGGTTGCCCTCCAGCGGCCCAGTTCCACTGCTGTTGGCGTGTGTGTCCTCGGTCAAAGACAGAAGAAGGGTCAAGGTCAATGCCAGGAGCCAGGCCAAGGCCAGGAGCGTGCAGCACAGAACGTATTTGCTACCTTCCTGCACGTGCTTCCAGCACACCAAGTACACGAACCTGAAATTGATGAGACAATGTAAGGGGTTTTTTTCTCGGCAAGAACACTACACCATTGAATTAAGGACTTTTGGATGCAGGTATGGAATATTTTGAATAATCATAAGTATTTGGATCAATTTAAGTGAAGTTATTATTTTTTATGTTAGTAGAACTATGAATTTCAACAAAGATTTTGGACCTCATTATTCTTCTAGCAAAACTGTTAATTTATAAACGTATATCTTTTTTAAGCCATATCGAAATGGATAAGTTTAATCCTTTCATAAAATAAAGATTTATTGTTGAACTATACGTGACCTCTATCAGGTGTGTTGTCTCTTGAATGGCAAACGGAATTACTGTTAGTATACTGGACACAAGACAAGTAAAGAATAACATAGTTTAAATATTTATTGTGTAAATGAAACGTAGATAGTAAGTGTCCAGTATATGTTAAAAACAATTTAGGGGCTTATACGCTGACAAGAAAGCTACTCGTGACTACGACTACATAACTACTTTCAAAATAGCTACAGAAGTTGGATCTTATTCAGGTTAGTAGGGCTGTCGGGGTTTAAGTTCGTCAGCAAGACCAACATCTACCGTTTTAACTTTTTTCTACATCTTTCGTCTTGGCTGTTTCTCTCTCTTTTCATACTTGATGCACTGTACCTCCTTGCCCGTCTTACAAATGTCACTTCATTTTCTTTTATCTGTATTGGTATACATTAGGCAAAGTTTCAGTTATCATTTGAATTAAATGGTATTGCTAGCAAAACCTTTTTTCGTTGGTATGACTTCCGTCAATTTATATGGAGTAGCCAAGCAATTAACCAGTGAGACTAATCAACTAATGAGACCAACCTGTCGCACGCCATAAAGATGATGGCCAGAGCTGACGCACATGTTGCCATGATGTCCGCGGCGAGCCACCAGCGGCAGACGTCGTCACCATGGAGCCACGTGCCGGAGATAAGGTAATAACTCCACAAGGGCAGAACACCCGCACCCTGCAACAGTGAGGAGGGATGGGGAAGTAGACACATAAAGTGGCTGGAGCACCGGGATCTGAACATGAATGGTGCGCACACTTGTTGGTTCGATACCCGTGTAACGCAGTAAACTCCTCTAATCCAGGAGGACCATAATTTTAGCCGAACACTTCGTTTAACCTCCCTCCTCCAGATCCAGTCCATGTTTACGTCGGACCGTGAAAGTTTGACCTTCCTAAGCTAATTCTGAACTAATTGAACAGCTAATCACCGCGGTCTGATTTTTGTCTAAGCAAGGTCACGTGAACACGAAACTGGTGCATGTATAATGTGAGAAAATATTAAAAACTAGTGAAACTAGGATTTTTAATAGCGAAGGTATTTTTCCCTATTTTTATTATTGCTATCCTGATGTTACTACATTATATCCTTATGTTACTACACTATACTATGCCGTTATTACACTATACTATGTTACTATACTATACCATGATATGTGACTACATTATATTATGATGTGTTACTATACTATTCTGTGTTATTATACTATACTATGATGTATTATACACTATACTATAATAGTCAATGTGACACCATAACAAAGTCAAAAGAGACTAGCTGACAATGCCTGCCCTATACCAGAGCAATATGTCAATATCTGTACAATATTTGTAAAATACCTGAACCTTAAATATCAACTTAAATATCCCTTGTAATACCTGTACAATACTTGCACATTACCTAAACAACTACAATACCTACCAACATCAGTAACTTATATGTGGATTACCAGCACAACACATGTACATAACCTAAACAGTATATCAATGTCTGTCAATATCTGTACAATGTCAATAACTGTACAGTATACCTACAATGCCTGCTCAGTATTTTTACATTACCTAAACAGCGTATCGATGCCTGTACAATACTTGTGAATTATGTAAACAGCATAGGATACCTGTACAGTGTTTGTACAGTACCTGAACATTATACCATTACCTGGAGAATGTCTAAACGATACCTGGGGCCGTATTCATGAACTGAGGATAAGTCGTTACCAGTAGGGAATGGGGAACTCGGGGGGAAGGGAGTGAATCTTGTCTCCATAGTGATGACATATTGTCATCCTCGGATATTGCTTTATGCTGCTTTACAGAAGGTCATTTCTGATCCTGCTTTATAACTATGATCCCAGAGGTAAAGCAACATTCGTTGAGGCTGGACGCCATTTTCTAACTAGGGAGACATGATGTTTTGCCCTTGATAAACGACAGTTTCACTCTTCCTGAATACGGACCCTGAGCTGTACAACACCTGTAAAATCCCGGAAGCTGCCAGGTTGACGATGTGCAGAGGGAAGGAGCGACTGCGGCTCTGACGATTGACGAGGATGGCGAAGATTAAGAGCAGGTTAAGGAGCATGGTGACGACAGCGATGATGGCTAGAGCGGCGCCGCCCCCCAGCATCAGCAGGGGACACGCCAGTTCCTCTTCACGAGACTCATCGGGTGACGGCGTCCACACCACCGCCACCGCCCGAGACCAGGACGGGTGCAGCAGCCACAGCATGGCTCGTCGGCGATGACTAGTGCGATGACCAAGCTGACGACACCTGCTGCAGGGGGGTGGTTAGAAAGTTCCGTGCGGGTGTACAACCAGTTTTAGGGTTGGAAAGTTTTTTAAAAAAGAAAAAAGTGCGCGTTGGCACCGAGTCAAACCGCTGAAATCTGGTCTATTGTTGCCATGGCGACGCAGGTTGCAGGCGAGGGCGCTAGGGGTTTGTTGCGTGAAGAGGCTCTGACGCCCAACATGTGCGCGTAGGTTTCTGCCCTTCGAGTCACCTTGACAATCCCAGACTTTTCTGTCCAGGAGAGAGAGAGAGAAAAAAAAATTAATTTGATTGCATATCGTAGATGTTCACCTGTGGCAACATAGCTGCAATAATGTGGTCGGTTTGAATATATATAGAGAGAGGAATAGTTCAATACAGCACGAAATTGGTACTGTCTGCTTGTTGTCAGTTTGACATTTCAGATAAAACCCTGGGACGATGACGAGGGTCGGTATCGAGCTTGGTGGGCTTAATATTAGTAGGCGTTACGCATGACGTGGGTGTGTGTGCACGCGTGCAGTGATGGTGTCTGCGTCTACACGCATCAACACGAAGCGAAAATATCTGCCGGATACAAGATATTTCAACTGTAATAATGACTTGCTGTTCGGCTCGGATATATAAACCCTACTGGCGGTCATAGAAAGTTGCAACCCAAGTCTGTGCTGCAGTACAGGCTTTGTAACATAGTGTATACTTTTATTACGGTGCGTCGCTTTGCTAATCACAAATACGATATCCTAGGTTCGGATCTCGTATCGGTACAGGTATGACGTGGGGTATTTTTTTTTTTTTAACTCAACGTACTCTGTTTTTCTCCCTATGCCATCATCATGAGTATGAAATTGCCAGAAGGTGGACAAACTTTTCTACCGAACCAACCAACCAACTCTTCCACCCTCCAATAGTCGAAACAAGCCAGCGCACCAGACAGGGATCAGCAGCTGCTGCAAGGCAGGTAGACTTACCTGCGCCTAGCACCACGCCCTCCAAAGCGAGGGTTTTTTTCCCGCCACAACACCTGCAAGGAAAGAAGGGCGGGTAGCTGGCAGACTATTCTCCTGTAATCGATAGCCTCCTGGCAAAAGACTTGACTAATGTACGCATGTCCCAACACAGTTTTTGATCGATATGCAGCTCACAAAAAAAAAAAAAGAAAAAGAAAAAAATATTGTGGAGACAGTCCTTGAGACGCCGGTGTGCACAAACTTCAGATCACTACACTTGAAAACAAAGATACAAATCTGTTTACTTCTTAAAATGTCGATCAGCTTTCTTTCTAAAGTGTATAGCGTACATTGACCGCGTTAAAAAAAGTAAATTAATGAACTTCTAATTTTATTAAAATTGTAAAAAAATAATAATAATGAGGAAAAACTTCGAAAAATGATTTTTTCGGAATAATAAAGAGGATCTTTCAGGATCAGATAATGTACGGGAAAACTGATCGAGTGACCATGAGCTTTACTAAGCACAATTTTAATAAATGTGTTCACAATGTGTTTGAGCATTTATCTCGACAATTTATAACAAATGTAACAGATGTTTTCCCTCTCTTTTAGTCACGTTCCCAACACAGACACTGTGACCTAGAACAAATGTATGCAAAATCGATTTAGCCTGTTGAGAGGTGTTGCCAGGTGTGTCGTCAAGTTGTACGAACAGTGAATTAATACTTTCTGTCAGTAATAAAAGACCTGTTACAAGCTCCAGTGTAGTGCTAAAACTTCTGAGTTTCATTCAAGTTGTAAAACAGACCCATTGCAACTGTTGGCTAGCCAAGCGAATATCGTCTGCTTCCACCAACTGCGCCGCACAAGCCACTCAGGTAACTTTCACAACACATACACACGGTGTATCGCTCACAGCACGATATAATCCAATGTTGGCTCCTACCTGCGAGGTCAGGAAGCCACTGCGGAAGTACAGGTGGGAGATATACTGCGCCAGGTAAACACAGGCCCAAACTATATCACAACACACTTTAAGATGGACGCTGGACACCAGACGTGACTTCTACGCAGCCATCGTTTCCCGCTTGTTAAACTGCCGAACACACACATACACGCGGCATGAAAGCCGGAGAAACAAAAACCTGTCGGCTGTGTAGTCACGTGGTACACTTGATCGTCACCTGCGCGGTGTGCACGCCTCACAAGCTTTTTCATCGTCGCCTAGGGGTTACCCCAGGCCATCTATTTTTAGATATTAGCGGTCTGGGGCTGCGATGACGTCGGCTTTGTTCCAAACTTTCCGAGGAGCGATCATGAGGTTCCTGCAGGATGTTGGGTGGCGAGTCTCCTTCCTCCTTACACATACATACACAGTGAAAACGAAAGCATCAGGCATCTGCTGCCATTGTCCATGCATTCAAAGCATCGCGCGCTTGAATCACTGTATTCTTGGGGAACACGAGAAAAACCTTATTTATCATCACCAGGCGAGATGGCCATAAACTCTAGTGCTACTATAACGTGTAATAAAGACATAAACACCTAATTTTTAAACGCGTGTTTTATGTGGGCTTTGTGCGACCTTTGATCACTCCACGTTAATGCAACAGCTGTCAGAATTAAGCAGTAAATCACCAGTGTTCAACAGATTTATTTAATATTTTTATTAGTTTTAGTGCATAATTTGTGTTAATTTGCATTTCTGGAAGTTCCATTTGATTTCAGTATTTAAGTGTATGCTTACAAGCAATTTAATTTTGTTTGTTATTGTGTTACATCAACAAAAAAGTTTTGAAATGTTACAGAAAAAAACTATATATCTACAATCCACATTTGCTATTAAAAATGATCTCATAATAGTTTTTTCCACTTTTACTACACTTTGTTTATTGCTAGAGTACATGGCCATAATAAAAATGCAGGTCCAAAAAGGAAATAAAAATTAAAAAATATTTTTTAAATGTCTGTCACCAGTAATGTTTCATTTAACAAAGGATGCTTATCTGAGTGTTTTTACATGTGAAGTATAGATTATTTACATCACATATGGTTTACTAGAGAGGTTGTCTTGTTTAATTTCCTTCAAACCTATATTTTCTCTTCTCTGCTTTCAATTTTACCAGGTGTTATAGTTTCTACACCTAAAATTTGCAATCATTCATTCAGTAGATGCTCAAAGATTCTGGGAGTCACTTGCTGTCAATATTCCATTCTTCTTGATAAGAAACATACCCGCAGGATTTAGACTTTGCAAACCGATTGCCAAATGAAGAACTCTGCCATAGAGCATGTAACACATGACAAAGTAACAAATCTAGTAGAGGTATGTCACCCTATACGTATAAAATATGCCATGAAACCATCGTCATATCTTCACTTTCATCATCTTGAACATAAGGATAGACATTCAATAATTTCATGCAAAGTGCAAGCAGTCACAAGTAGATAAAATACTCTTTTATTTCATTCAGTGGCCTCTAGTTTCTCTTATCTCTTCCTTCCAGCTTTCATCTTGCCTTCATGATGCCTCTCACCTCCGCACACTGCATATTTCTTGCAAAGATTCATTTTCTTCTCAGCAATTGCAGTCACAAAACAACTAGCCAACCTTAGTAGTTTCAAGCACATACCTTGCACATACAACAGAAATTCAAATAACAACAGATATTGATTATGTACATGCAAAAATTTTGAAAAATCCAACAATTCAGATACTATCTCTATCAAATGATTTGCATGGAGTTGATATAATTCAGTTTTTTCTATGCATTCACAGACATGGTGTTTTCAACATAAAATATGCTATTACTTATATCTTCCTCTGTGTTATGATGATGGTGAGTGGAAATGCCTTTCCCCACTATTATATCTTTGTCAAATACTGACATTGAGATATTATTAAAGCATTGTTGATTCAGCTGTTTGTTTAGGCTTCTTTGGAAACATGCTATTAATGTTGCCACATTCTGCATATGTGAGCAGCAAAAATGATACAAGACAGCAGGAAAGGAAGTACAATAGTAGCAAAACTTCATTTTAAAAGGTGCAATAAAACCCCCCCCAAAAAAAAACAAACACAAAAAACTGGCCCCATGCCTAACATAGCTGTTGTTTGACATAAAACAACTGCAAGTGGCTGAGTTCTCTTCACCAAGCTTAACAAAAAAAATCCAGATAAAAAAAGCAACAAGCCCTGAAAAAAAGACAGAAGAATCTAGCATTTTCAAGAAATCCATATGTGCAGCTAAGAAATGTTCCATCAGAATGGCTGCAGCAAAAGGCAGAAAGTCTTTGCAAAAAAAATTGAAAGGAAAAAAAAGGAAGAAAAAAGTTTCAAAGGCCTTTAGAACATGTTGTTTTGTCATGGGAGGCGTTTCCACCATTGACCTACTATTGACATTTTTATGTCAAACACTCCTCTCTACGAATCTGCTGCTGTTGCCTACTCAAAAATCTTTGAAAATATGTAGGAAGCTGTTGGAAAGGCTAAAACAGGTCTTCGATTATTACCGGGAAATCTGTGTTGGGTTGTACCCATAACACTAGACACACCTGTTTACAGCAACCATTTGAAAGAGGTGAAGCAAGTTTAAAAAACTAATTTCTAGGCATTAATCTGCCTTTTAATTTGTTGCGATATTAGATTTTTTTTTTTAAACTGTGAATGATACTGATACTTTCAATTCTGTTAGATGTTGCAAGAAAGACAATCATAGCTGCTTCCATAGGGGGCTTCAAGTAGAATGGAGTTACATTTCCCTCCCCCCTACTCTTTCTCGCTTTTCATGATGGGGAATAATTGTTCAAATATAATGATTCAAACCTTATTCCTAAAGAGGAATATTTTTCAATACCGACTTCATATCCTGCATAAATTATTAAAAATTAGTTATTTTAGATCATGAGAGAAGAGACATGTTTGGATTAACAAAGTCCTCTTTTTTCTATTTAACTGATAGAATTTTAACCCAGGTTGCAAACCAGTGTACCATCTGTGCCTAATAGTCAGTAAAATGCAACAACAACAAAAGGTGCTCATGAGAACATACAGTCTGTCTCTACAAAAGAGTACCGATATCTTGGAGTAAATAACGAATGAAAGATAAATCTATGCCAGGTCACACTTTGTCGAAGACTATCCTTCAAGGCACCTTGGAGAGAAGTCAACGCCGAAGTGGTCGGAGGAAGAACTGACTTACAAATGTTAAAGACTGGGCTGGTCGTCCTGTACAGGACCTGCTGACTATCACCCAAAATAGGGAAGAGTGGCCCCGTCAGCTGCCATATCTATCCAAGTGATTCCCCAAACGACAGGTGCCAGTCAAGGGACGACTGACTGAAAGGGAAAAACCCTACAGATATGCTTACATATTAACATCATGATATTATAAATCAGTTCTTATCAACAATATACAAAGAAAAAAAAAAGAAACTCTCACTTCACACATTCTGCTTTATTAGCAGGTGAAAAATTTTTAACTTTGTGCATGACTCTGTGTTTGAACAAATCTCACTTTATGAGACTAGAACATCTTTTTGCACAATTGAACCAAAAAGAAAAACCCACACGCAAGATGTCGATGCTTCTCATATGTGATCAGAGCTACAAAAATAAATGATATGAATGTATTATTGACAAGTTTATATCTTATGCAGTTTGAAATGTTTTTCATATAATGTATATGTCCATTAAATACTTTTAGATACTATCAAGATCTGGGTGCTATGCTAAACATGTATTTCGTATATGACGAGCCACCCAGAAGTCATGATGAACACCTGGACACAAGGAGATTTGGATCCTTGTAGTTGCTAACTCACCTCAGGCTACTCTGTAGAGGTGAGATTTAAATGCCAAAATTTCTGCCTGACAACAAAGAATGGATTTGATTTGGTGGATAAAGATGAGGGTACTCATCAAACCAGATTGAAGAATTAGTGAAGCAGAGCAACTAGGGCAGCTAGCATCACGTGTATTCCTCACTTGCCTCCCTTGAGTCAAATCTTTTTTTTTGTCCTCACTATAAGGTACAAGTTTGGCCTTAAAATTTGAAAAAATAAACTGATTTAACTGTGATTACAACATTTAGCTAGAATAGAGACTTTGTGCATGAGTGTGGTTCTGCATATCTGTGTGTGGATGTGTACACGTGTCTGTAAGAGACAGAGAGAACATGAGAGAACACAGTGGTAACTGTCCAATCCCAGGATATCCATTCTAGCTTACTCTAAGCAGGGGCAGATAAGAGCTAAAACAGTATGATTTACATGCCGATGGAGCATTTGGGGCTTTTGGTCCTGAGTGATAAGTTTATGGCGATCTAAATATTCAAAAAAGTAGATTTCTCTCTCAAACGGCTGTGAAAACAGCCAACTTGGCATATGAGCAGCAAACAATGGACTTCATGCTTTAGGTTTACAGGATATGTGCACACATCAAGCTCCTTAAAGCTCTTCCTCCTTTGGACTTTATTTGCATTTAAAAGAGAACAAAATATGTGTGTGTGTGTTCATGGGTGCTTTAAACAAGAAAAATCTGATAGCTCAAGGTGAGCACCATAATAATGTCAAGTTGCATTGCTTGTTAAGAAAAGTGACACCCAGCAAATCAGTAGATACAGTTCCAACTTATTATCTTGCCACCATTCATTCAACACAAATGTAGTGAAGGTTGATTGGTTGGTTTAGAAGGAAAGTGCTTCCACCTTGAGGTGAATGCGCACCATGGGGAAGAGGAAGGAGGTGGAAACCAGCGTATCCAGAGAAAACCCCCGACGCCCAGCCCTGTGGACAGGTGGCAATAAAGAGAATGTACCAAGACGAGATCTGAACCCTGAGTTTCCCACTGCAGTTTTAACCACTACACCCTGAAATGTGCAAGCAGCGAGGGTGGCGACATAAAGAAGGTAAATATGATCCATAGCTATGTGGAAATCCATAATGCCAAAAGTGTGGCAAAAGGTGGGATAGGCAAGGCAACGAGTTGACACCTTAATTTACTCTATTATTCTGCTTTAAAAACTACAAAGTATACATATCCCTTCACATGCTATTGCATTAAAATTCATTATTATTATAGGCCTCCATTTTCTGGGGGGTTTTAATAAAACGTTTTAGTAGATGCAATAATTTTTTTAATTTTTTGATTCTGAGCACATTGAAACAAGAACAAAAGCATCATGCAATAAATCAATAGTTTTAGGGAAAACTTCCAAAGTGCTTTCTGAAAATTAAAGGGGAAAGTGATGGCTGCTGATATTTTAGACCAAACCAGCAACTATAGCAGCCATACAGAGAAAGAACAGCATACCCAAGGTGAGATTTGAATCCTTGACAGCCAATTATCATTCCAAAGGTGACAAATGCTTAACTGTTGTGCTGCCAGGCATCATGTGTATGGGTTAAATCCCTCTGAACTGAATTAGTATTACCAGCAAAGCTAGACCAAGCCACATTCTACTCTCTTTAACAGTGAACAGTCAAATTCATACGACTGTATTTTCAGAAGCATGCCTTTTCAACATTTGCAGCCTTAAATGTTTTGCATTTATTCATCTTTATGTGCACTCCCAGTAGTGCCCTTTGTGTTGGTGGTTTTTTTTTTGTGTTTTGTTTTATGTGGCAACTAGCTATGCTTTTGAAGTATAGTAAAAATAATAATAGCAATGTATCATAAATGCTATGCTAATCAGGTATAATAAACATGATAATGTATTAATACAGCACACCTTTTCAAATCTAATACTCTGGAAGAATCAAGATATTTGTGACCGTAGTTAACAGAAAATTTGTGGCAGCAGGTGTAGCAAATTACAGTACAAGGTCACTACTTATGATATGCTTGGACAGTGGCCACTGGATGTGACAAATAACAACCGCAATGTACAGCATGTACTAAACAATATTTGTATTTGAGCTCTGCCTACAGCATACTTGTTGCTGCAAAATAGTTCACAAAAAATCAGTAAATAGCACATGCTTGAACGTGCTTAATCACTTGTAACATTCAAGAAAGATAAGAAAAAATACCTTTGAAATTTTCTGTATACGATAACCTTTGTAAGCTCACCAATTCATCATTTTTGACCCTCACCCCTAACAAAAAAAAGCACCCTAAAAATCTAAATTTGCATGTGAGCTGGGATTCCACAAGTTCTGCAATTTCATTTGTAAAGGGAAGACTTGATTGTTCTTCAGATGGATGTGCCATCCAACCCTCTTGTCATTTTCTCTTTATCTTGAAATTTTTTTCACAGCATTCATAACAGCCTTTCCCCTTATTTTACAATGAGAAGATACAGGATTCAAGGCATTATTTAAAAAATATATTGAAATCCAAGTACCTGTAGAAAAAAAAGATAACTTCATGTCTGTCATTAATAGCCATTTCATAATCTGAAGCCTTCAAGTTCACAAAAAAGCTTAAACTTTTATAGACAGTCAGCTTCATGGGGTAGGGTGCAATATAACATTTCAGAGACACAGATTAATTATTGTAACATGAAGCCTCAAAACCTTTTAAATTTCCATTTATAAACCACAGAATACACATAATATTAAAAAAAATATCACATGAAGTCAAATGTAAACTATTTTCAAGACATTACAAAAACAGAGACACTTCCCCACACTCCATATAAAGGAATATACTCTCAACATCAAACATGCTTCAAGGCAGCACCATATATAAAACTTAGTGATTTATTGATACAGAAACACTTAGCATCACAGACAGCCGGTAGGTTTTCTTTCTTTAAAAAAAAAACACAAACAAACAAAAAATTCAAACAAGTTTTAACAATTGATCGAAGTCACCTCCATTATATTTTTAGACAATTTCTGTAACATGCTGGGCATCATCTAACAGCTTTCTAGCCAACAGGAGGGCCAGAATTCAAACAGATTGATTGCACAATAGCTCATTCTTACAAAACATCCATTTAATATGGATTTTGAGCTTGCAAAGAGCACCACAAAACTGCATAACCTGCTGCTTGGCAGTCTACGCGGGTATGTCTACAGCATTCACTAAAGGACATCCTCTTTTAAGGACTGCACATCTGAAAGACCTAAATCACACTGTAGGTAGGTACCAAAAGAGAGATTTGTTAAGTCAGGTGGTGGGACCACATGAAGAGGAGTCAGGCAGGGTGCTGGCTTCACCAAGGAAGTAGGGCTCGACACAGGAGCAGAGAATGAAAAACTCCGTGGAGGAGCCCCCAGAGCAGACCCTACAGGAAGGGAGAATGTTCTGTGGTCCGCACCATGATCAAATATGCGTGGCATCGTCAGCGATAGGAGGTCCCTCTCCAGAGAATCAGAGCCAGTGTTTCCAGCTGAGCCTGACGAAATAGTTGACACTGATGACAGAGAGGATGGTGAGGCTCTGCCACTGACTTTAGTGTCTGATCTCCACTCCTTTGGCCCATCCTCCTCAATAATGTCTATCTCAAGGCCTTTCAGAGGCTGGCTTTGCTGTTTCCAAGGAGCCTCAGGGTCTCCCATTTCCTTTTCTGTCTCTTTAGTCTTTGTGGCATTCTCTTTGTGAGCCTCGACATCTTTGTTGACTCCCCACTCCTTATGAACTTCTGCTTGCAGCACTGTCCGTGAGCTCCCAAGATGAATGCTCGGCCAACCCTCACCCAAGGTCTGAGAAGATGAAAGGTGAGGGCAGTATGAAGGAGATGTTCGAACTGCTTCTCCTACAGCAGGTAAAGACTTACTGCGGGAGCAACGCTGTTCAGGGGACACCTCCACTCCTAGTTCTATGTCTGTTTCTCCATCAGTGTCAGTCAAGAGGATGCTGGCTTGCTGTTGAGAGCAGGTGTGCACAGGACACGGCGGTCTGTGCCCAGATGATACTGCCCATCCTTGCTGATGGTACCGACAAGCAAGGCAGGATGGTCTGTCCTGACCATCCAGGTCCAGACCAACAGCTACGGGAAAGCTATCTACACTGCGGGACACCCCCTGCAAAGTGTGAGCAGCGGACGGCTGGCTGCTGGTCAAAGAAGAGGGTAAGGAGTTGGGGCGACTGTTGACAAACCACATACGGCCTTCTGTCTGCCAGCGACGACCCTGCAAAGCAGCGTCATCTCCTGTGCTGAGGTTCAGGTCAGCCATGTCCTGAGTGGAAAAGCTGTCCTTGGGCAGGAGGGGCTGTTCATGAGACTCGCCATCATGGTGCCGACGCCGGTGCCGTGTTTTTGTCCTTGCTCTGGGAGGAGGAGGTTCCAGTCTGTCCTCCAGCCAGTTAGGATTAACCTGAAAAAAGTCTCGTGCTTGACCCAGGGCTGCCCAAAGTTCCTGCCCAGCTTCCGTCTGCTGCCATGCATTCACATCCGGTCCCCTTTCTTCCAGAAGCTGAACTTTGTGAGGTAACATGGATGCCAGGTGTGAACACAGAGCATAAAAGCCACCCATCAAAGTGAATGTTTTGGCAGCCTCTAGTTGAGGTGGGATATCACTCAGACGAGAATAATCCATCACAACAGCTATGAACTTGCCAATGTCCATCCCTTTGCTTCGCTCTGCCCGGAGTTTTTCTGCTACATAATCCACTGCAACAGCAAAGTAGTCTGGAATCGTGCGATTCTGTTCTGTACGGAATCGAACCCGCTTCTTGCTGCAGCGCAGTCGAGCACCCAAAGAGCACACAACTATGATAAAATCAGCTTCCTGAAATGAAAATTCAAAAGCAAACATGATGGCAATGAAAGGTGAGGGATTTTAACAATTATTTTCAAGTACAGATTTTAAGGGTAATTGGGTGAATGGTGTTTTACAAGGAGTCAGCAGCTGAAGCTTTAACATGCTCAACCAGCCAGCCAGCCCTGCAGACAGGTATCACATGCAGAAAAAAACACTGCCCCTGAGATAAAATCTGAATTCAAGACAATCAATCCTCACTGAATTAATGACAAGCACTGACCACTAGTGGCACCACAAGACCATCATTCTAAGGCTAAGCAAATCATCTCATTACATGCATTTTTATTTGATAGCCTTGAGGTAATTCTCCTCCAAAAAATCCTTTTTTAAACCGTACCTGCAGGAATCAAAACAGCGTCAAAACTATACTGGAGGAAAAAAAAGCAGTTTCAGGACCAGAACTAATCAAAACACTACAGTTGTGCAGTATACATTCACAATTAAGTATTCTGTGCTTATATTTCACACAGGTGTATTATCATTTTAGCTAAAAAATAGGGTCTATAAACATCCAGTGGACAAATAGATCTGCAATAGATTTTTGTGGTAAAATGAATAAGATTAATGTTCAAATCATAGAAAACTATGAAAACGTAAGTCTTTGCAGGATTGTGGTGCAAAAAACTTTGACATTCTTATGATTAGACCATTACATCAAAATAATTTTTAACAAAGTAAAAAAGGAAAAATGAACTCTTTTTATTCCTGCTCAAAGGTAGAACACAGCATAGTCATCAACGTTCTTACTTGTAATCGATCCCCCAGCCAATCTTCCAGGCCTTGCTCCATAATAGATGCTTCTTCAAAAACATCTAGGCACACTGTAACGCCACAGGCCTCCATCAAAAGGCCTGACAGGGCCACCACAACCGCCTCATGCACAGCACAGTCAAAAGCATACAGGACAAGCACGGAAGGGACTGGTTTGCCTCCTGCATCTGTTACATGTAAAAGTATTACTGCCCACTGCTACAAAGTTGAAACAATTTTATAGTTATACTGAAGTCCTCATGATAGAGTAATAATTCTACAGCAACTATTCACCCTCTCCAAAGCTTACCTTCTTCAAAAATTAAGATTATAACTTGAAACCTTTTTTACCTTAATTCTTTACCGTTTAAAAATTAAAGATCAACAGAACAAAATAAATGCATTTGATTTATCATTGTTACACTCTAAATCATGTATTGCATGTACTTTGTGTGCACTTTACAAATTTAATTATTATGATTATAATTATGATTATTTTGAGTTTCCAGTTATTTATTGCCAACTGTTTATATCACTTTGTTGTTCCCTATAACTGGTTTCTTCTACTTTATCAATCATTTTAAAAAATCTTCTCTCAATTTGCAAGTATGAGAAATAGTAAAACAAGAAATCTAAAATCTCAAGTCTCATGCCAAAACCAAAAATTGAAAGATATATAATTAAACGAAATGAAATACTCATTGAACTCTATGTAAATAATGCCACCTTCTATAATGACTTCTCACTTGAACATTTTTACTTATTACTCTTCTACAAAAAATTATTAAAAAAAAAAACACATGGGTATCACTCAGACAGGCTGGGGAAGTCTGCATCTCATACTGCTGCATGAAACCAACAGTGTTACATCTTTTCATTGTGACAAGAAATGTCTCTCTCACCTATGCTGACTGATCTGTTGATACTGGGAGAATGCTGTGTTGTCCCATTCACTGAAAAGAGAAAAAGTATTTTAAGCACTGGTTTCACTTACAGTGTCCATCATATTTGCTCAATCATTTTTCTTCAACCTCATGTTCTTTGGTAAATGTCAAACTCCTGAATTCTTACTATAATGGAGGTTTGGGGCACTCTACTACTTTGTGTTGCAAAGACTTGATGATCAAATGCAAATATATTGCAAAAGCAGACTAAGCTAAAGAAAAATAACACATCATTATGATATCAAAAAGAAAAGGCCAAAGGAATCACAGACACTGAAATATCTTTAATTTAATTATGAATAATAATTGTTAGCATGGTCTGCTAAATGCCAATGATCAACATTACAAAGAAGGAAATTTTCCTCGAGACAATATTTTAGATATAGAAATCTTAATGTACATTCAGTTCTCAGAGTACCACAATTTTATTAAATACTAAGTATATTTGCTGAAGATATTACTGTATGCGTGTATACTTTTTTGATGACTTCTGCTGCTTCCTTCCAAGTGCAAAATGATGATAAAAATGGACTAGGTCATGCAGCCACACTTTCTTTTTGTAAAAATTAATGCAAGAAGCATTATTTGAAACATTATTAATAACTGTTACCAATCATAAAAAGTAAACAAGAATTCAACATGTGTCATGAAGAGTGGTTGCATTGTTTGGAGAAATAAAACTATTTTTATCTTCTTCCACATTCTCTTCACTAGAGACAACTAAAGTCATCCTCTGAATAAAAACTTTCAGATTCAGAATCAGAATTAGACATTTTTGACTAGATCTAAACTCGAAATTAAAGAGCGCCTCACAACCGTGTTCGCGCTGTGAAAGGAAAAAGACAGGACACTTCATGGTCCTTTGTGTCATCTTCCTCTTTGTTTTACAGACATATTATTTTATGTTACTGGAGTACAATTGCATCACTTTTTATCATTTTTTAAGGACTCCTAAAATAATAACTTTTAACATCAAGTTTTAAAATAAATTGAGTTTTATTATATAATGGGCAGCGTTCAATCTTATATTTTCAAACTCAAAGGTGCTGCATAGTGAGAGTTATAATTCCTCCCTTTATATTTTATATTATTTGACAATAACTTGGAAATGGAGAAGTTCTCCCTTCTAAAGAATGTTTGCATTTGCCTTACTTCCTAGATCACAGATATCTGCAATTATAGTGATCTCATCACTGACACTAACCATCTTTTCCACTTTTTTTAAAAAGCATTTCACAAAAAAGCAAACTTTATGAAGTGTGTGCCATGAACTAGTCTATTACAAGCCCTAAAATGATTATTTCTGTTATATGAACATTATTATTATCTTTCAAAGCTGAAAAATGATTAAACAGCTGGTGAGCCCCAAGTGAACCTGACTATCAAAAACATCAGTGTATCTAGCCTTTTGCAAAACTCCTATGCACTCTCTGTAAGCACTTGCTCAAAGGGTTGTCAAAAAATGGCAACCTAACATCTGCTGGTGTTTATAACATCAACCACATTGGAGATTACCTAAACGAGGGCGCCGCCTTTGATGACGAAGCCTGTACAGAAGGAAAATCAAGGCGATAATTCCCACTAAGAAAATGACGCCAAGGGCAGTGCCAACCACAGTCTGTAAGGCCTTCTGGTACTCTGCAGACTCTTGAGACTCTTGTATGATTGGTCCTCCTACAACAATAAGCACATGTGAAGATATCTGAGCTAAACCTGATTCAAGATCATTTATTTTCATTTTCTGCATTTTCTTTGTCCCTTCTCACAGTGCAGAGTTGTGCATTTTTAAGGCATTGTTTTTTTCAAATAAGGGCTAAAGCACAGCAAGCTACCCCTGCAAACAGGTGCAATATTTAGGAAAAATAATGTCTTGCATTCAAGTCAATGAAATTAACAACTCAGTTTTCTTTTTATCACTATAAAGTATTTTGTATATGGTCACCTTCCTAAAGCACATAAAGATGCTAGGAGAAATAGAAAAGCATTCACAACAATCCTAAAATAACAAAATTGATGTTCAGTAATCTGGAAGTAAAGTTCAAAGAATAAACTAAAGTTACCACAAGAGTGAAGTATCTTCATCAAGAAACCACCTGATGTCAACGCTAACTTACCATTGACGATGCTTGGAGTAGTCTTTATTGTAGTAGATGTTGAGTGAGAATGTGAAGCTGTAATGAAACAAATGTAAGTGTTTTAGAATATTATTCTTTAATTTTAGTATCAACCTGATTATCTTTTATTTCTATTCTTGAAACCATAAACTGAAGATAAAACAGTCTTTATGGAACCAATGGAAAAGGTACATTCAAGCTTTATTCTGAACTTCAATATTGCAACAGCCCAAACAAATCCTGAAATCTGGAAGAATTTCTACCTAGGATGGGAAGCATTATATAAATGGTATCTTAAATCAATTAAACAAAGTAAATGATAAAAATCTATAGGAAGGTTCAGGTTTGGGTTTTTCTTTTTACTTTGTCCTGGATCCATGAGTTATTAGTTGACCAAAACAATGACTGGATCGGTAAAATCAAGTCATCAAAGCATCTGAAATTAAAAGAAAGAAAAAGATCTTATATTTCATTGAATCTCAATTATTTTAATAGGCCAAGTCAGATTACAGGCATAAAAAACACCTTGTTAACTAATTTCTTCCAATCAGTTAATTACACTAGATGTTCTGCAGTTATCTCTGCTAACCAACTTTACTCTCCTTTCCTTCATGGGAAAGAAACAAAAAACAAAAAATCAAATATTGTTTCGAGAGATAAAATTGAGCACAAACATTTATTAGAAAATGAATACTGACTCTACAAACCTCGTTCCTGATACAGCAGAAAAACAAACTGCTGTGACATCTTAGTGTGCTTTAACAAAGCTTAAATTATTTTTCAAGATCAAAATTGGCACTCTTTGTAGAGCCTAAGAATAAAAAATCCATTATAAAGGGCGTTTTGCTCGTGGTATAATTTGTCATCAAAACTTCATCTTTTAAGAGCAACCCATATTTCTAGAATGGTCAATCATGGTACTCCCCTGCTGACAAAAGATTCTTCTTTTCATTGCATCTTTTGATTCAACATTTTCTCAACCATCTGTTAAAGTTATTCTCAAAAAGCCACGAAAATATCCTCGCTATTACAATATGAACCTGGGCTTTGTATTTTTTATACTATAAAATGACCTTTAGAAAAGACTTCTACTTCCTGTAACTACAAAAACTGATGATGTTATTTTTAAGATCCTGCCTGCCACAGTTTGGAAGAAATGTCTTGAGGTAAATCCCTGGAGAAAGATCTTGCTAACCCTGACCCTGCTTAGCATCAAGATGACATTACTCTCCCATCCGGTAACTGCTAGTCTGCTACAGTCTCCATATATAGTTTGCCTTAGCTTCACCCTCTGAAGTCGTCTGCACTTTAGGTAGCTTACAAATGGATTAAATACTATTCACATTGGAGATAAGGAAACAGAGTCATGGTGTGTTTCTGAACAATATTCTCAATAACAGCGTTGACACAGGTGAAAGTGAACAACTGTAAGAGCTCATAAACTGTGCTTTTTTACAAACTGGTTATAAATACATCATCATTGGAATGTTTGAATAAAGACTGTAAAGTTGATGCTAGAAATACTTCTGTAGCTAACGTTATATTGACTAGCCCCATGCCCTACTCAAGTCAAGATCTATACGATCCTATAAAAGTACTACTGTTCATCAGTTATGACATTAGTTATAATGCTAGACTTCAATGATACGTCCTGCCAATTATAGTCATCCTTCAAGTACACTGAAGCACACTCTCTCTCTCACACACATTGTTCGCAAGCAGCGTGGTATCATTGTCTCACGATTATAATGTTTTCGAGGATTCAAGTGCCCATAGTATAATAAGCCCATTTTCGTACTATATTATATGGTCTAATGAAAATGTTGCGTCTAGATTATTCATGCACGTATATGATGTACAATAAAAACTATATCAGCAAAAACAAAGAAAACATTAAACCGCTCGTTTCCACAGAAATAAACCTTTTACGTCCGAAGACTAGAAATAAAATGAGCTATACATAAGGATGACAAATATCCGTGCAAATATGCTACTGTATAAATAGTCTTCATTAGATAATCACTGATGAGGAAGCATTTTACACACTGACACGAGTGATCACGACTGCAGTCACGTTTGTAAACAACAAAAACAAAAACCCCGTTTAGATCTTTATCATATCAACGTACCATCTCTTTGCATTTTAAAGCCTGGTGTAGACTGAATTCCAGTTCACTTGAAATAAAAGGTGTAAGGGTAACCACAAATCCTGTTGTTTTCATTTGGCGAATACAATTTTTGTCCTGACACAATTTCTTACCGGAAAAACTCTCAAGCGCATGCGCATAAAAGGTAAACACAGGTGTTTCTACCAACAATGTGCAAAACGGTTTACGAGAGATTTTTTTTACCCTATAAGAAAATTTGGGAAAGTTTAGTAAAAAGTTTTTCATGCGTACCGAAGGAAATCTGTCGCAGGGATATTTGCTTAGACAGAAGCCAAACGAAATCAATAAGAGAAGGGAGAGAAGTGTTTAGTAATATTGAGTATAACATTGGTTACTTCCCTTGAAATTCATCCCTGGTCATTATCCTGATCCTTCGATCTGCATTTGAATAACTCTAATGATGTGTATACACAACTAGGGTCAATCAAATTTATATTTCTGCATCCACTATCTGTATGGAAACTTCACGAGTTCGAGACTACCAGTTATTGGTATTGTTCAAATTTTTCTTGACTGGTTAACATTCACATCATTTGTAGGTAGTTTTTTGTTGCCATCACCATCCTAAATAAAAGGCACAAGGACTTGTAGGGCTACTATATATTACTTGGCATCCTCTTTAAGAGGCTCACATGTATGTGTGAGAAGGTGTCGGTGTGCGCGTGTGTTGAATATAGGTATGACATTTATGTCTGCCGTTATGTTGTATACATATACTCATGTTTGTGGTTGGGTCTGTGAGCAAGAAAAAATACTGTCTTGGAGTACTTCAGACAGACAATAAAGTTTGATTTGATACACTTCGCTTTGACCTTTTGGCCTCGACTCTTACTCCTTTATTTTCATCCTGATTTTAAACTTTCCTGTTTCCTCTTCCGGATGCCCAACTATAGAAATGTTCCACTAAAGAACCATACAGCTTTACCGATGATATGAAGACGAAAACAATACGCCAAGGCAGCATATACTTTGAGACGTATCTTGGCTATAGCTGTTACAGAACAGCTCACAAGAATACTTGAGATAGACAACGCGTGTTGTCACATGCTCTTCAACAAGTTAATCATTAAACTCTTGAGGTCACAGACCTAAAATCGGAGCGCAGGCACAGCGAAATTGTGGAGCGGCCCACCGTTCGTATCACAACAACAAGAGTTGTGCAAACCGAACTGGCGGCGCGCTTATCGGTCACTTCGTATGCAAATGTATATACTATTGGATGCTTATGCGACAACGTGTCGAGCTTCAGGACACAGTGTAAACAGCTCTCCAGTCAAATCTGTTCCCCTATTTTCGAAACAGGAATTTTCATCAATTTTGGCCTCTTACCCGATCTTTCCAGTTTGTAAATTTATTTGCCCAACCACACTCAACTATAAAAATTATACAAACTATAGAGTTGAACGACGCCTGAAAATTTGTTGCTACAAAACATCTTGTCAGAAAAACCGCCATATTCTCCCATGTTGACATTTAATCAACTTTTTTCAAAATATTCAAAACTGGACTTCTTTTATTCATCGACATAACGTACTTCTATTTGATGTGGTGGATATAATTATATAACACACACACACACACACACGAAATTATATTTGTTCTAAAGTTCATAATATACATAACCTTTGTGGATTTTGAGAAGGCTTTTGACTCCATAGACAGAGAAACCATGCACCTGGAAGCTGGTGCAGCACTACGGATTTCCACCTAAGTTCATTGCCATCATCCAGCAGCTGTATTAGGACTCGACATGCCAGGTGATCCACAACGGAAAACTGACTGACCCCTTCGCAGTTTCTGGAGTGATGCAAGGTTGTATGCTCTCGCCGACAATCTTCCCGATCGTCATAGACTGGATCATGAGAAGAACAACCTCTAACAGCACTACTGGCGTTCAGGCAACTTGAGGATCTAGACTTTGCGGATGACATCAGCATGTTCTCCCACGAGCAACAACATGCACAGACAAAGCTCACTCTGCTCGCAGAAGAAGCAGCGATGACTGGCCTGACCATCAGCATGAAGAAGACGGAGGTAATGCTGGTCAACAACAAGCAAGAAATAAGCCCTGCTCCAACTACATATGGGGAATGTTCACAGAGTGTCCTTCTATATGGATCTGAGACATGGCGTGTGACAAACACCATCACCAACAAGATTCAGACATATTCGTCAACAGATGTGTGCGCCACATCCTCAACACCAGATGGCCCGATAAGATCTCCAATACAGACCTGTGGGATAGAACCAACCAAAAACCTGCCAGACAAGACATCAAGAAGTGGAAGGGGGGCTGGATCGGTCACACCTTGCGAAAGCCGGCCGACAATTAAACGAGACAAGCTCTAGGCTGGAACCCACAGGGGAGGCGAAGGGTTGGGAGACCTAGATCGACGTGGAAGAGATCGGTCCACAGAGAGGCGGAGGCAGCCGGCGTGACATGGACCCAACTGGAAAGGGAAGCCCTGAACAGGGTCCGATGGCGGGGTGTAGTTGCGGCCCTATGATCCACTGGGGGCAACTAGGGTCAGGAAGAAGAATGTTCATAATGTGATATATCATATATCAATATATTATACGCTCTGCATGGACTTACAAATGTATGCGCACAATTAAGAAGTGGGGGGTGGGGGCAGAGGGGAGGCTGACATGCTGCACCCGGGCCCGGCCTTGGTCAGTGGCATTTTTTTCCCCCTCTTTTTATCCTTTTCTTTTTCTTACAAGGGGCCGTCGGCCTCGAGGCCCGTGCTGGCTCTCGGTGGCCCTGCAGTTATCTCGCCCCAGCGTTACTGTCGACGTCCTGGGAGAGTTTTTGTGCGAGGGAACTATTTCAGTCGACACCAAAAATCGTGTCACATGCTTCTCCGACTCCAGCTTGGCACACTTAACGGGACGCCGTGCGTTTGTGAGCAACAACCGTCAGCATCCAGCTTTTTTACTCGCGAGCTTGCAGGAACTTTGCCGTCATGGCTGAAGAGCAAAGAAACGTTGTTATCGCAATGGACGAAAGCGACTATGCAAATTTCGCCTTCGATTGTAAGTACAGTTAATTCCCTCTGTCGACTCTTTTCTTTCTCAAGTTTTGGGCCTCGTCACAAACAGAAATTAGCGTTTTGCAGATGTTTGTGTGGCAGGCACTCGATCGTGTATCTGATGCCGTGTCTTTCGTCTCGTTTCAAACACTTTTCTGGTTAGATTAATATGTTTCTGCATCGGTTCATGTTCGTTGTTTGAGATTATTAAACACGCAAAAACCTATATATAATTTCTAACATGTACACACCACAGAGACAACAGAAATTCACAAAACGTTCGTTTAACTGTATGAAGATTTATGTGTTCTACGTAAATATTATTATTGCTTAGTGTACAAATTATGTTTCAGTTAGTGTGCATATTTATAGTTTTAACAAATCCCGTTGTTTAGGCAGAAGGAGTATCAATTAAAGTTGAATAGCCAAAGGGGGCGTGGGTTATTTACATGCTTTATAGTGCCAGGAAGTAATAGAGAGTAATGAAACAAATCCTTTTTCGTCCTCAGTAAAACCGTTTCATTGTGTCTGTGTGTGGCGGGCATTCATAGGTGTATTGAGGCCCCCTGGTCTCATCTTTCATTTCTGCTCTTTGAATTGTCTCTTGAATGCTGGGAGGTGGATGACTCCCTCGGGCGCGTATTATCGCTACAAAACTGAGGTCACTATCCTCACTGGAGTTGTATTATATGTGCATATATGTGTATTTTTTTTTTTATTTTAATATGATTCCACATCAGAATTTCATTGTTGTCAGAAGTCTTTTGAAGAAGCTAACTGCATTGTTGCAATTTAGTGCCGCAAGTATACAAATTACCACCATATAAACCCTAACAAGAATATAGAAATAAATCAAAATATTCCATTATTTGCAATAATTATGTTAAACTTTATACATTAAAACTGTTTTTTGCTTATTTTGTACTTGTGTTCCTTTGTTGTATAGTCAACTTTTGATTTGTTTGCAGTTTGTTTTTGTGTGTGTGTGTCAGGTGATTCAAGCTCACCTCCGTACAGGGAATTTCACTCTACATATCCAATTATTTATTATTAAGACAGTAGGTGATCACATTATAGAATCAGGTTGATATGTTCTGTTAAGCATACCGTACAGCAATTTTTTGTGTGTGTTCGTGTATTTGAGTAGTCTTATTGTACAAATGCTGTCATTTGGAGTGAAATGGTCAAAGGTGGTAATGCATTTTTATAAACAGCAATCTAAGTAGTCTCCCTTGTGAATGGGCAACATGATGCAGATGGGCAGGAACTTGGCAATCATAGGTATGATACCCTTTAGGGCAGTGACCCTTCGCTGGCATAGAACTTGAATGGACTTTTTGATTTGGGTTATCCGCAGTGGTCACAACACTGATCCTTTTCAGTTTGGCAGAGACACAGGAACATGACAGAAGATGTGGATGGGGGTGGAGAAAAAAATGTATCACATAGGAAAATGATCAAGAAATCTTAGATGCTAAACCACAGATAATATATTATCAGCTTTGGATTATTATCTGTTCAAACCCTATCTTTTCAGTGTATTTAGGCAGTAAGCATGCTCAAGTGCGACAGGTAACATTATTTGTCACACATACCCAGCATGAGGAATACGCAGGTTGGGAAGCTTCACCTTAAGAGTGACCTTAGCTCAGCCTCTATTTTAGTCTTTCTTCAGAAACAGAAGACTGTCACTGTGGCATGCCTGCAGTTTTGCCTGAAAGTCCACTAGCAGACCTGGGTGGCTCAGTGCCCCATTGAGGGTTGCTTTCCATTCAATGCAGACAAGGCACAACACTTAGTCTAATGATTGGATAAACTGACGCACATTAAAACCACAAGACCATCAGCTTTTGATGTCTGATTGTTGCAATATTATGCTGTAATTTGGATGTAATCCCGCACTCTTATCATAGTTTTGAGAACAGTAAATACTTTACAACCCATTTGTGACCAGTGTATTTTAAAAGAGTAATATTTTCGTGTTCTGAATAATTCTGAAGATACTTAAAAGTATGGCTGGCTAACAGGCACCTAATTTTTAACAATAATAACAATAATAATAATTTGTAAGCACATATCCCTATGTCTTTTTTAACCCAACACTTGGTCAGTGGTGATACTGCTTCGGCCTACTTCTTAGTTTTTAGTTGAGTATTCATCCCCATGCAGAACTAAACTTTAATGTTATGCATGGCAAGCTGTTTGTTTTAAGGTGCTAATACTGTACATCACTTTAAGATGATGAAATAAGAATAAGACCACTAGTCACTATGCTCACGACTTTGTATAATATATGTACACAAGTTTGTGGTGTTGTCTGGACTCTGTTGTCTTGTGCTCTGCAGTTTCAAGTCTCTGTTACCATTAGAACCTGTGTAACCAGTTGGAGTCTTGAGTTTGTGGGCTTCTTCAGGCTCCTATTTTTCCATTCATACCATCCGCTAGTCCTTTTTTTCTACTGCCCTGGCATGCTTCATATGCAGGTTTCTGTTCCTTTGTGCTTATACCTGTTGATGTGTCTCTGTCTGTTTGTTTGCTGACATGTTTCTGTCAGTGTGTGTTATCTGAATTTTGTAATTACCGTTCTTTGTTTTTCATTTGTAAAGCATGTTGAACATTCTGTTAAGTAGGGAAATGTACTTTATAAATTCCATCATCATCATCATTTTTTGGACAAATTGGAGATCCCGTAATCTCCCCACTGGCATGGTTTTGCTTCTGGAAATTAGGTATGATTGTCAAATCACCACTGAGATACAAATCTCCTCCTGCAGTACTATGTCTTGTTTATATACTGAAAGTCTTTACCTGTGTCTTATTTTTATCAGCAGCGACGAGGAATTTTGTCATGCTGTGTGTGTCCTGGTTTTATGTTTATGTTGAATTAGGGTTTTTCCCTAATCCTGTATTATTTTAAAGAACTCTAACACTTTAGTGATTGTTGCTTTACTAGACCAGAAGGTTTGCACTTATTCTCATGCATGGTCAGGGAACGTACTTTGAAATTACTTGCTGCATTTGCATATTTTAGCCTTGCATTGGTTACACATCAGATAATAACACCAGATGGTGCAGAAACCAAGGCACACCGTGTGGCAACAGATGTGATGCTCACCATACATTGTTCTTTGCTTTGAGATTGTGTAGGTGCTTTGCAAGATAAATTATTCTTGAGCATCCTGTCAACACATTGAGGAAAAAAGATGGGCAGGGGGTAGAGAGAAGCAGTAAACATGTTAGATATTTGCATACCTATTTCAGCTCTGCTAAAATGACAGAGAAGAAAATTACTTTGATGAAAAATGTAACAACTCTAAATAAGCATGTATATCTTTCTTGTTAATAACTTTCATAAAGATTTCTAAGTATATTTTGTTTATTTTAAATAAAGCATGAAAGATTTCCAGCTTTTTTGTGGGATTGTGTATTTGTAGCTGATTTTTGATTGTGACAGTCAAATATGCGCAAGTTAGCTAACAGATGCAGATTTTGTTGTTGAATAGAATGACTGTTGGAAGTTTTCTTGCAAGCACAATTCCGTTATTTTTAAAGAGCCAGAATATTTTGAATATTATTAACTGGTTTTGTATTTCTTTAGGCTATGCTATTGTCATTTCCTAAACAAATGTGCTTTACAGTACTATAGGTCATTTTCTATCTTCGCACTGACAGCTAGCAAGCCCACTGTCATAAGCAGTAGGTATGTTGTATATTAAATAAGCACAATTGTTGATGGAGGATTAGCAAAGATAGTGCATGAGTGATATTGTTAGAATGTGCATAATTTAAGCCTTACTGTCCTTAAAATGTTCAAGTTCAACAAAATTCTAAAATGGTCCTAATGTTGTGAAATTTTTACTGGAGAGTTAACGTGATTGTTTAGCAGCTAAACATAGAAATGTTTTCTGTTTACCATAGGCCATAAATTCTGCCTCGTATCAGGGAAAGCTGTCATATACTGTGTTTTGAGTGGCTGATTCACCTGTGGAAGAGTTTACTGTCCTGGGAGTGAATCTGAAGTGTAGTATAAAGTCTAGCAGGCAAGGGGCGGGTGCACAATTAATCGCTTAGCTGGCTGCTAGTGGCAAGCAGTCTACTAATATTTTTATACATCAACGCCGCCGGCCCTATGGGCCACTGCTCAAGTCCTCTCTCAAAGCTCCTGGTGGGATGCTACCTCGGGAGATGGAGATAATCTGCAGTTTTCGCAATCTTTGAAATTCCAAGAACTCAACTTCCTGCGGAGTAAAATTAAAACCGTTTGCATATTGCTTTTAAAGCCAGTTCTTTCCCCATTAGATTTCCCTCATATCAGAAAGCTGTATATAAAATGTTTATCACGGTACATTCAGTATAATTACATATATACCCATTTTTTGTCCGATTTTTAAAATTATTCGGAAGCCGTTCCACTACACACAATATTGCAACACTATATGTCATTTAGTACTGCGCGATGTTATGCTGGTGTGGAAAGACCCCACAATTCTGTTTGCTGGCCCTGCATCCCACAAGCACTGGCGCTGTTTGGAAAGCTGTTGTTGTCAAGGGCTTTGCTGAAGGGATCAGTATATCCTAGCACAAGTTTCAGTTGGAGTGGGGTGTGGGGGCACAGTACATATTCCACCTTTGAAGCGATGGTATAAGGATGGCACAGGGCTGTAGAGGCCAACACATAAACAGGGAAGATTACTCCACACCTGCCATAACAAATTTGGGTTAGCTTATCTCAGGATCTATATATGTATACATCTCATAGCACAAAATACACTTTATATTCTTTTGCTTTATTTTTAGCAGCTTTTTCTGTCCTGTTTCGAGTTTTAAAAAATGAGTTGACTTACCCGTTGGTCAAACATTATTTTCACACAGACTTTTTTTATTGCGTAAATTTATTTTTAATTTTCGGCTCTCTGCAATTCCTTTCCCCACTCCCGACCTGAAGGTTTAGATACGAAACATGATGTTAGGGTCAGTTATATTCTAAGCAAAATGGTTTCTACTATTTTTCTTGTTGGCTGCCAGACCCGCATGCTGCGGTGGGAGTGAACGTGCCATTGAATGCCAACCTCTCGGTTAGCACCTGACGATAACAGCTAGTCCTCCTCCGTGCATCATTCTGCTAACTGCAGTATGGCTGGGTCATCATTCACGTTGCCACGTATACAGTGCGGTACCAATAAAGTAAAGTGGTAGTAATTAGGGTGGACAGGTTTAGCTTATTTTGCCAATTTTCTTATTACCGAATTAGTATGAATATTAATGTATATTTATATTCCTTGAAATTCGACTCTAATTTTCATGTATTCATAAAAGTGCCTTATATTCAGCAAACGTAAGAGTCTGTGCAATATGTAAGTTGAAGAATATAATTATAGGGTTCGAGTAGAATTGGGGAGGTTTTGTGAGATACTCGGAATAAATCGAACTGTTGCATCTCAGTTGTACATCGTTGAAACTAATGCGAAAATCCCAAGCTGATCAACAAATGTGTGAACTTTCCTCCTACATCACCTCTTATAGCACGCCTGTAGAGAACAATGTGGGAGGAAGGTGTGTGTGTGGAGGAGAGGGGCTCTTCAGTCAGTGTTTGGCAGCTACAGGTTGAAGGAGGCATATATCTATCTCATTGACACAGTTCAGGCCGCCTGTAAAATATATATGCATCTGATCCCCCTCCTCTCCCCATGGCGAAAGACAAACAAGATTTTGTATTCTTTGCGTCATTCCTGATGTGTTCTTTATTCTGGACACGCAGAGTGACAAGCGTTTAATCACGTTGTAGGTACGTGCAAGGCACGTATTGACTTTTGGTTGTCTATGGTTAGAGAGTGTTTGGTCAATAGTGTTCTTCCTTAATTCAAGGTCGTCGACAGCGATAAACATCGAGCTGATACCTTTTATCAGTGATAAAACTCATGGTTGTGCGTCGAGGCAGTTGAGACGTAAACAGTATCGCATACACCGTGGCAACTGCGCCACCATGCGACCTTGGCCCTTGGCTGAGGTCACGACCCTATCGGTCGAGAATCTGCGTCAAGGCTGTAAATTGTTTCCACACCTAAAATAACATCAGTCTGCGTTTCCAAAACGTTTGGTTCTCTTTCATGCGTGTGGAAAGCGCGATAAAAACTTTCAGATTATCCTGGGCCGACGATTCTGTTGCTCGCCTCATGGACCGAGGGTGTGCTGTCGGCTGTTTGACCGTCCTGCTGTCCCTGGCCGACACCAACAGCTGCTCAACCTACAACCCGAGCAGCGCTGGCAGTTATTGAAGGCAAACCTATCTTATCAATAGTCGACACCATCGCCCACCTTGTTTCTCCACTACGCATACGCAAACATTATATAAACACGTCTGCGGTTGGGATCGATGGGACATGAACGACCTCATTTTGGGTCAGCGGTAAGGTCAGGGGGCGAGAGATAATGTATTGTTCAAACCCAAGACGAGCAGCAGAAGAAATCATCAGTCGTGTGTTGACGCGAGCGGCGTCCTCTTCTGGCAGCGATAACCTAGACTCGGTTGCAATGAGGGTAGAGGGGTAATGGAGGGAAACATGAAGTCGAGCGATGCTCTGTTGTAAGAGTGCATTAAAAACTTTATAACTGCATGCTTTATGGTAGGGGTGCGACGTTTATCTCCATCTGCCATCAGGCAGAAAAGTACCTTGTTTAAATGGCCAGGGAGAGATAGTAGGAGACGCAGCAATCTCAGGGTGTTGGGTGGGGGTCGCACTTTATCAAGAATACTGTGAGAACATTGTTCTTATCAATCGCCTTATATATAGTATTTGCAGCCGAGAGATAAAGAAAGGCTGGACTGAGGGCAGTGCAGATCCCAGGTGGATAGCCCTCGATCGGGTTCATTTATCCCCATAGCATGATCAAAGAGGTGATGATGTCCACCACACGGTGCCATCAAAAGGCACACATAATACATGGCTTTATTGTGGAAGATCTCATGATTTGGCTGTTTCCTAAATAGAGACAATCGTAAAACACACAAGGGCTCCAGAGCTGTTAATAAGGCATTGTGCTGCCTGGCAATACTATTTTCTTAGTTTTTTAGTACTTTCTGGAGTAATGAGCTGCAGGTCAGACTGCTGGGTGGGGAAGGAAAAACAGTGGGTGGCTTTCTGGAAGTACTCTAGGTGGATGGGAAGTTTCCACAAACCCCTGTTTGTCAAAGAACAATAACAATAATGAAACATGCTTGGCATGGAATGGACCTCATATCAACGAGTACACAGCTTTATTGAGAAAATAACATGACACGCTCCAAATAATGAGCCATAATAACATACCATGGTGCAAGAAAATGAATTCAGTTATTGGCAACTTTTAATCAACAATAGAAACCTTACAGAAATTTTTTCACACTTTTGTAATTGCGTGTTATAGAAGAATGTAACTAATGGGAAACCTTTACCTGGAGAGAGAAGGCAAGAGGGAAAAAACAGAATTGTAAAAAAGCTATCGTAGTTTGTGGAAATTCAGTGTCCTATTTTACATAGTCTGTCTTTAACATGCCAAAATTTAATCCATTACCAAAATGTTTTATATGTATGAACTTGTGTACATCATGTACTAAATAATTACTGTGTTAAGAAAAAAAGGGGCTTAAATACCAACAAATGGGTGCTTAGTACCTGAACCAGAATCGAAACCAGTTCATAGTGACAATAACAAGGCAGGTTCAAAGATATATCGACCCTTCTCCTTTGGACTTGTTGTGGACATCATAATAACATTCTGTCTAATGAGTCTCAGTGGTGGCAATTTGCTGACAGTGTGCGTGTGCGTGTGGGTGTGTGTATGTGTTGTTGTTTCCTTGCCTTTTTGTTTCTCACTTCTGTGGGAACCTTGTTATGGCCCTTTGTATTGCTGTAATACATTACAATAAAAAAAGTAAATTATCGCATGCCTCTAGTTAATAATGCGAAGAACAATGCATCTGCAGCATGTATGTATATGGTTGTAGGCATATCCTGTCTTGTTATGATTGGTAATAATACTTGATACTATACAAATTGCACTATAAATAGCTTATAGCAACACCATACTTCCTTTCCTTGATGAGCAGCAACCACCACTTGTTTTTTTAAAAAGAAATGATCTAGAATGGTAGAAACAAAGATGGTGGGAGCTAATTTATCTCTGGTGCTTACACTTAACAAAATTTAATTATCATTCTTGTGCTCACTTTGTTTTAATTGATGGATTGAACCAACATAGCCAAAATGGTATATTCATTTCAGATTACATGAAGCAAGTGTACAAAACTGGGGACCATGTTGTCTTGTTGCATGTGCCTGAATATCATACAGTCATCCAGTCACGTGAGTAACATGCATTTGCCCATACACATTGACTGGTAGCATCTGACACATAGAGTAAGTACAGGTCAGAGAGAATGCCGATTGTAGCATTCACTTTTTCAACAAAAGATCAGAAATAATGCTGGTCCTGTATTTTGCTGGGTGTGCATTGTGTACAGAGAAAAATCTCTTGATGTGTTAAAAATGGATGAGTAAATTTGTGCAAAAAATGTGTAAATATGGGAAGAAGAATACAAGGCAGAATAGGATCCTTTTTTTAACAATCTCAAATCATCTTTTTTTTTTCAGGACGATGCTGTAAATTTTTCATAAGAAACTGATAAAAAAGTTGGTAAAACAGAAAAAGAAATACAGCTAACCCATTAACACGAATACACTTTAAGTTTAGTATTGTCTAACCAAGTGACAGTGTTGATAGTGTCATTGTTATTAAACCATTACTCATGCCATATTTTTGTTATTGTTTCTAAGATCAAAGTTTTAATTACATTACAACTGAGGAGGTGCCACTGAAAGTATAACCTTATAATGCATTGTCACCTCAAAGGAATATTTTTTTACTTGAGCTAGCCACATAAGCCAATGGAAGCATACACTGGGAAAATAAAGCAAGCAATAGCAGCATGAAGCTATAGGAGACGAATATGTAATGGCAAATGTCTAGAGACTAAAGTGAAGTCAGAATCTAGACCAAGAACAAGTGAACACAAAAGCTGAAATATCAGAGTGCGTAGAACTATGTACAGTATACATAAGTAATCACTTGAGGCATTTAAATGAAATCATAAACTGTTGGAAAAAATATCAGAGTACTGATAAAGCGTTAGTCCGGAATGGCTAAAATGTAGCAAATTGATATTTAAGTAAATTTGAAAAGAGAGTTTGATATTGTGACTTAATGTATGTTATTATAAAGTAGACATTTTAATTAAAAAGTGTTCAGCTGATTCACTTGAAAGATTACATGTATGTAAGGGGATGTTTGTTAAGTGTCTCTTAAATAAATCTAAATTAAAGTGACTCGTTGCAGTGTACCTGTAGGCTAGTGTGTAAGATTAGGGTTGTGCAGTTACCTGGCCAACTGGTTTGCCATGCATTGTAAAGTATGCCTTAATGTATGACACATCATGTTCAGACTTGTGTAAAATACCTACTAGATGCAGTGTAGGGAGATTGATGGTGGTTTTCCTTGTCTTGTAATTTGCACATTATTATTTTATACAGCAATGGTGATGACAGACGTAAGTGTGGTGACCGATCTTCTACAGGATGAGGAGAAGCGCATCAAGACATTCCTCGAGACCCTTGGCAATAAACTTAAAAGTCATGGGGTCAGTTCAGTTATTTTTAAAGTTAAATCGTGACAAATAGAAATTGCCAAATGCGAGACATTAAAGGTTGAAATGGAGACACTAAGGTCAAAATAGAGGATGAATTATTATCAATTCAGAACCTTTTTGTACTGTTGCACAGTTTTGAAGCTTAATAAGATGGTACAGGTGTGCCAATGTGTTTTACTTAAGATAAATCAAAAATGGGCTTGCATTCACATCTGTTTTTCATTATTGTATTTCTCGATTTCCATTTCTTTTCCTACTCCTTTCTTAGCTGCACTTAACCCATTTCTGCCAGAGGTTTAAAGTTTTGAATTTGTGTGACCTACAGATATTCAATGAACAAGAATTTGAAGAGACAAAAAATTATTTTGTTTGGAACAAGAGCATTAATGGGTTAAAGGTGCTGCATATTCAGTGATGCCTGCATGTATCCAACAATGCATTCTTGCACACACATAACCATATAAGTTGATAACTGTTGCAGATTGGAGGCAAGGTGAAGAGTGTAGGAGGCAGTGCAGGGGAAGTCATCTGCAAGGTGGCTAATGATGAAAGGGCCAACCTAATCGTGATTGGCTCACGTGGTATGGGCACCATTCGCCGCACACTGCTGGGTAGCGTGAGCGACTATGTCATGCATCACGCACACGTGCCAGTTCTCATTTGCAAACAGGACCCTCATCACCATGGCCACTGATCTGGCCTCAGCAGGGCCCAGTCATCAGGATAATCAACCACCACCACTGGCTTATATTTTGTGCTGCAGGGAGTTTGTGAGCAATGATGGTTGTGGCACTTCTTTTCTCCAAAATCCAAAGTTATTTGTTGATTCAAACCTTTTCAAACCAGAAAAAAGTTTTTGAGTGTTATGTGAAGGGCATTTTGTTTTGTTTTGGGTTTTTTTGAGTGCATGTGTACAATGAAAGTACTCCATTCAACATCAGATGGTAGGATCATGATCTACATTATGTGGCAGAGTGTCTCTAGGCCTTTCTATAGCAGGTGCTGAGGAAAATTAACAGCCTTCTAGGTTCAAAAAAGAGGGCAGCCTGCCTGCCTTAGTCTTAACACTGATCCTACCTGGGAAATGGTAGGAAGGAATTTAAATAAAAAATTTGTTCATGTTAACATACAGCCATGAACAGCAAACTTGTCTATAAGACAAATGGACCACACACTGTTAGTGACAAACACTTGTGAGATAGACATATAGAGGTTTATTTTGAACATAATACAGATTTTTAAAATTGACCAACAAAATTTGCTTTAGTAAAAGGCTTGCAATTCATCAGTAGAAATTTGAAGCATAGTGAGTGAAGCAAAATATATTTGACCTTAGATGTTTGGTTAGAATCACTTTTGTGCTTGCAGCTGTAATACAGATCTCTTTCTGATGCTGGGGAGGAAAGAAAAAAACCGTTTCATAATGAAAAAAATATGTTGATTAGGGCAGGAACTAGATGCAACACTTTAAATCACCCCTTAGAGCTGCTGAGTGTGATAACTTAGATATTGTTAAAGAGCAGAGTAAGATGGATTGATAAAGGCAATTGACAAATAAATGAGCTATAGAATAATGGACAAAGCTAGTAAAAACAAAAATATTGAAGACAGTATGAAAAAAACCTCTTATGGTTGATGGTACCAGAGACTGTTTAGGGGAAAGAATTGAAGGAAAGTAGATTTTTGTTTTAATTGGGACATTTGTAAGATCCTGAGATTGGTATTGAAAAATATTCAGACTATAACGTATTTTCAAAGAATACTGCCCCCAAAAGAGTATGTATTGGCTTGCTAATCAGAAAGTTTTACACTGAATGTGACCAGGACATAACAGTGATGCAGGGAATGAAACAAACCCGGCCACTGCGAAGACTTGCTTCTCTTGTTGATATGTAAGATCTAGTCATAGAGTTTAGCAGCATGGTCTTAAAAAAATCCTTTTTTTGAGATATGTATTTACTTGCTGTCCCAGCTTCTATGGGGGGCAGGTGACAAAAATCCATGCAAATATCTCATTGATCGTATCTGATGGTTACTTTAACATATGATTTTTTTAATTCTCATTTTTGCACATGCAATGGATCCAAATGCTTATTGCTCAGATTACAATTATTACTATCTTGTCCATTTCATGTGAATTTTTATTTCTAAGGGTGTACTTGAGAACTTGATTTTCATTTTTGTATTTTTTTTCCCTTTTGTCTGAATGAAGAACAATTCTTCTGTGACCTAATTTGCATCCTTTCTATTGTAGCAGTATTTGACTTGGTCACCAGCCTGCAGCAAACAGGCTTCTGTCATGTCTGTGCAGTGGGCCATCTTTGTTAAAATATCTTTTCGCTGGGATCAAGAGAAAGAGTAAATGTACAAGGGCAGTAACTCTGCATTGCAAATCTTAATGACCAATTTGGTTAGCATACAAAATGTATGCAAATTATCTGGTATTTTAAATTTTTACATTATTTCTTCTGCTCTAATTTCACATGAAGGTTGTATTGTGTATTCCTTGAGAAACTGTCATTAAATATTTCTTGGCCATTGGATTTTGTTTTTTTAAACCTAGCAAACTTAAATGTTCCGTAAAATTTGACATCAAGTCTTGCTCAGATATTTTCACTTGCACATGAGACACATGAGTCTTTCATGAAGATGAATATGTAACAGAAGCATTTATTAAGTTGCACATGCAAACATGTACTTAAACTTCCATAACAATTGACAAAATAAACAAGAAGCAAGAAGACATTCAAAATGCAGCTGTTCGTGATTTCAATAATTACACATTTTTAGACAGCCAACTTGTAGTAGGTCCAAGCTAATGTTCTCCAGACCATTTATGTCCCACTGTAGGGCTTTGCTAATTACATCACAGATACACATACACTTTACTGTATAGTATACAAATGATGCAAACATATTTTTAATACTCAACTGATGCATATACAGATGCTGGTTTTTTTTTTCCTTGACCTAGACATATTTAGTGAGTTAGGGCCACAAAATTGCAAATATTACATTACTTGCTGTTGCATAATTACACCTACCATAAATAGTATTATGCAATATTTCAAAAAAGTAATATAAAGTCTTATAAATATGCAAAAAGAATGTAAGCATCTTAGCTGAATTTGGCAATAGGGGTTGATAGAAGGTTACCTGTGCTAATTCAACAAAAAAATTACATACATCTGAGAAAGGCATGTTACTAATTAATCATCAAGACGAAATATTTTTTTTAGCAATATTTATTAAAATTCAGGTGGCATGAAATTAGCATGTCGATAATGGAAAAGCCTAAAAAAAAGTTTCATAACAAACTGATTGCTTAAAATTATGCATAATGTGGTCCCACAGACAATATCACCAGACTCCCACAATATGAAATTTCCTCTTCTCAGTTTGTTTTTAAGGACAGGTACCATTTTTTTTTTTTTTGGAAGGGGATTGTTTGTTTTTTGGTGTTTTATGCCATGCCAGCAACTAAGGCTATATCATGGCAATTTTGGAAGGGGAGGGATTTTGATATTTAGCTGGAAATTACAGATCAGTTTAAAGAAATATTTAGCAGGAGCTTTGTCAAATAAAACACTCTTTAAGAACACGATGAACCAAATTTCCTTTTTTCAAACATACAGGACCATAAGACACTTGATGACCTGCATGAATCGACATTATTATGGTAGAAAATAAATTTTAATGTTTCATATCATTGACCAAATAGCTTTCTTTTAAGGAACAAAAAACTTCCCATGAGAAACCAACAGCACGATACTATTTTTTTGCATGTTAATAAAGGACAGCTGCAAAAATCAATTCCTTGAAAAAAATGCAGACAAAGTTTTAATCACTGAAGCCAGAAACAAGGCTTGTATATAAATTCTGGTCAATTAAATACTGAAATAATATTCTGCAGTTCAAAATATGAGTACTCTGATTTTTTTAAATATATTTTAACATTTTCAGTTCTTTTCAGAAAAATTTTAAAAGGTCCAACAAAATGCAGATCATAAAGCAATAACAATTTTGTCTGTCCCAATCTCTAAAAAGTGCACATAATTGTGGAACAGAATTGGTTAAAAAAAAAAAAATTAGTCTGCTAGTTAGCTAAAGGCTGGTAGTCATTATGTGGTTTTTACTGCTACTATAAAACCATATGAACATATTTCTGCACACTGTAAAATGTGTAAAGAAAAAGCATATAATACAGATAGCAGCCATGAAATAAACCCTAATGTAAAGTGCAGTGTGGTTATCGATTCTAATCGATGCATTGCTGCTTACTCAACATCACTGAGCCCACTATATTACCATATTAATAACACTTTAGGATATGTTAACTTATTGAGAGCAATTTGTGTGGTTTATTTTTTGTTTGATTTTCATACAGTTTATGCCCAGTATTGCAATAAACTTTATTCTTTTACCATAAACCTCTATGAGTTCCCCCAGAATAAAAAGTTGCAAAAACAAACTTCCAAAACTAAATTCTTAAAGGCATTTGTGGCATGATTAATCTACAGCTAGTGGACATTTATGAAGTGTGACATGTAAGACATTATGTGCAGGAACAAAGATCATGACAATATAATAAAACAACTTTAAGGTACATTTACCCAATCAAATATTCTTTACTTCCTTTCCCCTCCAGCTGCCCCACCCACCCCCACAAAGTCTTAAAAATCATATGGGATTAAAAAAAAGTCTGGCCACATGTTCTTTCAACTTCTGTGGTGGTGGTGAAATGATACATGAAAGATTTGCTCCAATGAAGGTGATGGCCATTATCAGATAGCGTGACTTTACATAAAGACACATTAGGTATCTTTTAGGCCCGTGAACCTTATGGTTATTAGAGTTATTAATATAAACAATTCTAAGCTGTTCTTTAGGAATAGTTTCAAGTTTTCTAAGTGCCTGGCTTACCAGGAAGTAACTTTGTGATTCTTTATAGGCCTGTCATGTACCCATGAGGAAATGGATGCTTATCAAAAGCCCATTGCAATTTTTCAGCTTAGAGTATTAAATCTCTATCTCATCTTCTCTAAATGATTTGAAGGCAATTCCCATCCACCTGTTGGTCATAAATGGTGCACTTCCTGAAGGAACATGCTATAAGTGGTTTAGAGAGATGAATATGGAAACATCATTAAACTAGTGCATCATACCTACCAAATAGAAAGTAAGTAAAACTGAATTTAAAAAAAAAGCTAGAACTTGAAAAAGCTCCAGGGTTGCAGTAAATCTGTGAGCATCCTGAAGCTGGTTTGATCCTCACAGGATATGGTGGGGAAAAAACCTTTGTCTGTGGAGCTTTTGTGTAGAAGTATGGTAAGGTAAGCGCCAAGTTACACAAACTATGTTGGACTGTAGGAGTCCTATGTGTGTCTAAAGGGTCAAGAAGTGGCAAATGACTACTAAACAGTGTGGCAGAGAACAGGCTTAATTGGAACGCTGCAAAGTCTCAAAATTTTGCCTTTTGATATCAATAAAAGTATCAGATGAAAATTAAATAGCTTCTCAGAAGTTCAGGGTTTCTAAACAATGTTCTCCTTACAGTCACAGATGGTTGTACAACAAATGGAGAACACCTTCTGTCATACAAAAGTTAGATACCTGCTCTCTATCATTAGAAACCAAAATATAGAGCACATGTATCCTCTCTTGTAACATTATTGTCCAGTTCCATTGCAAAACATTCACACATACAAAAGATTCAAACACTTTCAACTGTGCAGCATATTTCAAAGATCCACCTTTGTTACTTTTGTTAAGGCAGAAAAAAAAGAATCTTGAAACCCAGAAAACCACTGACATGGAAGCACAAAACCAGCATACTTATGGGAAAGGGGGAATTTCAACCAAAAATCAAGGGGGGGAAACCCTAGAGAAGAATAACAAGAGTTTTTATTTTAACATTCTGATGCAAAAAACAAAGCATGACCAAAAAAAAAAAAATCCCTCCAAAATTCTTCATTCAGGGTCCTATAGCATGTGCACATATATTTTTTTCGAATGCCTTATCCTTCTGTAACCAGTATGTTACTGAGTATGTTACTGTAATTATAGTATGTTAACAATTAGCAGACTTTACATTACGTTCTTTATGAGAAGTGTTTTTTCCATTAAAACAAATTTACTAGACTGCTGCTTATCAAACCTCACAGCAGCCTAAAAAATACAAACCCAAAAATATATACTTTATCAGGCATTAGAACTGAAATTTTGAAAAAATTCTGACAACTTTCTGCAAAGTAAATGTATTGATAACAGACAAGTAAATGTACCTAATTGATTACAGACAAGTAAAACAGTGCTGTAGTCAGCATGCACATGAAAATTACAAGATCACTGGACAAAGAAGGAGCACCAACAATTTTTTAACTTAAAAAAAAAACCCAAAAAAACCAAATCCATCCAAAAATCAAATAACAAAACGCTAGCACCAAAACTACATTCTCAAATAAAGTGTATACATAAGGCTGGTCAACAAATGTCCATCCATGGGAATATGCATCTCTTAGGGGCATTTTAGAAAATGCAAGGGCAGGACTGGTCCACACAGACAGCAGCTGCTCATAGATGCTTGGCACAGAGCAGCCTGCTAATTTGCTATTAAAACATAATGGTAGCTTGAACAAAATACATACATATAATCAGGCTACATATGTACATTAAGGTGCTATGGCAAAGATAGCTAAAAGATTTAAAAACAAAAAATTGAAATGTGATATAAACATGCAACATAAAGAAAATCTTCACGTTTACTCCAAGAGTTTTGAAATCTCATTTAGCAGATAAGTAGGGATTTCTGAAAAATATAGATTTAATGTACATGAATCTCTCTCACACAGAAAAACTATCTTACAAGAACAGCATATGGCAGAAAAAACATGATTTTACATGAGACAGCTTTTGGCTGTAGATCCTTGAACCACAGCATCTGGCTTTATTTTTTGCTTAGGGGGCACAACAGAACTTATAATGGTGGAGGCACATACAGCTCATTATAAATCCAGATGACAGATTACATGGTCACATTAATTAAAGGCTTGTTTTCTTTAATACACCTGTTATTTGAAATAGCATCTTTATAAAGACTACATATAGAACTAGATCAGGGCAGGACGTACAACAGAAGCAAGCAGGCATGAGGTATGAGGCTAAAAAAACTGTGTGAAAAGAGTGTGAATGTGAATGTGTGTGTGTGTGCACACACACTCCAGCGAAAGAAGAGCTGAAAAGGAAAGTTAACAGTGTGGTTTGACCTTCATCACTGACTGTAAACTGTGCATTACAAAATAATGGGAAATCTTGGCTAATCAATAAGGATTAGAAATTGTTAACAGATAGCCAACCATGGTGGGGACTTTTCTAAGGATAACATATTGCTGACAAAAATAAAGTGTCCTTGTGTCAATGAACTTGGTTTTCAGCCGTGTGTGAACAATCTCCCCTTTGCAAAGAACTCTAACAAGCAAGCAGCACGCTGAGCCTGCTGTACACAAAGCTGTAGTTACATCTATGTATTCTTTGTAAAACTGAACTGCCGTAAAATCCTCTACATGTTTGCAAGATCTAGATTTCCCTATTGGTAAAAATTGACAAAAAATTTTTTTATTCCCTGGTGCCTTCTTATAAACTACTGCCTGTCCTAAAGGCATCAGGACTAATATTAGTAAGTATTCTGGAGCCTCAAATCACACTAGCATGTCTCTCGCATGCATGTCATTGCTTCGGTTTCTGGTATAGTTATTTTGAACATCTTGTAACCATTGTCAGAAATAATACAGCCTCTCCTTGCATCTTTTTTTAAAAACTTTTGTTTCAGCATAAATTGTGCTATTTAAAAGGTTTGCTTTCTCACTAACAATTATCTATGTCATAAACTGCAGTTCCAAAAGTAAAAATCTTTCAGTTTGAGACAGACAGCTAACTTGAATTGTGCAAATTTTACTAAATCAGTATAGCTCAAACTGTCATTTTTACAAAAGACATTCAAAAAAACTGGCATTCAAAAATAACATGTTTTGAAACAATTAAAAATTGGCATTTACCGGCACTTTCCCTACTCAGAGTCACCTGCATGCAAACATCAAAGTTATCTGTGAGTGAAACATACCAGAACCATAAAGAAAAATTCATTTTGTGGTAGATCAATGAAGTTTCTCTTTGCTCTCAGATGAAGCTGGCAGTGTAATGAATAACTCTCTTTCTATTTGTGGCTTGAAGTTCTCCAGCTTCTGAGCAGTCAAGCTGGTGGCGAGTCGTGAGGCACCTGTGGTCCCGCCATTTCACTGTGGTCATTTTCCTGGCCATACCTTCCCACCGTTGGTTTTCTTCTGCTGGCTCCAATGAAAATGGAAGTACAAATGAGAACAGGGTAGGATGAACACTAGTGGGTGGGAGCATGGTGACGAGAAGAGAAAGAACAAGGCACCAACTGTGCAGGCCAAATCTAGTTTTGTTCCCCTTGATAAACATTATTCATCCTGCGGTGAAAGATGATGGTCTTGTCATAGCCATTTCTTCTTGCGAGATAAGAATCACAAGTTAGAACTCATCACATTAGTTTCATCTGCTTTTATCGTTGTCACAAACCGTGGCTTTCCAGGAAGCCCATAATCATCCAGGCAAACTTTGCAAAAGCACACAAACCAAGTCATTATCCAAGCAGCATGACCAGAAGCTTTCTCCACTGTCCCAAGATGCATGAATAAAACTTTTTACATTGAAAACAAAGCACATTTGGTGATTTTCAATCACTCGCACTGTAGCAATTTCCACCCAGGACACCAAGTGCAACATGAGAGGGAAGGTAGGGAAATAAAATGAGGTGTTTCACAGACAGCCATGTCAATATGGTCACGAAAGAGCTTGAGGGGTAAAAAGGCATTAAGATGGGGGTTTGCTGGTGATCTTGCGGTGTATGCGTAGTAATTCTGGAGCGCTGTCTTCCTTCTCCTGAATTGGTTTCATTTTATCTTCATCCTGCAAATTAATTTAAGTATGTAAATCAAGACATTTCAGAATGTACCTCATATGTCATATAAGAATGCTCTCTTCAATGCATAGCAACACACTTTTGTATAATTAAGTGTTCACAGGAAGAATGCCTGTAAATGCATCAGCATATACAAATTAACAGAAACAGAAGAACAGCATTGCTCAGATGTTAAAACTGCATCAGTTCTTACTCCATACCCTGTAACACACACACACAAAATACTGCTCCAGATGTAAAAGGCAATAGTTAACAACATCTGAAAGTTTCTGCCTCATCTGTGAGGTATGACTAAGACTAGTCACTGGTCTGATGGGATGTGTTCTTCCTCTTGTCAAGATGGCCAGTTGCTGAGTGGATGTGTTATTCAACGGCATCCCTAGTTTTATGTAATGTGTGTTAACATACAAAGTAAAGGAATAAGAATTTGCACAGCACTTATCACCATGTTATCAGTGTGAACAGAGCACTTGGTCAACAGTAAACATACAAAGGCACTTTTCTTTGAGATTGAGACTTGAGTCAGTAAGGCAAAGACTTGAGAGAACGTTGGAACACCTGGGTGAGAGAAGACAAAAAACCTTTAGCAATAAAAGAATATCAGGGCTGCAGCTGTTGTCATGGAAAGCTCCAAGGACTTCATGACCAGAAATTGGGCTACCAGTGAGAGGTGAAGTTCAACATCAAGGCCCACAGGAGAAGCTGTCATTCTAAGAGGAGAAAAAAACATCTGTGTATTGGCTTGGGCTCCAAAGCACTAGAATGGAGAGAAATAGGTCACATCAGGCTGATGTTGATTCAGCAGCTGTAGGTAGCATTGTTCATCCTGACACATGCCACTGTGTACTGTATAATGATGTAGTCAAGTGAATATGCAGTCGTCAAAGAAGTCACATGCCATTCCAAGACTGGGACAGCACTCAGAACCAGTGGTTGATACGGCTGGCAGACCATGTTGAGAAATGATCATAACAGCAGAAAGAGCTTTGAACACCTTCTGGGCAGGGAGGGAATTAGTCCAGCAAAAGAAAAACCAGACTGGAGATGGTGCACATATGGTGTTTTAAGTCGGTTAGATGATGAACAAGACAACAATGGGCCACACAGCCAGGAAAACAGGCAGGCAAACACAACCAAAAGAACAGATTGTCAGTATTCAGCAGATGCCAATCACAACAAAAACCCAAGGACACTTAAAAAAAAAAAAAAAAAAAAAAACAAAGAAAAAGACAGAGAGAGCTTGTCTCAAGCCAGTAAGATGGGCGAACACCATTCTCATCAGAATTAGGAGTACAAAAACAGCAGTAACAACTGTCTGAGCTAAGTTGATGTGTGCATGCATGTGAAAATGGATCATGGTTTCAACACTGTAGCACTGAAAGTATGGACAGCACAAACAGTACTAGCACTGGGACCCACTTTTAGACAAAGCCAAATTGTTGTGTATCTATATATATTTTGGCATAATTTGTATTTTCTCCTATGGTACTTTGAGTCACATGTTAAGAAATTTTAATAGCCACCGGTAAACTTACTGCCTTCAGCCGATTGGCTCTCTCCTCCATCATGAGCTCAAAGCTAGTCCTTTTGCTCGCCTTCTGCTCCTCCCACTCTTTCCGCTTCTGTGCATCCTTCCTCATCTGCATCATCTTCTCCAGCTCTGGCTTCTTTAGCACATCCTTGCCCCTGAAGCGTAGTAGATGGCAATAACAGTCACAGCAAATAAGCAGGGACGTCTTACCTACAACTGTAAATCATCATTAAAGAGAATAAAATCAGACAAAAGTGAGTCAATGGATGTGTGAATTAGGATTGTTGATGAATGCTGCTGATAGGGTCTATGTACCCCTGTGATGAACTACAGGGATGGAAACCTGGTAGGTCTATGTAATTGGTCATTCAGTCTGCACTATTTATATCAATATGCCTTAAAAGCCTCTCACCCCTTTTCCTTTGAACCTTTGAATAAATTCCCCCAAAACAAGTTATAAAAAGATTTGATTAGTAACAGAAAATAAAATCTACCAAATCTAATTTTCTAAAATACAATCAACTATCTAGATAAACATCACACATATGAAATAATAAAATTAAATTTATTTTATAAAAAACTCACAGCCTGTAATTCATCAGCAGTTCTTTGTGCAGAGCTTGCCGTTCACGAGACTCCACACAAGGGTTGGACAGTTTGCGAGGCTGTATCTGTTCTCCTTCATCTTCAAGGGAACTTATACTACCATTTTTGACTCTGATGATGGTTGGTCCTGAATTGGAGGAGGTAGCGGTGGCAGAGGTGTTGCTGCTTGAGGACTGAGATACTTCCTCTGTGCCAAGAGGGGATGGGGTTGGGGGCAGGTCATCATCATTATCATTCTGGTAGTCCGGATCTGGCTCTGGAATGTTTCTGTACAGTTCCTCTATAGGGAAAAAAAAAATGCTGGCTAAGATTTGTCTCATTTAAAAGAAAAAAATTAAATGAAGGGCAAATCATTGCTTCAAGATAACAGCAGTCTCCAAAAATCAAAATAAAATAGTACTTAACTTACTTTCTGGTAAGATTCATTTGGGTACAATAGATACTTAAAACTTAAAAATAATGCCAAAGTTCACGTGAACTAAACAATTACTGTACATGGTTATTCAAGTTTCAATAAAACGTTCTACAATCTTATATCAGTCATAATAATATCTATGCTTTTTGGCATTTGGAAATATGAAGCCTCAGAGTTACCATAAAACTCTACTAAAATCACAATGGATGCACAAATGTCATGCAGCAAACTCATGTGGGCAGTCAGGCATTCCCTCCTCCCCACTATATACATGCATGCATGAATGCACACATGAAAGCCTATACAGTTTCTATTAGTATTAAATATGAAGAAATTGATGATCTGCTACTAGGCACACCAGTCAGCTCTTAAATTCACTTGCAGCTACAAATCCATTTTATATGTTAAGTAAGAGAAAAGCAAATGAACCATTATTCATACAAGAATGTTTTTTAACAGTTTATGTGTTTTTAAAAGTTCAGCAGCAGTCAGTTGAATACAGTGTTAAAGATTAGATCAAACAAAGATTCTCACGAAATGATGATGCTTAAACTCTAATTATTTATGATTTACACCAAAAAAAAAACTCCATTAAGAATTTTATAAGTAACGAAACCAAAATGTATGAGTGAAGTTTGTAACTGTAAGGCAACAAGGTAAACAGTGCTCATATCAACTTGACCATAAGTAAGAAAATAATCAAACAAGAATCAATAGTGTAAACACACACATATATGCAAGATGTTTGATTAGTTTCCCTTTTATGAGATATGCCACCTAGAAAGTTGCAGAAAAAGCAACTAATTATTTTTTAATACATATATCCATCATTTTTCATATGTTTATATGTTTCCTAAAAGAAAAGCAGCAGAAACAGTACTCTGTACTCAAACTGACAAGGTTGAAACCATGAACCACCTACAGATATGTACAAAGATGAACTGTCTTCACAAAATACTTTTAAGTTTTCACTTAATCTGCCCGGTTTCCTCAGAAGAATGTTATGAAAAATTCACGAATATTATGGTTAATTACAAGTATATTCACACAAGGGGGTACAATTACTGTGGGTCCATTCCATTATTTTGAGATCCAAAACTTTTTTCTTGAAAAGGGGTGGGGAGAGTAACGGGTGCCTCTTCAAAGATATGCAGTGTGAGAATCAAAGACAAAAACATTTGACACGGCACTAGGGCTAAAGTTGATTTTCATTCTTTGTCTTTGTAACCTGGAGAGTTTAAAGTGTGCTGTAAGCAAAAATGCAAAAAAAAGAGATCATGCACAGTGTGCAAACATATGAACAGACACATGTATGCACATAAACATAAATGCATGCATGACTGTACAAATTTATAGTTGCCCTGGTCAGCAGCTGATAATTTCTGAAGCTTCATCTACACTAATCCCCTTTTGCTATTCATGTGTATCTGCCACAACCAAAAACTACAAAACTGTGAAAAGTCATGGCTGTGCCGCAGACCAGTTAAAATTAAGATGGCAAGGAGTCCTGAAACTAACTTTTACTATTAAAAAAAATTGTCAGAAGGAAATTGTATCTTCAAGACTATGCTGTTAATGAAATATTCAGGGATTTAATGTCTTTATGATTTTTTCACATGATGTATAAAGTATTTCAATAGTCCAACATTTCAAAAAATCAAGTTAATTTGCTTAAACTGGCTGAGACTTGAGAAAATTTACTAAAGTCTTGATCAGGTTTCATGTAGAATAAGAATTAAGCACACTTGATTTAAATGCATTTAAAGAGTAAAAGAAAGTGGATATCTAACAATATGTATATATACACTTTGTGACAAAAATAAATTGTTCAATTCATTCATCTGATGTTTAATATTTTGCATGAAAAAATTGTATTCAAAAATAATGATGCACCAATTTCTCTGTTTCAAAGAGTACAGCTTAACAAAAGCAAAATAAAAGAACAAATAAGCAGCTGATGAAAAATCAGCATAGGGGAAAGTGATCCGCAGTCCTAGCCAGGAAGTCTCTCTATTGTATTTTATACATGGCTACTACCAATGCAGGTTTATGGTGATACTGTGGAAGCACTACAATAGATTTACTGTGCCTTATTATCTCCCTAGGCAAAAGAAGAATCTAGAAGAATGCTAACAGCTCCTCCCTACTGAGAAAGATATACGCAGCCAGCCATTAGACTGCACAATTAACACAACAGGTGGCGAATCCTTCAGAGTGGTATAACGCCATTCTACCTATGTGGATGTTGCAAATGACATTTTTGAATTTCTCCACAAAGGCAATGGAATTGCGTGATCCTTCCTGAGCATCAGGGTCGTAGTCTGGTTCAGGGATGTCCAGTATGGCGTGCTCTGACATCAATCAACATAAATGATTCCACATGAATACAATGAGCAACTACTAACGAATAAACAGAAATGTTTCCACATAAATATATTGAGCAACTACTACAGCTAAAATGAATGACAACCATGCACAACAGACATGCAAAGCAGTGTAAAGGCACCTGCAAAGACTACAACAATGTGTACAACAAAAAGAAAGAAAAATGCAATGATTTCATCAGGCTGGAAGTTTATAAGATGCAAATTTATTAAAAGAATAAATTGCAGTTTGATATTAAATCATCAGTGTCAACAGACCTATATAGAGGCACACATGCATAATCTACAAAATAATTTATGTCACTCAAGGCCATACTTGTAAGGGCTGACAGTTCGTGTTATAAAACCTTCTAACTATGCTTTATTGATACTTGCTCTCAATTTTTATGAAAGCTGTGGCGATGCTCACAGTCAGGCTTTCCAACTTGTAATGTCTAACACATTTCTTAATCATGGCAGTTCTCTTTTTGGGCAAGCTTCTTTGTAGTTTGTTTTGCAACAAACTAAATCAGTTTGTTTTGCAACAAACTAAATCTGCCACAGTAATGCTCAAGAGAAAATAAACATGGTCTGTTACAATCTGTAACAATGATGCTTAATTAGGCAATAGATATGGCCTAGACAAGATATAAGACACATCTTTTAAAAGTCAAGACCTGTTTCTTCTCTCTTCCCAACCCTCAGTTTCTACTGTTTTATTTTAAATCAAAAATGTTTGGAAACACAACAAGATAACCCATTTATAAATATAAAAATTACTGATGTCGTTCCCAAACATATTTCATTCAACAGGAACAAAAATAAGCAATGTCAGCATCAGGCACCAGCATATCTACAGTTAATGTCCTTTTGTTGTAAATGATACACAAACTAAAATCAACACACTGACAACCCTAGTCTAAACTCACAAACATGAACACATGCCCATTTAATGTGGATGCTGCAGAACTGAATATAACAGGAAATGTCACAGTGCCCTCACAAGATACCAACAACTGTCCAGGACAATACACAAGTGCATCTTCATCAACATATCCACTTTTGCCTGCAGGGGATCCCAAAGTGCAAGCAGCCCCGTTTCTAGTCAACATTTCTTTCCACAAGTCTTACTCCTCCCCTTTCAAGCAACCTCAAGTGATGTCAATTGCAGGTCAACAAGGCTTGTTATGAAACTCTTCACCAGTCTAATAAAGGATTTTAGCCCCACATTTTACTTCTGGTTTATGTACATGAATTCCGTTGTCATTTTTTTATGGACATACTGTAGCCTAGTCTTCCTCATCCTGATGCATCTGCATACTGCTGTGAGCTTTAAAAAAAAAACAGGATGGGGGGATTTTACAAAGAGCTGTCTACAGTTCTCCTGGACATTTTAAAAATAAAATTGATTCCAGTTAAATCAGAGATATCCGTAATTTGTGCTGAATTTTTTTTTAAAGAAAGAGAGAAAATGGTTGCACTATGACCTTTAGGCTGTTGGCGAGTGAGGTTTGTGAAGCCACAATTCTTTGCGGGTGTTAGGTCACGTGCTGCCTATTTCTTCCTTTCTCCATTTTTTGTTTAATAATAGAATGGTAAGGTACCCCATTCAAAAGATGGGTCAAACGAGGGAGAGAGGAAAGGCGAGTTTGTCGGGTGGGAAGCATGCTGCGCTGCACAGGTATGGAACCGGCTGCTCCGATCTGGAAACTGGACCTCTGACCTCCAGTTTTGGGTCGGTGGTTTGGTAGGAAAGTGCTTCCACCTACAGGTGATTGTGCACTAGGGAGGGAGTTGGAAACCAGAGTACCCGGAGGTGTCATATACAGCGTCTGAACTCTGGGTCCCTTCCTGACTGCAGTGGTGGCGAGCGCTTTAACCACTAGAGTACCGGTCGGCCCTCTCCATCACCACGACGCCCCCCATATCCACACACACACATCGACCGTTTGGTGTCCACCAAAGGAGTGGATTTGTGTGAACCAAACACACAGGTAGGTACACACACACATCTTGAAGCTTGCCGCCCGTCACTTTGACACCTGGTCGATCTTGCTGCATCGCTCCCGCCCAGCATCTTGTTGTCTCCGAGACATTCGGCAGGGTCAGGGTCGCCTCGGTGCTTGTCGCACTCTACTGATGTCCCTTCAAATGGGAATTAGTACAACAACGCCTGTTCGCATTTCGACAACAACACGCAGACCGAGACACAGTCACTGGCGAAGGAAAGCATTCCTAGACTTTCTTCACCCACCCATCCCCTCGCCCTCTCACCCCACACACGCGCGCACACACATACGCGTTAAAATGTGAGGAATAGAGGGTAGAGAAAAAGAAAGTAAAGATGTATTTTTTAAAAAAAAAAGAGGAACGTTGGATACGCTTTTACGCAGTCAGCAGTAAGTGTCGTTATGTCTTGACGAACTTACTCTGATGTCAGGTCCCGGCAGAAATTTCCTGTGCCAGAGGAGAAGGTTCGAAGTTCGTGGATGGGGGTGAAGAGACGAATGGAGGTGGGCAGACAAGTATTGGAAATCCCTGATAAACAGAAAAGAACTGACCTGGATGTTTATGCTGCTCGCTGTTCTGCATGGCGGAAAATCGCTTCAGCTGCCTTTCTCTGTGTTCCTGTAATCAAATAAAGACAATTGTTTTCTGAATGAGCAAACTCAGGCGCAGACTTCGGTTCGAACGATGTGTGTGCGCGCGTGCGTGCGTGTGTAAGGGGGGAAGAGTGTACCTAGGTCCTACACAAAAGTAAATGCGTGTGTGTGTGGCAGCATGCGAGAGAGAGAGAGAACGTGCTCTCTCCACCATCACACATCGACACAGGTCTTATCACATGCTGACGTTCTTCCTCGTCTGCATTCTATGAGGTGTCCGTCATTTCCCTTCGACGACGCCAGCGCGACTGTCTACATTCACCACCACCCGACTCTTTTTTTTCCCCCTTTACCTGTGAAATCCCAGTGGATTTTCTTTAACAAAGGTGGAATTATCTACAGAAAAATCTCGTTACAGCGATATACGATGAAAAAGTCAAAACGCTCTTTTAAAAATATTATTTGTTTGTTTACCGCCAACATTTTCCCAGCACCACCTTCCAAACATTGCTAAAAATAAATGCCGCTTTTCCATTACACTCAATAAACACACACTGCACAGATGTTTCCCCACTCACACCCCACAAAGCAAATAAATAAAGACAGTGTATACAGCTCTGCAACTTCTGCCCCACGAAACAGTTTTTAACAGGAAAAAGTATTGATGAAGCAGCCATGAAACCACCGCCTGTAAATTTTTCTGGCCTATCAAGTAGGAAAAGGTAACTGATCATGCCACTTCACACTTCAAACAATCTCAGTTTCTTGCTTCTCGGCAGCCAGCCTCTCAGCGTGATGTTTAAAGGGAGTGAAAATGGACAGAAAGGAAGGAATACGATGCCTCGCGAGAGAGAGAGACCTAACAGCAAACACCTTCAACGGGGCGGGAAAATGAACGGTATACACATGAAGTGAGCAAACGTTTCTAACCCTGACAAGGGGAGGTCACACAACAGTGTTGTCTAAAGAGAAAGGCGATATTCCGCCAACACACACGCCCATCAGCCTGAAGAGAAATAAAATGTTACTGTACCAACTCAACAAGACTTCGAAGTCATCTTCCCACCGCCAAGTATTCCTAGTCTCGAGCCAGTTTCAGAAATCACTCTGTGGGGTGGGTGAGAGGGTGTGATTGTGTTTGGGTTTTTTTTGTGGGGAGAAGAGAGAAGTAACAATGAACAACCAGGACGTGCCTGATACTCCAACGCCGGTGTTGTAATTACAAACAACTGGCGGTCGCAAGCTGTGTTTTCCGGACCGCAGCGTCGAAGCAAATCGATGGATGGGGCGAATTTGTGCTTACTTGACTGAGTAACCGGAACACGCCGGCGCTGGAGAGTGGTCTCCCATGGCGGCCTTTTTGCAGAGGACAGCGGACAGACCTCGGCACGGGATGTCCGCCACACACATTGGAAACCACCGCCGCCCGGTGCACGTGCCAGAGGAGAAGCCAGGGCAGGGGAGTAGGATGGAGGGAAGGAAGGAAGAGGCAGGAGGGAAAATCCCACGGTGTGCAGCCTGGAGGACAAGCCAGCCGGCTGGACGGCCAGGCAGAGTGGAAGCCAGTCCAGGCACTGAGACAGTCTCTTCTCTCCACCCCACTTCCCCCAAGCACCCACCTCCCGGTCTGAGCACAGCGTCAAGTGCGATGACGTCCGTCCGTGAGAGCAGCAGTACGTATCGCAAGATACCAAACATCCGCATTTCACTGCTGATGCTGCGACGGTTTCCTGAGCAGGCCAGCTGGTTATTTCGTGACGGCCACATGACCTCACATATCGTTATTATTATAAACTCCAATCCCCATCTCCTCACACTGCGAACGCGTGGCGGTGCGGATTCGGTTTGCCAGCTGGCAAGACAGAGCGAACTCGCACGGTGTTTGTAACAAGCAAAGTGCGGAACGCGAACGTTCGTAACTCCGGAAGGGGTGGGGAAGAAAGAGAATTTTTAAACCCTGACGATTGAGCTCTTCTCAGTATCGCCGGAAACTAGATGACCTAGTGCATGTGTTCCAGACAAACACAACACAACACAACACGCAAACTCTCTCGCTCACACACACACACCGAATACTCTCCTAATCTCTCCAACAACCGAGAACAAATAAGTTTCAATGTCTTTCGGTTAGTTGTACAGGCTGTCGTCGGGACATGAGTAGCGGGCGTAAGACTGAAGGACTTCATTAACCTGGCAAACACAGTGCGCGCCCCCAACGACAACGGCATCTGCGTGTCCCATGGTGTCGACGTCACTTCCTGTTTCAACGCCGCTTCGCTTGCATGACATTTGGCTGTAGCTCTGCTCCTGGAACTTAGCTGCTGGCGGCACGACAGACCCTTCAAGCGATGCGCTAATCGATTCCTGTCCGAGACAAGCATGTCGTAGGCTACGGAAGGGGAGGCTGGAAGCAGTCACATTATCAGGAACAGATTCTTTTAATTCACTGATTTAATCGTTCCTATCCCCACGTAATAAGTCCTGTGATAAAGACGATAAATCCTACCGGGGCGAAAAGTGCACAAGCTAAGAAAAAAATGACAAAGCAACGACGATGGTTTGGCCGCGTTTTTTCCATGAAGGTTATACAAAAACTATGCCGAACTTTGGACACGTTTGTCCAATATTTATTCTGCCAAGAACGCGGCCTTTTCTTGCATAAAGAATTTGCGCAAAGTGCCCCATGTGCAACTATCTTTGTTCAAGCTACATCATCAGAGCAAAGAGGATACCTTTGATCTGAGGACCAGAAATTAAAAAAAACAACTGTTGACGTCAAGATCAGTTATCCCCCCATTTGCTAAAGCCGCGTAGTGGACGCTGACCTCTTCCGCTTTCCGATGCGGTTATTCTCACAAAGCCGCGAGGTCAGAGGTCAAAGATCACGACAGCCGACACAACAACACATCCTTCTAACCTACGACCATACAAGGACGTGTATATTAGTTCGTGGACTCTACAAACGTCCTCCTAACGTGAAGACATATCGTGCAAGGAGATTACTTCCCCGCTGGCGGAACTCTCCTTAAGAGTTAGATTAAGTCTGGCCTCAATGTCGAATGCATGCCGGTCCTAAAGAAAGTGGGTAGATGTTGGGGAAATGGGATGTCGACGTCCCGTTAAATATACAGTGATACCTCGGTTCTCGAACATAATTCGTTCCGGGAAGACGGTCGAGAACCAAATTGTTCGAGAACCGAAGCAATGAAACCCATAGGAAATAATGGAAACTGGATTAATTCGTTCCAAGCCCCAGAAAATGCATATTTACTGGGCCTAATTATATAATATGTAGAGAAACATGAGTCTCAACAAAAATAAGAAATAAAAGTGTATTTATTAAAACAAAACAAAAAACAAAAAAACAAACAAACAAAAAAATGTACTGCGACAGTACAGTACAGTAAAATTGGGTTTCATTACTGTACCTGTACCAAAACTATGGCAGGAGGAATGAATGTGGAGAGGAGGAAGGGGATGTATTGTTTTGAAGGGGAGTCCTCTTCAATAAAAACAGAGGGTAACTGCTCTTGGGGTTGTTTCTGTTCTCTGTATCTTTTGCTGAGGAGAATCAGAATCTTGCTCTGCAGTTGCTCTCTGATTTCTTTACGGAAGAATTTGTCAATTGTTTGCTGTTTTTTTTTTTCTCCTCTGCACTCACACTGATGACGCAAGCAAGGCGCGCTGGGCAGAATGAACCCATTCGGCTCAACTCGGCTCATCTCGGGACGTTCGGATTTCGAGTTCCAAATATTTGTTCGGATTCCAAGACAAAATTTTCTCGAATTTCCTGGTCGAATACCGATTTGGTCGAAAGTCAAGGCGTTCGAGAACCGAGGTATCACTGTATTTTATAATGAAATATTTAGTTAATCTCAATGAACTACATATAAAGGACTAAAAATGAACCGACAGTCAACCACACAAGAAACAGACGGATGATACTGTGACAGAAATCAGCCAAATGCTTGTGAATGAAGATGAAGAACATGGCTCACTTGGGAAGAATTCTTGGAACGACTGTATCCAAGAGTATAGGGTGAACGAAGCTTTGGGATTTCATGACTGCACTCAGGAATGTGTGAGATTTGCTGCTTTATGACAGCATAGACTAGTAGACAGACCAAGAAAGAAAAGGAGAGACAGAGGAAAGGGACGGTGGTGCTGGAGTTTATAGGTTACTTGCTAGTTTACGCTGACAGTGGTAATCACCTTTATTTCATTCTCATGTTAAATAAATTGCGGCATGCATTTTTTAAAATCCATTGTCACTGTTTGACTGAGTGAATTTAGAAATCTAGAACTGGAACATTGGCTCGACTTCTCATTCCACCCCCTCACGTTTTCCTATTCCCTTGATTTTTCTTCTCGTCTTTTCTCTCGTATAACGGCCAGGCACACCCAAAGCGCTCGTTATATTTACATGACAATAAACCCTAACCCTTTAAATGTCTTTCTTGCCCAGCATTCCCCTAATTTCCACTGGTCCACACTGACAGCAGCAACAAGTGCCACTTTTAGCTGTTTAAAAAACCCAACTTTTCAGGTTACTTGTTCTGTCAAATCCACAACCGTTAGTAAAATCTACACTTAAAAAAAGGACATGTGCTACGTGAAAATGCAATCATAAATATTCAAGAAAAAGAAAACAGGAATATCGATATTAAGAGTTACAATGAGAAAGTTCTTAAGATAAAAGTTTCAACGCCGGTATTTAACGCCTGTACGTCACACCGCATGTATTTATTTACTGGCTGTGAGGATGACGGGAACATTAGACAAATGACGGGAAAGTTCTTGGACTGTCTACCACGCACCTGAGACAAAAACAAGTCGCAGAGTGCGTTCATCTTGATGTTATCGCTGGTGATATTATTACTTTCGCCAGGCTCACAGCGGAAGTGACGCAATGGGGCACTGCGCGGAGCCAGAGGTGCGCAGATCACGAGTGACGACGCGAAGTGTCTACATGACGCAAAGGGGCATAACCACGCGAAGTGCCCTTGACGAACTGGGCACGGCGGCGACTGGGTGCGAATCTGACGGCTACAAAAAGTGGCGGGGTGAGGGGTGAGGGGTGAGAGACAACAAACAGTAATGAAGGAACGTGGAGGGTTGGTCTGCGCACGTCAACGCTGGGAGGGCGACACTTGCAGAACCTGGGGAGAGGAGAGAAAGAAAGGAGCAAAGGAGAAAGAATATTGATGTGAGATTAAAACAATACTATGGTCTATCGTTAATCGAAATTGCACGCACGAATTAAGTTTGAGCGATGTTAGAATTTGTTTTGTTTTTTTTTTGGGGGGGGGAGGGCAAGGGAAGGGTGGTGGTGCTTTGTTGCGATGACAGGTATATCCTGTCGAAAGACCTTCATCAGCTCCCATTGGGAATCCGATTCTGCGTATCTGCATGTTGCGGCTGTCCTTCGTTTTTTCGCCGTGCGACTTCTGAATGTGCACGAATGAATGTAGATCATACTATATAAGCCCGAATCATGAGTGTATGAAAGTCTATCTGGCGGAGCGGATATGAATTGTTGTAGTGTAGTTGTGCTTCAACACAGAGCTGCAGCTAGTTGTCCTCTGGGATAACTGAAATCGTATCTTTCCGCCGATCTAAGGACGATGACGCTGTAAAGAATAGTCTGAACTAGGAAAAATCCCTGGCAAAACAGGGAAAAAAACACTCAGAAAATATTGACATATCAAAACTCGTGATTGCAATCTTCCTTACACTCTCTCTCTCTCGCAACGTTCCAAGCAAATGTAAACCCATCGTATGTAAAGAACCAACAAAGATGAAACATCAGACGGACGCGCAGTATAAAATCTGGAGCAGGCACTCAAAAAAACATTTCCGAACACACCCATTTTTCTCGCTCTTCTTCAAACCGATGTCCTGAATAGCGAAGATAAACATGGGCAGAAGCATGCTGTTATTGTTACACTGTACTCAAGGTCATTCCTAAATAACGCCACCACCCTGTCAACAGACAAACGGGTACATGTACTTGCATCTTCAAACGCTGTCATTACAGAACTTTCTTCCCGTAGCCATGAAAAAGTTGCTGTAGCCTCGTCCTCACAGGTAAATTAAACGCGATCTAGGCTGTGACTCGTTAAAGGAATAGCGAGGTAAATATTCTCTGAACACTGGGTAAAGCCGAGTTACTATATGCTTTTTCTCTGATTGTAGATTAATACTTTCCGCCTCTTTTCTGTTATCGAGATAGACGACCAGAAGTATCGCCACGCCCAGCATGAGGCCGACATTACGGACGTCAAGACAGGCATGGATACATTTGCACGTTGAAGGCTTCAGCCAATGGTAGAACTTGGAACACATTCTACAGTGATGTCTATAAGCACATATCCTGTGTTCTTTCATGCTTCTCTAAAGATTCACTGTGCTTGTGTATTAGTATGATCGCCTAATTGCGATTATCTTTGTGGCAAAATGCGCTATAGAAATACTATCATTATATTCTATCTCGAGAACGCCAGATCTGAGGATATATCTTGCACTGAGATTTAAACCCAATCATAAAAATTGTGCCAACCCCACACTCCTTTAACAAGCGTCTAATCAAGCTGATGATCCTGTAGATAGCACAACGCTGTGACGCTCATGACTTGCGTGGCAACAGCTCCGATGCAGCTGTACCTACACCACAGGATGCCGCGGGCATAAAGCACAGAGCTAAGGTTACCTCCGGATTACCAATGGACCGGAAGCAGTAGCGAAGCGCCGATAATGGAAACAGCTGCAAACATAGGTTTTACGGTAATCTCGAGGCCCTAGTCATCCATAAGCTGGTATATCTGGATACACTAGGGATGATCTTGGAGACAGTAACGGGAGGTAAAGCAGGTGAAATATGGAGGTACCCCTACTTCGACCTTTGCATCTTTCATTCAAACACTCTCAAGGTAAAAGCAAACACAGGTGTTTTACGTCAAGGGCAAAGACAAGCTATAAAAGAAGCTGTCCTCTGTGTTGAATGGAGGAGGATGGGCTGCGGAGAAAGGTGCCAATGTCCGCAAGAGGGGGTGTGAATGGGGTTATAACACGTACCTCCTGCACGGTGACACTGTTTGAACTCCCTCCACCCGAGCGGGTGACGTCCTCGCGCTGTTAGACTGGTGAGGTGGGTAGATTTCTACATACCTTGCTACTGGGCACGTCAGTGTAATGACGTAATGGCACGCGACTGTATAGCCATGCACTGTACCGTCCAAGGCGTTGACTCCCTCGCTCTCTCTCTCTCTCACATACACACTTCCCTATCTGCCACTCTCTCCAGCATCTCAAAAAACCTAACGATCTCGTTAAAAGGATGGAGAACAAGAAGAACATTCACTTTATATCCTTGTGTAAACTACCTCCCACCTGCCAGCACCTCTCTCTCATTCGCATACATTTACTTTGCCTTTATGAAACATTTGAAGTTTTGCCATCAATTTTATCTCAAGATATAATAGCCAGTCCATAACGTTTTGTTTTTTTTGGCGGCAAAATTGAAGATCTGATTTCACATTGTATTGTGCAGCGTCTCTGTTAAATATGTCTCCAAGTATTTTCCCCGTGAATTTATCAATCAGCACGACCAGTCCTTTAGAAAAAAATAGCGGTCACGTGCAAATGTTTGTCTATTATGGTTCTTTAACTAAGGGAAGAAACTACGAAACAGATGTTTGCATCGAGCTAAAAAAAAATTATCATTGCTCATATTCCCGCTGAGGACCCAGTTCAATGCGCTATTTTTACAACACAAAGATACCAGGACAGCGAGAGTGGGATGGTCTCGTGGAATGAAAGAACAATGGATGACGAGAGCTGACCAGTCAGCCTTCGGTTGCTGTGTCACAGGTCAAGCCTTCCCATCAGCATTCCATTAAACCCACGTCGTCATCAGGTGACCACATTTTAAAAAGTGACGTATGCATTCAACGGACTGTGTACTTCAAGCCGATAGACAGCGTTCGTACTAATATTATTATATATATAATATATTATATAAATTTTCAGTTTTCTATCTCTCCCTCGCTATACAGAGACAGAGAGATGTGTGCATAAACACATTAGCCACTATAAACATAATATCCGAGCAATATCTGTAAAGTAATTCACTCACTGGTGAGCTAACAGCACAAACACCTGTTTCCTATCAGGAAGGACGACCATGTGTTTGATATAGCAACAGCTGGGCGGTGTTAACGACGCAAAAAAAAAAAAAAGGAGGAAGATGTCATGAAGGTACAGGCTCGTGAAATGATGTTCGGAATCTAACACAAAATGAAGGCTTCCCGCCCTCTTCATCAACTCTCTATACGGCTGTTAAATAAAATTCTTCCTGGAATGCGTGACACTGGCCACGAGCCACACCTGAATACCAAACATAACAATGGCTTAGTCTGAAATCCGGTTTTATTTTTTCCAAGTTGCCTTAGTTGAGATTGAAAAAAAAAAAGAGGGATCTACATATAGGGAGGGCAGGGTGGTTTTAGTATCGTTGATGTCTCACAAACGAGGCTACACTGTAGTCGGCGAGGGCAGATCATGTTTACGGGCGTCACATCGTTGTGTCAGGAAGAGGTAGATAGCAAGTTTTGAAACCTTAGCCCACCATTCTGTCATTTATGACAAAGGAGAAGTGGAACAGCGAGAACGAACGACAAAGAAACTGTGGTCTACAGAGGACAACATAATACGTCTGACGAGGCCTGAGCCTACCTGACAAGCGTTTTTCCCATCGCGCCGATAATGTGTACACCTGCCTGACTGTCCCTGGACGGGGCAGTGGTTGAAGCGACGTTGATTGACCCGAGAGAGTAATTTCACGCGCAGCTGAAAATGTCGGCTAGAGGCGCCGTCCCGAAATTATCAGTTTTCATACCGCCATAATCATCCACTTCCTTCTCTATCGTCGGCAAAAGATCGACACAATGCCCATTAGACAATACATGTATTCCGCTCTGCACGGACACACACATGTAGGATGGAGGGGAGGGATACAAGCGAGATGAGTACATACTAAAACCAGACGATCTGAAAATAACAGAAGAGAAAGAAAGAAAAAAAAGGTCACAAAGAAGTGGTGGTGCATGTAAGCGAGGTAGAAACTATGACACCAGAAGTAACGAAGATGGTCTGAGATAAAGTAACATTCAACAATACCCGCGGTGTCTGGATACCGCTTCGTAACTACGGAGATAGGACAGTGTTCTTAATTTCCCAGCGTGCCCCGGGGCAACCACGTACCTCACGAGATAAACACTGCCCCCTTCTGTTCATCTCGCATTAAGCACACGCTAAACACATCTCAAGATCCATCTTGTCTGTATATCTTGTCAAGTCCTGAGCTAAGATTTACAACACCTTGGAGGTTTCTCGAGGAACATGGTCCTGTTTTAACTTTATGTGAAGGTATCTATTCGCTCTCTCATTCTCCTGTCTTCTTCTAAAAGGGTGGGAAAAATTCTTGGCCTCGGCAAAACTTTAATCAAAACTCTAAAATGCCTGTAACATTGTCATAAGAAATTAGTACTTCAATAATTGCTCTCTCCTTTTCAAGAGGACAAACGTAGACAACGTCAAGCGAGAAAGAGGTAGAAAGACAATGGCGAGTGAGGCAGAGAGAGAGAGGAGTAAGGCAACAGTTTAGTTCCCATGACCTATAACCCAATCAAAGGTTGCATCGACAATCTTCTCATAAGAATCCGACTCCCGCTTATCAGGGCACTTGTAAAGCATGTTGGGTAACATGTCCCTGCACTGTACGCAAGATTCAGCTTATAAAATGAACACCTCCAATAAAAAATTTGGAAAAAGGCTACAAAAGCTTCTAAACAAAGAAATGAAACTTGAAGTAGGCTCTTCGCTGTCGGCGTTATCTTCAAAATCGTTCTCACCGGCCTTGGATGTGTGCATCGGTGAGTGGATAGGGGTGTGAACTCTGGCAAAAGTACTTCCTTCCTCTCTCAATATATATTTCAAACTGTCACTGTCAAGCTTGTCACACAAGTGTGTACCGCGCGCTCATCAATCTAAATTTCTCCCCACGCACAAAATAATTCGTTATTTTGACCGATAATCTTCAGAGTCCTTCGAAGCAGAAAAGTTATGTAACACATACACTGGAAAGGGCGTTTTCTGTTTTGAAATCACAAACACAGCTAAACTTGCCCTACCGACCGACCCAGCGAGTTGCGCAGCATCCCATCCCGCGCAACCATCATCGCCGACAGCGTTGTGAATCGTCGTCCTGAGCCCGACATGGCGCCGAGACGATGAAGCTGGCCCCGAAAAAAGTGGGTCTCTAACACTTCACTCCTCATCGACCTACAAAAGAGAGGTGATGACTTTGTACCTTTATCTGCACGTTCCTATGTGACAGGAGAACAATGAGAGAAAGAAGAACATAATTCCGACAAAAGTAGGACGTGGTTCTGTCAAAAGTAGGGCCTACCTCCGACAAAGGTAGGGCATAATTCCAACAAAAGTAGGCAACGATTTCGACAACAGGCGTATTTTCAAGATTGTACTCTCCATGTCCCAACGTTGTGTCCTTGAAAAACGAAAGCAACAACTGTACCAAGAAGTTTATCTGCCTGGGTTTTTTTCTATCAACATCCATCATCATCCCATTTACCTGTAGCCAGGTACACCCCATCTCAGTGGGCGGTAGCTCAAGGGCACGAGGCTCTGCACTCAGCTAAACAGTTTATTTTTCAGGATTAGTCAAGATGAAGTGGGGACGCGGATCGCCCATTGACTACAGAGCAATGGCGTTGAAGGGAGTGATTACCAGCTGGTTCGATAGCCAGGTGGCGCAGTCCAGTTCTGCCCCCAATAAACAGGAACTGGTACCTTAAAGGATGTCGGATGGGAGGTGAGCAAAGGAGATATGGGTACCGCCCTCTAAAGCTAAAAGATGTCGTCTGCAACACCTCATTCTCCAGAAGAAACACATGACTTATAATGTAAGCTTTGAACTCGTTACCTTCAGCCAAAGTCAGGCTCGCACTGTTCGTGGATGACTACTTCTTCCAATTAGCTCAATGCTGCTACTCGGCAATCTTGGGAGTCCACGGATTAGAAAAGCAAAATATCACACACAAACGCATCCCAGTCAGCTAAGAACCGGATCAGAATGTGCAAATTCTCGAGAGGCTCTCGTTGAGGGACAGTTTATGCTTTCTTAGCTCTCTCTCTCTCTCTTTCATAAATTGATTTGTTTGTAAGGCTGCCCATCAGACTGAACAGTTGTCTGTGTATACGCTAGTGCACTCCGAGGACAAGAAAAAAAAAAAAGATGCACGCACAGGAGTTCTTTCTTTTTCACCGGAAAGTGCGATACGTAGAATCCTAGATGACTGAGGCAGATAATTTTTCCAACTGTGTAGGCCTTACTTCTGCTGCCAAACCCTCAGGTGTGCTTACGTGCACCCAACACCAGGTTAAAAAGACCTGGAGAAGACTTGAAGAAGGTGCGGGCACACACACGCACGATACGCGCACGCAGACAGAGAAAGAATGAAGGAGCGAAAAAAAGCGGAAGATTACACCCATTTACACATGATTTTGGATCTTCTGCGGTTCGAATCTCAGGCTGGGAAAGAAAACCATCGAACGGCGACTTCGCGGACTGAAGGTGGCGCCACTTGGTGTCGTTGTTTCTGCTGTCATGCACGAGTGCTAGTTATCAGACCCGCTAGATAACCCACGTTGACGACGGAAAAAACGTGATTAATTCTTATGATCACACCCCACCCCCTCGTAACGCGCCTCAGGTGTCAGGCACGTCGCCGTATCAGTGGCCCTCCCCGGTTCGTTTAACGTTAAAGGCCTATTAGAAATTTATTTTCATGTGCCGAGACTGAGCTCGATGTAAACAACAAAACAACAACAACAACAACAACAAAAAAGAAAGGATGAGTGAATAATCAGCCTCTATTTCCAAGATTCATGCTTCCACATATCATCAGGCAAGCAAGAAGTAACAGAGGCCTACTGTAGGTAGCAGAACAATGGCCGAAGTGAGGACAATGCAAAAGGTGTCAAGTCATTGACGGAAACTCGGACAACATGAAGCAGATGTCATGGTGTTTTCTCTTTTTGGACTTCAGCAAAGAAGAACATTCATATAACCACACGCGTTTTCCACCAGTGACAACAGCTTTCACATCGTCCTGGTCTACGGTCACTGTCCCCACGTAAAGCAACAGGCCCCAGTCATGTAAATAAAGACGATGAGGCTATCACGGCTACAGATAATGGCACAGTGTTAATTAAGCAAATATGTCGCAGTCGTCCCATTATGGCGTTCTGTAGATGATGTTTGTAGGCGTGTATCTCGAGAATGAAATGAGGTTAGTCGCTGACTTTATGAGAAACGGTATCTTGTTTGAATCCAAACCAGTAAACGTGCGCGTCTTTGTGTGCGTGGCTGAAAGACAAAAGAGCTCAAGTGCGCCTTTAAAGAAATCACTTGATCGAACAGGCACGTGAAGCCGACACCAAAGCGAAACTACAACATCCCTGCTGCTTCACCGATAAATGATAGGCAGTGGGGATCAGCCGCTATCACAAGTGTTGTCGCAATAACAAACGTCGAATCGTCAACTGACCAAGGCCGCAGTCACAAGTCTGGATGACGCAGTCAGGCGTCACCCTCTTACCGCCACCCGCTAAAACAGAAGCAGGGGTACAACAACTCTGCGCATGCGTGCATGGGGTGGGGAGGGAAGAAGTGGTGTTTTACGCCGAGCCAGCAGCTAAGTTTATATCGCGGCAAGGCAGCCAGCCCTGTAAACAGATGCCACATGCAGAGAAAGAACAGCATGCCCGAGATAAGAGCTGAACCCAGAACACCCAACCTTCACTTTATTGGTAACGGGCGCTAAACAGGGAAGGGACGAGGAGACCCTGAATAAAATAGTTAAATAAATATACTCGATAAAGATTAGTAAGTCTTAAAATTATTACCCTCTTTTCCTTTATTCCCACTCCCTTCTTTTTTTTAAAAAAAATCCTTACTTTCATCGGCAATTGTCCAATAGTTTCTTGCTATACATCTTCACCTTGGGTTCTCACGTCTGCCTGGGCATCAACAGTGTTTGAGCCAGCTTACATGAAAGATTGTATCAAACACAGTAGTGATACGTATTCACCTCTTTAAATACATGGTCTTAGTATAAAACACACAGGCTCTTTGGAAAAATGTTACTTGAAACTGAAAAACTTTGTCCAATGGTGACGACCGAACGATTTCACTGACACTGTAATGTGTCGACTTTTTATGGGGCTGCAGGTGGACCCCTACTTATACTCAAATCATCAATCTGTCTCTACCTTCTCATCCTTAATCAATGATTAATATACTACTAACCTACCCAGATATCTTTACCACTGTTTTAAACCGCGTTAAACTGCCAGTAACTGAACGAAGAAAGATATGTCAATATTGTTACTGTTACTCTGTGGATGTAATTGTTTATGCCAACTCATAATACCATGTACCTTTTAAATTGTAATGGTTTATACTAAAATTGCTTCCCGCTTTATTGAGGCTACATAACCTAAGCAATAAATTTCGTACGTTCGTGTCGACTTTTCACAGGCACAAGAACCAGATGAGCAGTTATCTTTTTAACTATGTTTATGGACACTTTGCCACGTACTTGCAACTATAGCAAAAGACAAAAAAGACAAGAGTATTAAAATTAATTAAGACACTTGACACATTTTATGGGTCAAACTTTTATTACAGGCTCATAATATATAGAGAGAGAGATAGGCTCAGCGTGGAAATGAAAGACTCAGTACGGACAGGAAGCCAGCCACGAGTGAATACGACCCAGCGCCACCCGGTCAACTTGATCTCTTTTGTTGCAACACAGTATAATCTCCGATACAGGTTTTCTCGAAAACAGACTGCAATGACAGATGTTTTCTGTCACATCCTTCGAAAGATCTACAGAAAATCGAAAATGAATATGTTGACAGTAAAGGCTATATGTACACACATAATACACAAGTACGCACACGCCCGCACACACACACACGTCCATGCCTCGATGGTCTTTTCAACACTTCTCCGAAGCCCATGATGACAAAAGTGGAAAAAGCTCACACTACTGTAAAGCTAAACCCTAACTTACGATGGAGGGAAAAGACGATGATCTTGCGGGTTAATTATTGTATGGCCGACAGTCAATCATTCGGGAAAAACATGCCTCAGCAAATTACACGGAGGGAAAACAACCACAACACTCCATTCTATGTGTAAGGAACTGAACAGTTTTCACTGACCAGCGTTCAAGCTTGAGTGGAAGGAATGGTGTATGGGAGTGAGACGTGACGGATGCGGGGGTGCTTGTAGGGAGGCAGCCATGTCACGTGTCATGCCCGAGAGGAGAAATGCCGCACAACCTTCACTGTTGTGGGAGAGGACAGCTAACAGCGCTACGTTGCGCCCCGAGCTAGAGGGAGAGAGAATAAATCTGAAAAGGAAATTAATGCAAAAAGAAATTATATGATAATGACAGCATCAAACGAAGGACGAAGTCGAGCCAGAAATTACACAACCACTATTCCAACCACCGTACCTTCACACCGTCCCTTGCACACCTTCTAAGCAAACTCCTCGCGTTGACCTAACGACGTTACTGTGGTAACGGCGTCCACGCAGGGTCAAATTTGGGGATCACGGGACATCTTCCAGACTGAACCCACTGTCGCCTGGCACACACAAACACACACAGAGTCTATTGTCACACGCCCAGCAAGCCAAATCTCGGTTACTTTGACACCTTCCGCTCCGCCAAGTCTCCCTCCTGCTAAATTAAAGCGTTCGATCACCTTTCCACGGCGAACATAAAGGCTGAAACACCGCTCACCTTTAGAAAGCCGGCGCCTCCACTGCGCAACTTCACCACTTGTCGCGAATTTTACGAGGTAGAGAAAGTGCAGCGACCGTTCAACTGCCTGATGACTGCGATCTCTCAACGTTCGGCCCCACGGACAACCCTTGTCCAGATCCTTATCCACAAGCGTTCCAATCCCGAATCCTCATATCCTCTGTTAAAAGTCACTCTGGGTGAGCGTGGGTATTAAACCGTGCGACAAAGACAACTGTCCCTGAAATCTACTAACAGGAGCGTTTCACCCGCATGCCAATATGCGCTCGTCACACAGGATAAAAAGGTTGGCCTGTACTATTCACAGTCCCCCTCCCCCGGTAACCTTTTCGGTTCACGTCGTTTAACTGCACCGAGGTGGTGTCATTTAGTTTCCTCCGTCCTGAGCTACTTTTACACCTTTCAATTTGCGACACACTCACACTCGCGCCACCACACACACACAAAGTGGAGTCGACCCCGTCACCACAGAATGCAAAACATGGATTCTGCCCCGGAGTCAGAAAATAGCCAATGCTTCAGTGCGTACAGGTATTCAATGAACTCAAATGATGGACCGCATTTCTTTCGGACACAAAAGTTGCCCTAGACCTTGGTTTACTCCCCACCCACCCAGCACACACACACTCCACTTCCCGCACTTGGGAAAACGAGAATTATAGGCTCTATTCACGAATACAATGGAACTGTCAACCCCATTGCAAACAACGCCTTGACTGCAGCAGTCACCACTGTCTGCATGGGAGGAAGAAAAAAAAAAAGACCGAAGCTGTTTAATCCTAGGGTGGTCACGACCTAGGGTCGCCAAACGCTGTGGCATTTTCCACGCCGTAAGTTATGATCCACTAATCCACGTTCTGCTCATTGGCACAGCTCGACTTACTCTCATTCAACCTCTATTTACAACGCAGGTTTTTTCCCTTTAACTTTTACCAGTTGTTTTGGTGTTAGTTCCGCATACCTTCGTGAAATAAACATGTGTGTCTGTCACCTTTCCACGACTTAACAACTATACCTTTAAATGATGCACACTGGTAGCATCAGCTACCTTTTGTTTCCACGCATCAATGAGGTCATGACCTAGTCACGTGGACATGGCGTCACACTGCACAGGTAATGTGCTTGCCTGTCCGCACCTCCCTTTCTCATCTGACTGTATCTATTCCTCCTACAGTACACATGAACAACGTATGCTCTCCTTTCGTGCTTCTAGACAGTACAACTATCTTCCATATCATTTACTGTTCTAGGTGGCTCACTGAAAACTTCTGTTTAAATAATACGAGATCAACACTATTAATATGCTTGATATTTTGTCCTCATTTTCTAACCATTATGCACTGACACAATACAGTTGCGCATTGTATCTCATGTGTACTCATTTACACTTCATGTCTTACTTTCACTTTTATCACCTGTCTACCTTGTTACCTCTGTCTCAATGGCTGCACGTGTTTAGTATCATAGCATGTTAATTATTGTTATCCAGTCTTCTTTGTGTCATTTATTATCGTTGGTCAGCGGTGAGAGTGATTCCAGCTTTGACTGTGATGCGGCGCGATAAACGCATTCTCTTATCTGTAATTAGTAATCCTAACTTAAGTCTCGTTAACCCTGAGCGGTGCACCGATTGCGCCGTTTAGACGGTTTTTTGTTTTTGTTTTTATTTTGTTGTGTGTTTTTTTTGTTTTTTTGACATTATCATCAGACTCGTCCTACACGCAGTTGTCTTCGTCAGGGCGCGGTTACTAGTGTTGTCGTGAAACCTGAGAATCAGATAAGGGAAGGAGGGCGGACGCAATCCAGTCACATGGGGTTACAATTTAAAACAGAAGCTCTGAAAACTGTTCTACCGTAGAGAAGATAATGTTACTATGGTACTGTTTGTGCTACAGGTGGATTTTTTTTTTCTCTCTCGTACTTGCCAAGACACATCAGGGTGTGTGTACTTGTATTAATACATACACTTTCAAATTTTAAAAACGTACCTTTTATGTTGACAATATTTCTTACTAAATTATCGGGGTTTGTTTGTTTGTTTGAGCCTTTGTTTTGATTTTTTTATTGGGGGCGGGGGAGGGGGTCAGTGAATTTCTGGTCTTGCTATTTCTATGTACTGTGATAATTCAGAACATTTTGCCAATTTCTGATGGTATCTTTTCTCGCTTCTCTCACTGCCTTAGCCTTTAGTCTTTACTTGGCGCTTACTCACATGTCTGAAAGTATCGTCTCTAACTCTGGATAATGCAACCGAATATAAGGACAGGAAACGGCACAGGGCAGGCAATTCCTAAAGGATTCGCAGGTCAAGTCTAACGATAAACCAATCGCAAAACATTAATAAAAACAAAATCTATTCAACCGAGTCGATGAAAACCTACCTGCGGCTTGTGGGACAGTACAGAACAGACTGAGACAGACAAAGGTAGTAGGCAAAGAGATAAGAAAGAGGAAGAAACCCCGCAACTGTAGGAAAGCCCTTGAGGGCAAATTTCTGTACCTGAGAAACACTGATAACAGGTGTTTAACAAATAAAAAATAGCCAAGAAAAAAGAACAGTATCACTATTTAACAGGCAAAACAACAAAGTACTACAGGTACTTAACAGAAGGGAGCAGAGTAGGGTTAGAGAGCGGCAGAAATTCCCCTTTTCGCTTCCCTCCCCTGTAGAAGTCGGATAAGACTAGCGGCGTAAAACCCTGACCTGCAATCTTTCTGGTTTCGGTATCGCATTGGTTTACAAATAAACTACGCTCTAGAATTTCACACCACACAGTGGTCGCTGGTGTCAAAACAAAAAGCACAAATGAACATTTTTCACAGGCATGCGAGAAGCCTGAACACTTCATCGTCCATGTTTCGAGACCCTACGCCAAGGAATGCTTGGCACGAACGAGGTCATGGTCTGCCGTCAAAGGTCAAGTGAAGAGAACATCACCTGTTCTGTGACACGAGTACACAGATGTCTTTGTTAGTGGTTTACGCCGTGCCAGCAATCAAGACTATATCACGGCAGCAGAAAGTAATGATACATTAAAACGTTTAGGAACAAAGTCCCCCCCCACCCCAGGTGACATAACAACAACATCCTTAATAAAAAGGCAGCAATTGGCATGGAGAAAAAAAAAGCGAAAAACGACAGTTGTGCTACAATCAGCAGGAGGACTTGCAGACAAGAGGTAATCATAACACATTGTGTGGGCACATGGATGTGGACAACCCCCGCAAGGAAGAAAGAGGAGAGTGAGATGTTGTGAAGCATCCATGTTTCTCAAGTTACGTTACGTCACGGAATTCCAGGTATGAATGAGCGTCACGGACATGACGTCACAAAGTACCCGCAAAAGATGAAAAGAACTTCTCACCTGTTCTGAGGAAACAATCCCTAGGTAGCCACTTGCCGGTCTGTCGTGAGAGACAGGGACTGTGGTCACTCCTCCACGTGACAACCACTGCCGACTTGTCATTTTGTTGTTACCCTCCCGCAGGTGTTATAAATCCTCTGTATCACGGAGTTCCGCGCGAGCGCGCACCAGCACACACACGTGCACTCAAGACTAGCGGTCCTTTTTTTTTTTTTCACACACACGTGAACTTCGTGTAGAGTAGACTATGCTCCGGCTCGTAACGCTCTATTAGCGTGCAAGCAGAGAGGTAGCCAAAGCATCTCTTTAAGACGACTGAAACAATCAAACGAATCTAGCTCCTTCTCTCACTCGTTGTCTCTCTAGAAAACACTTCAGATATCAAACAGATTTTGTTTCAACTTTTTCTCGGAAGCCTATCTTCCCAAATTCGAAACGAAGCCAAATGATGCAGTTACTCAACGCGAGTTTTTCTTATCTCGAATGTTAGCCCACTTTGCTGTCAGCATCCACCGCTGGTTGGCGGGCGAGGAGTCCCTGTGCGGGGCAGGTGGGCAAGATGCTCGCTAACGCTCGCTACAAGTGTTCGCCGTTAGGCCACGTCCGTGCGGTCACGATGGTGGCGCCGCCACAACAGCTCGAGGCGCGCGACATCTCAAGTGACGCAGACGCCAGGGAAGTGATGGGGGTGTGGAGTAGAGGGGGTGAGGAGTGTACTGCGCGGGCTGTAGGTAGGGCGTCATATGGCGAGGTTCGCAGCTCACCCTGCCCATTAAAAGTATAGACGGGAAGACTAAGTACTTGTAAGTACTCTTGCTTCCACCATCGACGCACAAACACACGCGCGTCCTCTTTACATTAATACCTGAACCTTCCCAAAACATTGTCCTGTGCACCAAGTCTCTGTGTGAGAGAGGATGGGGGACTTTTTAAGTATACATTCCACTATAAGCTCGGGAGTGGGAAAGTAAAGTATATGGGGCATTTCACTCCAGCAGAATAAAAACCATTCACAATGCAAAACAATAAATGATAAAAGATACCACAGTTACACAAAGGAAAAAAAAACTAGAGGCAACGGAACTACAATTCAAACGTCTATTTGACAGCTACACTACAAATACAGAAAAAATTAAATGGAGGGAACTGTGTACAATCGGGGTGTCTGGCTGCAAGCCGACACCGAGCGACGGTCCGTAATGCGGTTTATGGCAAACCTTCATGCCAACCTCTCCGAGTTAATTGAAGCAGTAGGTAAACAGATGGGATGAGGGGGAGACGACTCGTGGACAGAATATAGGATATCTGTGTGAAACGGGTGTGAAGTGTCGAGCAAATCTATCAAGTGTTCATGGCAACCACATTTGCCAGCCAAGGTGGACAACGAAGCTGCACTTTCTAATCGCAGAAGCAGCAACTGATTTTGTCACGGAGACATCAGAATGATTTAAGAAAAGGTAGCTACACAACTCTCTCTCTCCCACACACACACACTTTGTCCCCTTATCCACACAAAATGACAAAGTCATCAAATGCACACTCCCACTACCACCAATATTCACAAAAGTTTCTTATATGCATTTCAGGATAAGATGTTGAATATTCAATATGAAGGTCTAATTTCCTCTTACACTTGAAAAGATGTATTCAGCATTGCAAATGTATTCCCAGATGCCATTTGGAAAAGCTTCTGCCAGTAAAAATCCCAATGAAGATTTTTCTTTTAAGAAGGCACCACAAACATGAGGAAGGGGGATTTTGAGCAGCCAGACATAATACATCTACGAGAAATGACAGCAAGTCAAGTTGGTTGTTTACCAGCAGCTAAGTCTATATCACGGCAAACAGCAAGTCAAATTAAGCTTGCTGTGCTCAAATTAGGCAAGAAACTGCAGGCCTCTATTTTAATAATGCAGATGCAAATTGCTAGCCAAGCCCCATCTGCATCTGTTTCCTTCGTCAGTATGTGGTCACACAAGATTCTGGGATTGACATGGTCTTTCTGAAACCTGCTTTAACCCATACTGGTATGCAATAAACTATCATTTAAAAGATTGTACTTACCTGGTAGTTTTCTGGCAACACAGACCCAACTCTCAGTTCATCATGCTGTAAACAAAAAACACCAAAAAGTATGCATATAAAGGCATCCACATCACAATTAACTGATTAATAAAAGCTTTCATGCACTGATGCTCTCTTGCAAGTAACAAAAATACATATTTTTAAATGAAATAAAATGTTCTAACATATTTTACCTGTTGCAACAATATTACATATACATAGGAAACAGGAATCAACGTGTTACAGCCAAATTTTCACTGCTATATGTAAAATGATAAAAATAGCTGGCATAGAAGAATAACAATAAATATCCAGCACTGTTAGACACAATGATAACAACTACTGGAAAAAAAAAGACTCAAGCCTTCCACTAGAATGTTGACAGCTCATGAGAGATGTTAAAGTTCATTATACAAAAATTATTATAAAAAATACACTATTTATCTGTACTCACTTAAAATATATGATACAAAAAATATCTAGTTTTACTTTTCAGATAAATTTAAGAAACAAACCTCTCACAAAATTCTTTAGACCAGAAAGACAAGTCTTGTTACTTATAAATGTAACTAACTCACATTAGTATAATCTTTTAAAAGACTTAAATACAAAAAGGAAATGATAGTTAAGTGTTCCTCAAAAGACAGGCCACTAAGTCTCTTCTACACACAGTAAAACTGTAGGTTTCATACAGGAAAATTTGCCAGATGCGCCCTTGGTCAACCTGGCAAATATCAAGACAAAGTTGTCTGTGCTATTCCTTGGACTACCGAGTGCCCCCCTCAAATAGACAAGGGGTCTACGGAAAAATTACATTTCCAGATAAGTGATTCACATAAAGAAATCTGATGCCAAAATGTGGGCCTACGAGCTGAGCCAGTAACTATCACATCACTAACAATACATTCCTATAGATTATGCATGACATCATTTGCACATGCAGTGAGGTTGGACAAACAAACATGAAGCTGCTCTGCTGGTAGGTTTAGATAAGTGGGCTGCTAGCAAAAGTGAGAAGTCTGCCTTTCTAACTAATGCATCCTACTGCCTGTTGAAAATGAAAGGCAAACGCTTCCCAACTGTTTGATTGATGCCTCCCTATTAATGATATCAACAAAGCCTCTGCATAAAAAGTTTTTTTGTTAAAAAGATACATTCCAACAGTATACAGAGTGGCAGTATTCAAATACTGGTCATTGTGAGAAATGACAGTACCAAAGAAAGAAAGAGAGAGATGAGACAGAGAGACAGCAATTTAAGTCAACAACAAAATGAACCGAGTAAGTAACCTTACATAAAGTAAGGAAAAAAAATTGAGAGAAAATTTATATATGCCACCTTCACTTAGCACACACATGCATTTGCATGCTCTGGCTTGTGTACACAAAGCCACTATTAGAGTTACAGTGAGTTTGTGCTTCAAAACCTCACACCACAGCAACCAGGCCCTTGTTATCTCCCAGAGCAACCTGTCAGGGGGAGCTCATGCTGTCATTAAGCAGGTACAGCTGTGAGAAAGTGCAGATTAATTTAAACTCTCAGCCTTCTGGAGCAACTTTCAGAGCAGGATATATAATTTACAAAAAGGATATTGCTGTTATCAAACAGATGTGCAGTGTTTTTTATACGTAGCAGGAGGAAATGCTGAAAAAACAGGGGTGTGGGAGAAAAAGCCACAGCAGCAACTCACTTATAACAAAACAAACTTAACATTGATTCCGAAGCAACAGTATTTCACACAAGTGTCAGCTCTTGCTGTCTTGTCTCTGGAATAAAATATCAGATCATGGTGCAATTACAAAGTTATGCACCTCAGTGACATGAAACATTCATCTGTGAAACTGACCAGAATAATGGATATCAGCAGAATCAGTCTCTGAGATGTGATCCTTATAAAATATGCATGCAGGGTCTTTCAAATAAAGATGCTACTTTACTTTTACAAAGCAGTATATAACTACACTATATGATCTTTCTACTTATCAACACCACTGTGTATTATTATGTGTAGTATTATGTCAGCAATAAACAAACAACAGCTGGTAAACTTATGAACAGTGATACCATGTGTTTATGTAACATACGTACACACACACAAACATATATAGGGTTTGAGGAATACTCACTGTGCATGTTCCCATGTACAATATAATCCTTTACGTCCAACTAAACTTATTCAATTAAATGTATTTGAGAACCCCAGTATTATTCATATTCTCTGTTTTCCATTCATGCTCAGAGATTTTCTCTCATATATATCTCTATCATATCATTACAATCTATCAAAACAAAAAACAATCTGCTCTGTTCTTAAATTGTATCCAGTCAGTGACTTCTTGTGCTTTGGGATGAAAAGGATTCATGTTTCAAGGGACTAGTTACAATATGTGCACTTATTAACTATATACTGTTCTTTAATTAACACACACATATACACAGATACATATGTCTCTGCACGCATACAAAAGGATGTATGCATCCACACACATAACCTACGTGTGCGCATTGTGTCCTACAAGGTCCATCAACTGTTACTAAGAAATTTTGCATTGTCAGGCCAGCATAATGAATGATAGTGATAATACTCCTTCTTAAAATTACAAGAAAAAATATTAAAATATACTGGTACATATTAAATTCAACACTACTAAGACATAAACATATGTACTTCTTATATAATAAAATGATAAAAAAAAAACTACAACTAGAAAATATATAATTCTTTAGCTTTACTTTTATATTTGGAAACCACTCTACAAGTTTTCTAATGTTGAAAAGACTCACCAACAGCTCTTTCTCAAGATGAAATTTGTAACATGAGTAAAGCAGACAAATGTTTCTGGTGCTTTTTATATATATAAATTTCCATTTTATGAAAAATTGAATTCCACTCAGTTAAGTTGCTATCTAATTTAGATTCTAGGTCTGGATTTCCTACTGATGTAAATATAAAACAAACTGGCAGAATTTACAAAAACTGATCAAAGATTAATAATATATATACTTTAATAATTAATACATTCTCTTGATCTGACGTAATTTATGTTCATAATTTCTAACAAATTTGAAACAAAGTACACTGCTTTTTCTAAAATACACTGACGACAACACTCTGCATGAATACTTTTAATAGCTTTATCTAAATTTCGCAGTCTGTAACAACAAATTTGGTTGACAACATTCACATTCTTTTCTCTGTAGTCTCAGTCAAGATGAGACAACTTCTTTGTCATCTCTTTACTGCTACTGGCTGCTATAATTTATGGAACGGGGACAAAACAACAGCACATGCCTTCTTGGGAGATCGGCCTACTCAATCCACTGCTTCTTTTTTAGTCAAGTTGTGACTAATGAGATTGCACTGCGGACTAAAACTGGACTACTGGATCGCAGGAGTGGATCAATGGATATATATTATTCTTTTATAAGACGAGCCGTTCATTAATCTTTAACTCTGATAAATCAATTATAAAATAGCTTTACCTTCATGTATTTAGAGGGAACATAGCCGATAGTATTGTCTTCAAGTTTCCTTGCACCCCACCAGTCTTTGTGTCCAGTGCCGTCAAATACTTCAAACTTATCCCCGCGTTTGAAAGACAAAATGTTTTGTGAGCCTTCAGCATTTGGTGCAGAGAAGTCCGACACGGCTCGATACACATCCATTTGACTTCCTATCACCCTGACTCATCTATGCATAAGAAGCAATCGACATACAAAAAGTGTACAAGTCCCAAAGAAATGCCTCGGACTTTCCCCTTGACGCGCCGACCTCAACTGTCAACAAAGCCACCGCTCCAAACACTCTTTTCTTAGACAATAGTAACGAGCGTGACTTCCGGTTTGTCCAGAGTCCCACCCTGTCTCTCCCCTCTTGATCAGGACGGTCTACAAGTTGGGGATTAATAATAACAATGAAATGTTTTGTAATTTTATGCATGTACATTAAAGCAGTACATTAAAGGATGTGCCAGGGAAAACAAAGAATTAAAATGGAATCTAAAGGTACATGTCCCGGGAACTTCGCTAAAGGGACATTACTCTCACATACTTAGGTTTTGAAGGAGGGGATCATGGCAATGAAAGCAGAGAGTGTAGGACGAGGAGTTCTGAAAATGACTCTGTTTAAACTTGTCAGGCATCGTATTGATTTTAAACATGTCATTTTCTTCAAACAAGTTCGAAACCGATCCATTACAGGTCACGTGCCTACTGATGTGGCTTTAAAAACAATTACGGGCGGGCGCGTGGACCGCTGGTTGCAATCATATGAAGATTTTGTTGGTCTGACGGAGGTTAAGCAGGCACAAACTAATGTGATACAGGTACATACTATATGCGACTGCGCGAGACAGTTCCTATATAATCTTATAAATTGTTTCATGGTTACTGAGTTCACCGTTAACTTTTATAAGTGATGGCAGTCCCTCGATAATAAAAATTCTGATGTGGCTGTAGTACATACTCTGATGTAAAATACAATAACATAATGAACATTTAAATAAAAATAATATGTTGTCGCGTAGTCATAGACAATGATACGCTGAAGCAATTTAAACAAATGTGATTGATATATATATATATATATAATAATATATGTTTGCACGAACTAAAAGAACAAATGTAATTCTACAGGCTGAGAGTAGATTCCTTGCTGTGCAAGAAGAACGCAGACAAAAACAGCAGGCAATGGAAGCTGTTCAGTCACGTGTGAGAGCAATTAGTGCAGAACTGGAGAAGACCAACCGGGCAGATCCTCGTTACCTTGACCTAGTTCGAAATGAGCATTCCATTATTCGAGAAGAAAATGACTTAGCCAGTCAAATCAGAAACCTTGAGAAGGCAGAGCGTGAGAGCTTTGCAGTTTTGAGCTCTGCTCTTCGTGACAGCCATGAAAAAGAGAGAGCTAGGGCAGAAAAAACCAAGTACTGGTCTATCATTGGTTCCATCCTTGGAGCTATTATTGGAATCACGGCACAACCGTAAACAACCACTTGAAGATGAAGGAACTGAGGGGGCTGGTCACAAGTGCAGGAGAAAATAGTGAAGACCTGCGTAATTTGTCCATTCAGCTTTGTGAATCAGTCCGTGCTCAGTCTCAAAAGATGGACAGCTTTTTAGTTGATCTACGTGGTGCAGCAGAAGGAGGAGACAATCCAAAAGTTGCAGCTTATTTTGAGAAGATCAAGTTAGCCCCACCACAGTTCAGTGGCAGTGAGTTACAGCAACAGACAGAGAAAATTCTCCATGCCTTGAAACTGCAGGAGGAAAATCTGGATTCAGAAATCCGTGAAATCAGGCATCTTTTAGGATTAGAAAAGTCTCAAATGTTGAAGGGTGATGATGCTGTAGTGTATGTGGGACCTGAAGTTGAAAGTATGATGAAAAGGACGGAAGAGAACTTGGAGAGGAAAATTAAGTACAGTGCCTTGGCCTCTGCCACATTTGTTTATGGAGCACTGGCCCTAACATTACCTATTATTTTTTCATTTCTCCGTGGTGGTTCCTAGAGTCTTGTTTGGACTTGTTTGTGAACTGTGCATTTTAACTCATATTAATGACATTCTGTTGATGGTGGTATGTTTCTACTGGTAGTAGTAGCATACTGCCTCTTTGCATGTAGAGCAGAATATCTGAATAACAAGCCTAGCTATCATAGTGCAATGAAGTAGAAGACATTAATTTCTGTGAGTTGTGCATAGATTACTATGAATTTGTTATACTTCTTAAATAGATGGATATTTTGTTAATAACAGAAGTTGGTGAATGCAGGATAAATAATCTGAGAATGCAAAATGTTAAAAAACTTCATAAAATAACCAGATGTAGACATGATGCATGACAATTTGCATATTGATACCAGAGTGCCTTTAACATTGAAAATATTTAACACATCTTATTACTAGACTGTGATATTATTTATTGTATATTTTAGGAATATTTAACAGGCTTTTGTCATGCATGCCAAAGAAGAGCTATCAGTCCTATCAAATCAGTTTTTGAACAATACAGGATGCTAGTTCCTTAGATCCAAGTCAAAGTAGCAGCCTATTAACATCACCATGTGTAGAATAAAGGCAAAACCTGTGACATTATAAATGATCATATATATCCAATTACCTACGGTTTCAGCTCTCCCATTGGTTGTAGTCTTACCAGCACAAACATATACATGTACATTCCTGATATCAGGGCTTTAGAGCTCTTTCTGCGTGTGGTGGTGTTTGTAGGCTTGTACCTCATGGTAGGTTGGGGAAAGGCTACAAAAATCTTGCATCCTGTTTTGTACAAAAAAATATATATATATTACACTCTGGTAGACCTTTTCACCATTTTTGTTTCAAGCCATTATTAATAACACAGCAACATTGTAACTGTTCTTTGGGGTTAATTTAGCAATGTGGCTAGACATAAAATCAGGTTGAAATAATACTACTTTAGTTTGTTAACAGCACATTGAATTAAATGTATATAAAGACACAGGGGCAGTGAACATGCGGTGCAACTTTTCTCAAGCCTAATACTCTCTTCAGTCATATAAAAAGATTTACACAAAATATTGAAATAAAAACTTCTTCTCTTCTTCATTTAAGGACATAAGTTATCAAGATGATGGTATTAAGTTTAAGTTTGATACCATTAGAGTAGGCTTTCTTCAAGTAAGATGTGTGTATATATATATATGTGTGTAAAGTTGCATGACTTTTGTACAGGAACATACAGTAGATTCCATTTTTTTGTGATGAATACATGTTTTCTTCATTAGTCAGGAGAACACTATAGATAACCTAGTCTCCCCAACTTTTTCACTTACGCAATTATCCTACTAGTGTTCGGCATTACACATGTAGTCAATATTGGCTTTATTTTAAAGTATTGCTTATTATTATACCTACTTCCTACAACTTTCAAAATGAAATAGCTATGCAGATTTTGCGCAAAAGTATATAGAGTTAAATCACTTGGAAAACAGAATTCTAGATTGGAGATTTTTCTTTTCTTCTATACAGTTCTGTTTACAATTGTAGAGAATGCAGGGTAGATAATTCAAGGAGTCTGTGTTCTATCTAGCTATCTTTAGTTCTGCGATGAACTTCAAATCAAATCAAACTTTATTGTCTGTCGAGGAAACCCAAGACAGAAATTTTTCTTTTGCTCACAAACACATATGATGGGCAGACATACATACTCATACAGACATTTCACACACACATGCACCTACACTCACACACAAATAGGTAACTTCGCAGGATGCCAGTAGACCTATGAGTCCTTGTATATTTTATTTAGGATGGTGATGGCTGCTGGCACGAAGGACCTTTGGTAGGCAGTTTTTCGTACACATGGCACTTTATAGCTCCTGCATGAGGGCAACAGCTGGAAGTTGGGAGGGAGAGGGTGCGTTAGGTAAAGAATGGCACTGGCATTACTTTTAATTACTGGCACCTACCTAAAGAATGGCACTGGCATGCACTTGGGGAGCATTTTTTAAAATCTGCTTGGTTTTACTTTTCCTTTGTTATTTGGGCAGCTGTGTTTCCACTCCATTAAAGCTTGTTTTTCCTTTTTCTTTCTTTGCAAATGTTAAGATATTTAGTCTTCTTTGAGAATCATAGATACAGTGATACCTCGGTTCTCGAACATAATTCGTTCCGGGAAGACGGTCGAGAACCAAATTGTTCGAGAACCGAAGCAATGAAACCCATAGGAAATAATGGAAACTGGATTAATTCGTTCCAAGCCCCACAAAATGCCTATTTACTGGCCTAATTTGTATATAATATGTAGAAAAACATGAAGTCTCAACAAGAAATAAGAAATAAAAGTGTATTTATTAAAACAAAACAAAAATAAAATGTACTGTACAGTAAGTACAGTAAATTGTGTTTCATTTACTGTACCTGTACCAAACTTGATGGCAGGAGGGAATGAATGTGGAGGGAGGAGGGAAGGGGGATGGTTATTGTTTTGAAGGGGAGTCCTCTTCAATAAAAACAGAGGGTAACTGCTCTTCGGGTGTTTCTGTTCTCTGTATCTTTTGCTGAGGAGAATCAGAATCTTGCTCTGCAGTTGCTTGTCTGATTTCTTTACGGAAGAATTTGTCAATTGTTTGCTGTTTTTTTCTCCTTTGCAAAATTTTGCGGAAAGTGGACATAACATTGTCATTAAAAATGTTAACTGCTCTATTTGCTACCACTTTATCAGGGTGATGTTGTTCAACAAAATTTGCGATTTCTGCCCATTTTGCACACATTTCATGACTCTCTCCACAAAAACGTGACTCTCTCTCTCTCTGCACTCACACTGATGACGCAAGCAATGCGCGCTGGGCAGAATGAACGCCATTCGGCTCAACTCGGCTCATCTCCGACGTTCGGATGTTCGAGTTCCAAATATTTGTTCGGATTCCAAGACAAAATTTTCTCGAATTTCCTGGTCGAATACCGATTTGGTCGAAAGTCAAGGCGTTCGAGAACCGAGGTATCACTGTACTTTTAAAATCCAGTATCCAGCAGTCCTGCTCCTGATATATATGTTCAGAGAGCAAGATTGCTTTGCATCTGTATTAATAGTTTCTTCAGTCTTGTAGAATCCTCTCTTAGAGAATGTTTTCAGGAAGCCAAACCTGATTAGTAATTAGATTCAACTTTTTATGAAATGTCATAAGCATATTGAGTTTAAGAGTATTTTGTACTTGTTTATTTAAAGATCATGAAAGTTTTACTTTCAAATTCATGAATTGCTGCACTGTTTGTAAATAGGTCTTTTCAAAGAGGACAATCTTGTAAAACGTTTTAAAATGCATAGTAATGTTCATTACACCTTTATCTGATAGCTTTTCAGTATGTTTTTATGTTTCTGCAAAGAAGCATCTGCAGGTTCAGTTTCTTAAAGCTTTCTGTGGACAACCTGACCTTGCATGCTTTGTTACTATTAATTATAATAAAAAGAAGCAAAAATTGATATCTGTTTTTTCTAACTTTAATATGTCCTGCTTTTGTGAAAGTCCTTTTTGTAAAATGTTTTGGAGACCCCCGGAGGCAGGGGGTCACAATCTTGTGACCGTTTGGGAATCCTGAGGGCTTGGCTTAATCTGAAAAGTTTTAATATTGCCAATAAAGACAAGAGGATGATGATTGCTATACAGTCCATATGACCTGTGGATTGTTTATTTGGCTATGGAGGGTCTATATATGATCTGTAGGTCACACTGAGATGTGTCTATTATTAAGGTTGTACAGTTACCACTCTTGATCAAATCTGAAATATTAATGTTTCTTAGCAAGAGTTCTGAAGTGACAGTATCCCATCCTGCCAGGGCACACCTGTATGGGACTTTCTGTAACCTGGACTTCAGAAATAAAAGGAAACTATAACAGCTTGAAATCCTTTACATACTATTTTCACTTTCATTTTATTGTTGCTAATTACTCTTGAGGCGAAAAAGGTATCTCGTCCCTATTAGTCTTATGAATGTTTAGCAATAAATCCACAGAATACTGGCTTCAAAACAAAAATGAGTTTACTAAAGAACAAATTTTTATTGAAAAGAAGCACTTCAGAACAATACAATGTACAAAGACCTGAAGCACCACAAGTGTTTGAGAAACTGTATCTGTATGGATGCGGATGCACCAGCACACAAAATTCAGACTGAACCAGCTGCTGCATTTCTTGCTGTCTCTTCCTCCTCCATTGCGTCTTGGTATTGTGATGCCCACTGGGCTGGTTCCATTTTATATAGCTGAAACAGATGTATTTTAATAGAAAAAGTGATGTAACATTTCTTTCTACTCTACTGTTACGATCATAAGCATAAAACTCATAAAAGGTCTTGTATACCTAGTCTCATTAGGCATTAATACCTTGGAATAAATTAAAAGTATATATATCAACAAAAGATATTTAAGATAAGGAACAATAAAATAAAGTTTTTTTTTAACATTTAAAGTGCTTCAATATTTACAGAAAAATTTCAAACTTTTTAAAAAAATTATCTGCAGTGGATTCTAATCATAGTTTTGAATATGAATGTTATAAAGGATCAGCATAAGTATAAAAAAACATTATTCTGACAGACAAAATACTTTGTAGGAGATGTGCCTTCCCTTAAAAAAAAAAAAAGTTAATAAATGTGACTCCCACTTAATGACAAAACTGATTACTCTAACCTCAAGTATCTTTTAGACAGACCAAATATGTTTTATGGGAGGTGCCTTGATTAAAAGCATTGAGCCTAGGACGATTCTTTTAAGGGAATAATAATAATGTGAATTTATAACACGCAGCATCATGACCAAGACACAAAATCCCACAAACCAGACAAACAAATTTTAAAATGTCCTTCTTGCTTGTCTCATGCATAGCTCGCTGTCCCCAGCGCACTTCATAAACACTGGGGTCTGAATTTGGAACACGTGTTGTCTCCAGATATGCCTGCTTTACAAACTCCTGCATGACCAGCTTCTTCACGTCACCAAAGGTTTCATGATGCTGGCTGGATAGAAAGGCATAAGGGAGAAAGTATTTTTGACTCTACAATTATACAGGTTCTTCTAAGAGATCACACATGAAAAACAAAAAATATATAATAACTGACAGAAAAACATAAATCAAGAATGGTGGTGGATGCAGAAATTAGTGTAAAAACTCTTGTTGTCATAGCCACATAAGCCCATAGCACAATGCGTTTTTTTAAAAATATTTCTTAATTTCTTTTAAGTAAACATTTTCATGATATTGCTTACTCTGGATTTACGCCAAATCCACGTAGACTATGCCAGAGCTCTCCTGAAAAAGATAATAATAAAAATCACATCAAAATTGTTTGCAGACTTCACTAGACGTTTTTTTCTCAGATCTATGTTTCAAAATTTGTCCTGCACGAACAAACTGCACGACACAGTGCTGAAGGCAGTCCTGTTATAAAGGCGGAACAAGAAGAATAATTAGCAAATGTGAAGAAGTTGATATGTTCTCCACTAAAGTCCCTTCTAACAGTAGTACAGGACAGGCCTCGCTGGTACGCTTCATCAAGAGTAGTATCAGGGTTGGTGGGCCCTACAGGTAGTAAGGATGATAATGATAATGAAGATATGGATAAAATTGCATTAATTTCTTAAGTTGCAGCTGGTGACACCAACTGTGACATTTTAAAGAGTTTAATACCCACAAATCTCATGTTTGTACGCTGTTTGCATGAAATAGCCTTCTACACCTGGTCAAAGGGGAATTACTACGTTTTCAGTAGCCTCCCCTGCCAAAGAAAAATATGCCCCTTTTTTTCACATTTCAATCTCTTCTTGAAATGGCAAATCCTTTTTAACAAATAAAAAAAAATTCTCAATATTTAACTGATTTTCTAAACATTGTATGATATTTTAGAAAATCATAGTTATTTTAAAAACTATTTTTTATAAAAGCTAAAATTTTAATTTTTTAATACACATATTCAACACCACTACATTTACAGTCTCATCACGTAACGTCCCTGTCCGACTGCCCTCTCAACTTCGCAAACTTACGTGGAGAGGGTGTTGCCCTCATCAACTTTATCTTAGGGAAATCAACTTTCCCGTTAATGAAAACTAAGGTAGTTGGTAGACATGTGATAAATTTTACGTCACACAGCAAAAGGAGATGGAAAAACTAGTTAAGGTAGATCCTGAAATGTTATAAGGGCTAGACTTCACCACACTACTACTACCTCCAATTCATGTCTGTGACGACTAATATATCACGCATGCATTAGTGAAGGATATAAACTTTGTGTTGTCTTTAATTTTCATTTCTTTAATCTGTGGAATTTTTCAGTTCCACTGATGACATTTTCCTTTAGAACAGGTGTGAACTGACAAATCACGTGTACACAGCTCTATAATGTTCATCTCATGCAGTGTTGTAGATCCTAGTTGCATAACTTTTCCTAACGTTTTGTTCCTGTCTGTATTGTTACTAAACGAAATGTAGATATTACCAGTCGAATTATAACTTGTAAGCATACAGTTATACAAACTGGAAAAACAATAAATTATTACAATTAATGATTAATGCAAGGTGCTCGGAAAGAACTTTGCCACGGGGGCTACATGCTCGCTTTCGGTGGCCCTGGTGGCTTTGTTAACGGTACGGGGAGGAGTACCCGGAAGTGTAGTGGCTAAGACATTCGCTTTGTCACCACTCAAGTGAGTGGCCTCGGGTTCAGATCTTGTCTAGTGACACACTCTGTATATACTACCTGTTCACTGGGGTGGGCATCAAGGGTTTTCTCCAGATACTCCAGTTTCCTCCCCTGTCCTATTTCCTCTCCCTCCCATAGTGTAAAATCACAAGGTGGAAGTACTTTCCTACTAAATCAACCAAACCTATGGAACAGGGCAGCAATATACTTTGCTCATGTTTTCAAGTGAATGTCAAGTCAATGGCGGTTAATTATCGAACAGTTGATTGCATGTCACACTCAACAATAACTTGGCTCTCTATCGTATTTGAGCTTAATGGCGAGGACAGGAAGAACAGTTGAGCATAACTAGAACAATGCCAGATGGTCAGATCCGTGAAAATAACTGCAGAATAAGAAAGGTAGTTGACTATTAACGACGCACAATAAAAGAATCCTGTTCTTTGCAGCTGTCAAAGAACAGTAAATCAGAATGCTCCCTAGTCTACTTGGTACTTTTATCACCTAGAGACACTACATGTCGAAATCAATGCCAATGATTTGACTGAAGTCAGCATGGAGTTTTTCAAGTATTTATAAGCTATATGATATCACTAGTGATACAACTAGTGATTCTTCTACTTAGAAGTAATTCAACTCTTGGTCTCCAATGGTCTTTGTGTATCATGTGGTGATGCAATAAAGGGTAGGTCATATGCCTTCCCTAACATTGTGGTTGCCGATCTATGTGAATAAAAAGAACCTTTTCTACAAAACACAAAAAATAACTTCAATACCAAAACATCTAAGTCACAAAATGTTACAGAGAAGAGGTGGAAAAATGAGGAGATTGTCATGGGCGATGAAAAACTAAAAGTGTCAGTATTAAGTTTTTTACAACTTAATCACATTAGTAGCACTGGTAGTAGCAACAGTTCACTATTAACCATGTACATGTATATAGAAAGACGAGGAAACCTACCATCTTGCACTACATTGCCACTCATAAAAATGATGCTGAGAACTACCACCAGGAGGCCAGTTTTGGCATTGTCTGCATCATTCCTGCAAAAAGTAACATTATTCCATCACACACACATAGGATTGAACAGGTCTGATACACTGGATCTAATAAATTTAACACTGACAATGCACATCAAATTACTTTGCATGTACCATTTGTATTCCACATTCAGTGGTCTTTATGACTGCACAATGTGCACAGATCATAGACATGATTAGTTTAGTTTAGTCCTTGTTACTCCTCGAGGAGCATAGGGCCGCAACAACAGACATGATTAACCTTTAATAAATGTTTAATTTGTTTTAAAAAACTTTAAAGCTATTCCCCTACTGCCTCTCTTTTGGTCATTTGGACTCATGCGCATTTATTTTAATTTTATTATTGTTACATTATCTTTTTTTCTGTCTTTCTTTTCTGTTTCGTGTTACAAATGAGACACTGGCTCTGGCTGACTATAGACCTCAGACACTCTTTTGGTCACAGATATGCTGATGCAGGTGGGGACAGTATTATCAGGATTCATAGTGGTCTGAAACTTCAAGATAAATACCCCCTCTCTCTGTCTGACATTAACAAAATATCATGACTTTTCTAAAACCCCATTTTTTACATATACTAATATGTCACTAGGAAAATATGTAAGTAGCTGTCCTATAACTTAATTATGAACTGGTGATTTGATCTAGTTGGACACATGGAAATGATACATTAAACATTCTAATTTCTATCAACAACTACTAGTAGTAATGGTAATAACAGAAGTTGGATAAAATAAAAACTAACCATGCGAGGTGCGTTGGGTCTTTCATTTTATTGATCAAAATGTAACTTCCCTTTAGTTTGTCTTGAAGTTCAACAATCTCAATCCCAAACACCTGCAGTAGTGGAAAAACAAAGTCTTAGAAAATGATTGTGCAGGCTATTCTACTCATCCTATTCATTGTTATCTATTATTGAACCACTTACTCCCACATTCAGATAAGCAGAAGATATAAACATTTACGGTTAGTTGGTTGGTATGGTAGAAAAGTGCTTGCACCAGGAGGTGATTCCATGCTATGTGGGGAGAGAGAAGGAGGAAACAAGAGTACCTGAAGAAAACCCCTGATGGCCAGTCCTGTATACAGGTGTATCTCACATACAAAAAATGGCCTGAGATGAGACCTGAATCCAGGACATTTTGGTTCTCACTGTAGTAGTGACATACAAGTGTTTGAATCACTACATTACAATGCCCCCCTAAAAATTCAAAGCCACTCTAAAGCTGTAAAAGTTAGGAAACAGATTTAATCAAATGGTCTATGGCATCTTCCCTGCATTATTAAAAAAAATTTAAAGGCCAAATATGAAAATGAAATTAAAACAAATTTTTATACATATTGAGAGAGTGACTGTGTATATGTGTGCATGTACATCCCTGCACACACACACACACATGTGAGTAAGAGACAATCTAAAATTAGAAGACTGCTTAATTCCATGCAAACTTATTTCTCCTTACACAGTAAAGATTGTTTTGGTCACTCCCAGCTCCTTTTAAAAAATTCAACATGGTAGACAATGGAAATACAACAATAACTGAAAATCATGCTATGTTTTTTCACACTATTGTAATCATCATCTCTATGACTTCTCTCATTACATATCAGACTAATTCAAAAAGTGACACTGAGATATCAAGTATAAAAGTGCACACAAGGCAACAAACTGGAAAAGGGACCATCAAGACAGATGCTGCCAGTCAAAGACCACAGACACAAACCAACATAATGGCCTCTGAAAAAGGTGTAGTCCTTAAATGTAACATTACCTTCTGCAGATGATCTGCTGCTATTTTCATGACAGCAGGCAGCCCTTTACTGTGCTCTTTCATGACTGTTTTGTTAATGTCTGGAGTTCAAATGTAAAACACAGGGAAAGGTCAGCTCAGTTGAACAACTTTCCTTTTCATTGCTAAGTCATAAGCAATGTATATCCATTGTATAACCCTTCTTTCCCCATGTTCTAGATTCTGATTTCATACACTTCAAGTATAAACAGCAATAATAGTGCTTGTATAGTGGAGGATCACACCTAATATGCAAAAGCACTCAAGCATTTCATAATGCTACATCCACAGAAAGAAAACAGCAGTAAATTATAGATTTTAGAAAAAATAAGGCAAACAAATAAATAGATCAAAAGATGCAAATAATTATTACAGAATAAAAAACATGCCTGCTTTCTTGATAGGTATCTTCTTCTGATCCATCACCAGCAAAAACTGTACAAGTTCATCTACCTAGAAAAAATAAACACAATAACAAAGCAGAAATAAACTGAAAAGAAGATTCTATTACAAATTTGAATTTTAGTAAATATTCTAATAGTTTTCTAGTAGTTCTAGACACACAAACATACATGATAATAAACACAGAAATATTGTCATAAATAAAAGTGCAAAAAAAACACACACACACACATATATAGAGAGAGAGACAAACACATGTGTTTCTTGATAAGCCCTTTGTAAGTTGAAAATATTATAAGACAAAAATGAATTGAAAACACCTAACCTAACAGCATACTTTAGCCTCGCCAACCTAAAACATGCTGACAACGCTTGCTGTAGTATCACAAGAGAGTATTGCTAGCCAAGGAAAAGATCAAAATTCACAGTTTCTACTATATTCCTATCATTTTTGCACCATTGTAAAGTTAAAAAAAGTGAAAAGTCAAACTATTGTAAATTGGGGACCATCTATTATATATATGTGCATAAAATGACTATGGCTTTCCGGTGGCATTTAATGAAGGACAGAGTTCCAAGAAGTTGATGCTGAATGGGCAAACAAGCATTCAGCAAAATATTTTGCTCTGATTCCTCCCCATAGCAAAAAATTCTAAGAATGGTCCAATGAAAATATACTAGAAGTTTTTTCCCCCCACTTATTAAGAAGCAACACAGTCCAGTTGAATAAAAACTGCAATGGGTATGCACATTTTCTACAAAAAGTAAACATTACAATGTTTACAAAAATCATCACTATGAACCAACCTTTCTCTTGAGCTCGCTTTGGTCCATGATAGCGACAACTTTATGAGCTTGAGACTGACTTTGACTGGAAGATGAGGCCTGAGAGCTATGCGACATCTGACTTGATGACTGTCCACGGCTACTGGTAGAGGGATTCTGAACGCACAAGTGAATTTAAGAATGATGACATTATTAACATCAAAAATGCTTTTCAATATAGGAAACATCAATCGTTTTCGTATAGTTCACAAATAACCATCAATAATTAAGTCTTCTTTCTCTGATGGTGATGATGATAAGAAATATATAGCACACTTTCTGATACAAAGGCAAGCTCAATTCATTTTACAAGAGATACTAAATGATGTTGTATTGAAAAATCACAATCAAACAGAACTCACATGCACAGTTAACATTGCCAAGAACACAAAAGAATGCAGAGATAGGAGCATGGTGGAGAAAAGACAGTGTTACATGAGGTATGAAAAAAATGTTTTTAAGTCATGACTGGAAAGCATGTAGAATCCCCAATGCATGGAGAGACTGAGGCAGGGCCTTCTAAATACTGGTGCCGGAGAATGGGAATAGATGAAGGCCAAACTTCTCTGGTCTGATACACGAGACAGAAGGAAAACCAACATGGGCAGAACAAACTGACCTGTCAGGTTGGTAGGGTGATACAAGCTCAGATAGATTGTGGCAAGAATGAACAACATGACATATAATAATATTGAATTTTATGCTAGCCCGAATTGAAAGCCAGTGCAGATCATCCAAAAGTGGTGTGACATGATTGCCTCTGGAGACTGTCAAGCAGGGAATCAGAGAGATCAACGAACAGCGAGTTTCAATAGTTAAGCCTGGACAATACAAATGGTGGCATAAACTGCTTTGTTGAAGCAGCAAACGTAATGTCTGATGCAGCTGATCCAGAATAGTTCAAGAAATAAGGACTTGCAGACTGAGTTAACATGACTCTTGATTGACAATTATGTGTTTAAACTACTCCAAGATTCCTGACAGACTAGAAAGGAGTAATGGTGGATTCAGAGAAATTGCAGTGATGTGGACGGAAGCAAATGTCTAAACACATGTTGAGAGGCTATTGGTATGACAACAGTTTTTTTTTATTTACTGATGATAGGAAATTATTTGAAATATAAATCCAGTGACAATGCAATCCCTTTTTCTCTACTAAAATGATGTTTATTGATGTTAAAAGAAATAATACTTTGTGATGAATCACATTCGGTTGATATGTTCAAGATCCACTAACGTCAAAACTAGACCACTCTATAGAATATTTACTTTTCTTAAAGATAATTAATAGCTTTAATGTTTAAGTGTTGACAGAGGTTCTTTAATTAAATATCGCAGATATTCAGCGAGTCTGCAACCACAAGGAGGTGAGGTGGCGCCAAAACAGTAAACACACGAGCCTGATACAGTTTAAGTGCCAATTTACTACACCGAGCTGCAAAACTCGATGACTGAATGATGATATAGATATTTATTTGTCACGATTCAGAGAAAGAAAGTTTTTTAAAATAAAGTTTACACTTGATTTTCCTCTCGGCATTCTCGTTTGTGGCTGTTCGATCACAACGTTTCGAGTTTCGGTCCGTCACAATTTCAGGATATGAGAGTAGCTTCCCTTCAACAGGCGGAAGTAGTTAGCAAGGGAGGGAACTGGTGTTGTACGCCGAGCCAGTAACTAAAGCAACATCAGATCAAAGAAGCACGGACGGAGGGATATTAGCTTGTGATATAAGTCTGTGATTGAGGCTATATATAACGGTAAAGCCCACCATGCAAACAGATGCCACATACAAAAAAAACCAAAAACAAAAAAAAACAGCGTGCCCAAGACGAGAGCTGAACCATGGACAACCAACCAGGAGCTAACCGTTGCGCCACCGTACAGCCCGCTTATTTAAAGTCAAAGACTAAACTCTAGTTGAAAAAAAATTATGTAAAGACACGAGAAGCACAATATTGTAATTGCTTTTGTGGATTGATAAGGTGGTATTATTGTTGGTGTAAGTTGTGTGATGTGACTGGGCGAAGGAATCACCAAATAGGTACGGGACACTATATAATGCTACAATCGACACATCGAAGATAGGAACCTGAATAAATTATGGAAATACACGAAACCACTTTATTCTAGTTCACGAAAGAGAACGAGATAATACAGATAATCCCGGCGACTTTCCGATAATCCTGAGGGGAGATTGAGAGTGAAGGTTTAGTAGAGAAAGGATAAAATTAAGGCAGGAGGATGAGACTCCAAATGGTCAAGAAAGAAGAGAATGAGATGATGAACACATACTCATGCTGGAGCTTTTGTTGTACAATAGAAAACAATCCGACACAAGGCCACGGGGTATGGGTGGGGGAACCTCCTTCCTAAACTACCATGATCAGACATCCTTATCGAAAGAGCGCTTGATATTTCTGATTGAGAGAGGGGGGGGGGGCTGGTGAATCCCCGTTATTTCCTTCCTCGAATCTTCTATCTGGCAGTTTTTTTTCCATATAGTTCAAGAATGCGGTTGGCGAGCGATTTGGTTTCAGTGACTGTAACATGAGTCATCGTAAAAATTTACTGTTGTGTTGCAAAATTCTTTGTTAAATCACATGCATCAGCAGTCTTACATGGAAGAAGTACTTTTCAGCAGCTTCAGAAGATCTTTTTGTTCCTTCCTAATGTGATTGCATTAAATACGTATCCCAATGAACTGGCTTACATTTCACATAGTAAATGTACAGTTGTGTAGGGCTCTGCAACAGTACTAGGATATGCTGTAAGCGCTCATCAATTACAATAACAGTGTGGCGTGCACATTTTGTCAACAGTATTAAAAAATTTATTACTTTATTGGATACACCAGTTTATCACATGTTCCCTTTGTTACTATAGCTGTGGCCTTGATGTATATAAAAGTATCCATGTGGCATTACAGCACGAACACTTTTTTTTTTTTTTTTGGTATATCACTGTCATCAAGCTTAGGGGAATTTTTCTCCCATTTGTTGAAAAAAAAAAAATAGTATCTTATAATAAACTGAAGTGCAGTTTGCTCAAGCTTTTAACAAAGAACTCTACCGACACTTGGTATTCAGTGCGCTGGTTCGAATCTCGTTCGGGTCTATGCCTGGAGAACCCTCCCTGGCTATACAGCTGTAAAGGGCAGCCGGTAACGACTGCTAGGTTAGTGGCACCGATTACCTTTGTGACGTGCTTAATAGATGATTAGATGATGACACAGCAGAGCTTCAGTTAACTTTCACAGAAATGTCATTGTCATGACATATTTTGTGCGCTTGCTGTAGACACACACACATGTATACACACCCCATATATCTTAAAAAGCTCATATCCTCACCTGAAATAGCCCTAAACCCACTTTAACAAAAGGGGCGATGCAATAACACATCTTGCATATATTTATAAAGACTGGGAAAGAGGTAATGACACAGCAGGAGGCTACCAGATACTAACTGTACATTACAGTATATGATATATCTCATTCGATATTTGTCTATGTCGGCGTTAGAAGCTATTTTCTCTTAGTTCCGACTGTGAATTCTTATTAGTAAGTTCAGCTTGAGCAGATCAGATGCGAATTCCCGATTGTGTCCCTTTCCGAGGTGACTCGAAGATTTCCCACAGGTGTTCTACACCCAATCTTAGGGCCCGCAGTTGGACACAAAGGATGTTCCTGTGGCACATGACGGTTTGCAGAGCACACAGTAACACGTACAGTTAGGAAAAAGGATGTTGCACCATCTATATATCGAGATATAGGCCTCTTCTAGATATCCGAATGTGTCATCAAGAGAGACCCTCACCTGTGTATTTATAACGGTGTATCGTGTCACATAGGAGACACTTCCTCGTCCAAGATCGCGTCATACCTGTTTGCTTCACTCCGGTTAGATATACTTCCTTTTTCGTTGTCTCTTCAGGTGAAGGGCTGTATGGTGTTTGTCATACACCACGTGAAGATTCTCTAAGAAGCGCGAAAATCTGCCTGCAGTGTCCACAGTACCAGACACGTGTTGAGTACCCGTAACACTCTACCATGTTTAACGGCGCCACCTGAAAACCACAGACTTCAGGAACAGCAGAAGAAATCATTTCTGTCGGATTAGCAACAACCCATCTTTACCCCCCACCCCGACTTCCAAGTCCGACATTTTCGTTCAGGTTTGTTCACTTTGTATGTTTGTTTGCAATTTGTTTATTTTTATGATGTTTTCTGCTATTACTTTTCTTTCTTGCTTTAAATCTTTACTTCTTTCATTCTTTCTTTCGTTCCTTCCTTCTTCTATTTTAATTCTTTATTGTTCTTTCATTCAATCGATCATTTTTCTTTCAATCTTTCTGTGTTTTTTTCCCTTCTTTCAATTTTTATTTTGATTTTTATATTTGCTTTTTCCTTTCCTTTTTTCCTTCCTTCCTTTACTCTTTCCATTCTTTTATATCTTTCTCTCATTCTTGTCTTATGTAACACTTTTTTGAATTTTTGTAGAAATGTTTTGCATAAGTATACAGCTATTGTGTATGTATGCGCGCGTGAGTAATTATATATTTTTGTAGGTGTGCGTTAAGCAGGATCATCTTGCAAAAATGGCTGTAAAAACAAAAGTTTGCGTTTACGTTTCTTTTTCTTTCTCTCCCTGCGATTAGCTACATTCAAAGCTACATTTACATAGAGCACCTTTCCCAACAGCAAAGCCTTGCTCTGAGCTCTTTACATACAGATACATGAGCACCTCTCACCAATTGTTCAGGGTAGGCAGTACTGTACGTAATTTTACACACACACACACACATTAATGTGTGACTGAAAGAAGCAGACCATGACAGAGTTTTGTGCGGCAACCTATATACTGTAAATACCAGCGTCTAGGATTTGATGTACAATACGGAGGGAATTAAAAAGATATCACAAAAACGGATTTGTCAGACGACAAGCCATAGAAAAAGGAAGCAAGGAACTGAAAGCTATGTGCCTGTACAATAAATCTCACTGACTCACTCCATGTCTATCAGTTATGCCCTTCGCCCCTCCTGGTGCATAGGCCATCGACGACCGCCCTCCAACGCCTCCTGTCCTGGGCTACCGTCACCAGCTGACCCCATCCAAATCCGGTGAGCTTGGTGTCGGCGGCGAGGTCCCGTCTCCAGGTGTTTCTCGGCCTTCCTCGCTTCCTCTTTCCCTGGGGGTTCCACGTCAGCGATTGTCTTGTGACGTTGGATGTTGGTTTCCTTAGGGTGTGTCCTAGCCAACCCCATCTTCTCCGCAGGATTTCCTCCTCTATGGGCTGTTGTTTCGTTCTCTGCCACAGGTCGGTGTTGCTTATCCTCTCTGGCCAGTGAATTCTGAGGATTCTGCGCAGGCACTGGTTGACAAACGTTTGGATCTTCTTCGTTGTGCCCTTGGTCGTCCTCCATGTTTCTGCTCCGTATAGCAGGACTGACTTGACGTTGGAGTTGAAGAGACGGATCTTTGTCGTGTAGCCTATGCTCCCGGAGCTCCAGACCTTTCCAAGCTTTATGAAAGCGCCTCTTGCCTTGTTAATTCTTGTCTTTACATCCGCGTCTGTCCCTCCCTGTTTGTCCACCACACTCCCGAGGTAGGTAAAGGTGTCGACTTCTTCTAGCGGCTCCCCATCCAACCTGATTGGCTCTTCGCAGTCAGTGTTGACCTTCAGGATCTTGGTCTTGCCCTTATGGATGTGTAGCCCCACTTGTGCCGAGGCTGACTGGATCTCTGATGTCTTTTCTTGCATCTGTCGGTGGCTGTGGGACAGGAGTGCCAGATCGTCTGCAAAGTCAAGGTCGTCTAGTTGGTTCCACAGAGTCCACTGGATTCCATTTCGCCTTTCATTGGTGGCTTGCTTCATCACCCAGTCGATTGCGATCAGGAACAGCAACGGTGAAAGCAGGCAGCCTTGCCTGACCCCTGTCCTCACCTCGAAGCTTCTTGTTAGCTGTCTTTCATGCACTACTCGGCACGTCATTCCCTCATATGAGTTGCGGATCAGGTTGACGATCTTCCTCGGGATGCCATAGTGTCTCAGCAGTTTCCACAGCGTCTCTCGGTCCACACTGTCGAATGCCTTCTCGTAGTCCACGAAATTGACGTAGAGAGGCGAGTTCCACTCTATAGACTGTTCTACGATGATCCGCAGTGTTGCTATCTGGTCTGTGCACGATCGGTCTTGTCTGAAGCCTGCCTGCTGCTCTCGAAGTATCTGGTCCACTGGGCCCTTCAGTCTCTCCAGTATGATTCTGTTGAAGACCTTGCCAGGCACGGACAAAAGAGTGATGCCTCTGTAGTTCTCGCATCGGCTGAGGTCCCCCTTCTTGGGGATCTTTATGAGATGTCCTTCTTTCCAGTCTGCCGGGACCTGTTCCTCTTTCCAAACCCTCTCAAACAGTCTGTGCAACATGTTGACGGATAGGTCAGGGTCGGCTTTCAGTGCCTCTGCTGGTATCTCGTCTGGTCCTGGGGCTTTACTATTCTTCAGTTGTGTTATGGCTCTTCTGATCTCGGTTTTGGTTGGTTTGTTGCAGTTGATCGGTAGGTCTCTCGCTGCTTCTTCGATGTCTGGTGGATTTACTGGTGGTGGTCGGTTGAGCAATTCCTCAAAGTGTTCGGCCCATCTGTTCAGCTGCTGGTCTGTTCCCATCAGTGTGTTGCCGTCTCTGCCCTTGACTGGTCGCTCTGAATGTCTAATCTTTCCAGTCAGCTTTTTGGTCGTATCGTACAGTCTCTTCATGTTCCTACTTGCTGCTGCCTCTTCTGCTTCTGTTGCTAGCTCCTCTATGTGGTTCCTCTTGTCTTGTTTGATGCTCCGCTTCACTTCGGCATTCGCTGTGCTATACTCTTTCTGCGCTATTGCCTTCTCCGATCTAGTTCTACTGTTGTTGATTTCAGTTTTCTTTCTCTTTCTTTCGAGGATCTTCTTCTGTGTTTCTGGTGTGATCCACTCTTTCTGTTTTGGTTTCCTTCTTCCAAGGACTTCCTCGCATGCTGTATTGAAAGACTCTCTGATGTTGTTCCACTGGGTCTCGATATTTGGGGGTGTCTCTTCGTCAAGTAGTTCTTGGAGTGCTTGAAATCTGTTGTGGACTGCTGTCTTGTATTCTCTTTCATCTTGGGTCTTTCAGGTAGTTCACGTTGTATCTTGCTTTTCTTCTTTCGTGGTCTGTCCAGTTCTTCTTCAGCTTTAGTTTAAGCTTTGCTGTCACAAGGTGGTGGTCGGACGCCACATCTGCTCCTCTCTTGACCCTGACATCCATCAACGATCTTCTGAACTTTTTTGCGATGCATATGTGGTCTATTTGGTTCTCTGTCACATGGTCTGGTGAAACCCATGTTGCTCGGTGGATCTTCTTGTGTGGGAACACGCTTCCACCAATCACGTAGTTGTTCATGGCACAGATGTCAGCAAACAGCTCCCCGTTGTCGTTCATGTCTCCTAGACCGTGCTTCCCCATCACTTCTTCATATCCTGTATTGTCTGCTCCAATCTTAGCATTGAAGTCTCCCATGAGGATATTGATGTCTCTGTCACTCAGTCTGTTCAGGATGCTCTGCAATTCGTCGTAGAAGTGCTCCTTGGCGTCTTCACTGCTGTCGTTGGTTGGGGCATAGCACAGGATCACATTCATCTTTAGTCTCTTCTTCTTTGTAGAGAAGGACGCTGTGATGAATCGGGGACCTCTTGCCTCCCAGCCAATAAGCGCCTTCTGTGCTTCCTTCTCCAGCATGAACGCTACGCCCTCTGTGTGTGGTGCGCCGTCTTCCTCATGCCCCGAGAAGAGGATTAGCTCGCCTGTTGCCAATCGCTGTTGTCCTGACTGCGTCCACCTAGTTTCACAAAGTCCGAGGAGTGACAGTTTGTAGTCTCGCATTTCTGCTGCTATCTGGGCTGCCTTTCCTGCCTCGAACATAGTTCGCACGTTCCACGTGCCCATGGAAAGTGTTTTCCTGGTCGATAGAAGGGTGGTCGGTGTTGTAGCTTCCGAAGATCGGCTTTCACCGCAACACGTCATACTCCCTCTAGGTGAAGGCCCTTCCTCTTCCAGGACTGTTGGCCATTGTTTTGCTGTTGTCGATGTTTTTGTAGCAAGGGTTTGTTTTACGGGGTGGGGGTGCTAGCCCCACGCCCAACCCTCCTCCTTTTTCAGCCGGGCTTGGGACCGTCCTTGGCGGAGTTTCCATGTCTATAGTCTGGGTTAAATTTTGAATGGCGTCCTCAACCTTTCCACCTGAAGCGATTGCTGAATAGGCGAGGGCTTCGTAATTATTCCTGACTTTGTGGTGGAATAAACTGCTGTTCTTTCTTTCTTGCATGTATTTTTCCTCCTCAAAAAGGCACAAGCCGCCATTATAAATTTATTACTTTTTATTTCCTTGGGTTGTTTTTTTTAAAGCATTCGTGTCTTTGCGTAAGATTTTTATGTTTTCGTGTTCACCGCGGGATTCGGTAAACTAAAATCTCTTTCGCCCCATATTCTCCACGCTCTCGTTCTCATAGTACAAAGCCTCCTAGAGGCAGAAGAACTGTTCAACTAAACAACAACTTTTTTGTTACGATTGTTTCAGATGGACACGACGGACGCCCCTGACCAAGACACCTGCTGTCAGCTGTGGAAGCAGTCTCAGGAGGAGCTGGTCCAGCTGATGCTCAAGCTGAAGGAGATCGCCCACAAGTTCGACATCGAGACCACCAGGTGTCTCACTGGCGGAGGTCAGGGTGCGTGCATCGTGCTCGAGAATGGAGGCACCTCAACGTTAAGCCTGAAGAAAGTCATGGACGATCTGGACAACAGCGTGGACAACCTGCAGAAAGAAGTGTACAGACATTTATTCCACGCACACAGCAGTGTGCCGCTGCGACGTCAAAGAGGCCGAACAGGTAAGAGACTCTTTGCTCTATAATTAGTCTCCATTGCCTTTAAAAAAAAATAGAGCGTGGCATGTAACAACTCGCAACTTTTCGAAAGAAAGTGTTTGTTAATGTTGTCAATAACAGTAATAACGACGACGACGACGACGACGATGATGATGATGATGATGATGATGATGATGATGATGATGATGATGATGATGATGATGATGATGATGAGGAGGAGGAGGAGGAGGAGGAGGAGGAGGAGGAGGAGGAGGAGGAGGCCACCTATTGAGTCAGGTGTGCTGGAGCAGTCACGATTCCCAGACAGACAGACAGCGGAGAATCTGAACATCCTTGAACAGACCTCTGTTACAACTTTCCTCCTCCAGAGCACCTCACGTGGGATTTGTTTAAATACAATGCTGACGTAATGCGAAAGTGTGTACATACATGTACATGGGGGATGTGTTATCTGTGGGCCACAAACAGTACAACTGAACCCTGAGTGGGTTTTCCGGCAGTTTTATGTTTAGAAGACGGAGACATCTTCCTGGTTCCTCTCAAGCAGAGAAGAAATGAGCTTTTCTTACCTGTCAGGGGAAAGAAAAGTTACCTGTGCAGTTAAACGTCCCGGCCTTGCACCACTTCTTAGTAGGGTGCAAAATGTTTATCTAATGGTTGGGCAAAACTCAGTGCATGATACTGATACTATTTCCCACAAATTATAATTATTAAAGCTTTTTACTGTGTGGTGGTGACCTCAGTGCGATGCACATGGAAGCTACAAATAGCCGACAGTCAACCATACAGGAAGCACAACACCATGGCAAACATAAGCAAAGTGCGTGTTAGAGTGAGCAGAATATATAATACTTTGGGTAAATAGTCTCCTCCTGCTCTAGAGATACACACCTACAAATATTATTATGGACCACCACCTGCTGGGACGTTTACATATTGTGACAGTCTGTTCAAAACCCACTTCGCCATTTTGACTACCTTCTGTGCTATCGCCTTTTCGGATGGATGTGATTTTCACCCCAATCTTGGTCAGTTTTATATCGACTTATTCTTATTCATGCTAGCTGCCAAAGCTATTGTCTAAATATGTGCAGACACTACTTGGTTTCAAATGCAAAAAGTTTTCTTTAATTAAGTTTTAGATACTATCAAACGCAACAGACGTCTGCGCATGATGATGTTTCGTCGTCAACAACATTGTTTAATATTTCAAAGTTACATATTATTCTATTGTTTAGATATAAACACAATTAGCTTAGTTCTTATTCTTAAATAGTCACGGGATGACCTTTAGCTTTACTTTATGAGCATTAATTCAATAAATCTGCATCTGTAAGCAATGCAATGCTAACACTGACTGACTGATGATGTTTTTGAAATTCTGGATTACTGTCAGCATCACTTTGCTTGTGTGGCTAGTTACATTCTGTAGTTTTGGCTCTGTCTGATTTTCTGTTAAATAATCTGATAACACAAAAGTAATCCAAGGAATCACCAGTCATACTCCTTGCAAAGAAAGGAAACTGCAGACACAGCCAAAACTTCCTTCACACCTGGCAATGAGGGATTGAGGGAGGGAAGACACTGATCTTGGACTATTACATTATTTTTGCTGACCCAGTATTCTTGATCTTTCCGATCTTTTTCAGAGAATGACAGAGACAGTGCGTATCACAGCGCAAATATCAGTAAGAAGATTTTTTCCTTGTATCATACCCTAACCTTTATATGATGCTAGTCTACATAATATGATTGGTACCCTACCCTGCGACAATCACCCTTTTTTCTTCCTTTCTTACTTATTCATTAATTTCTTCATCCCTTACTTTTATCATTTTCGTATATCTTTCTTTTGGTACTTTTTCGTGATATTTGTAAGTGCCCCACACTTTCAATCTGTTGTAAATACATCGCACTTGCAATATTTTGGTAAATTTCAATATGTTCACACCTTCAATGTGTAACAAACACTCCCATTTATGTGTTGCTCATGTGTTTAACAATCAGAATGTAATAAGCACATTAGTAAAGCTTGTGTAATTGGTTTGTTAGTACAATATGGGAGAACAACATACTCAGGCACACCACCAGTGTTCGATTCTTCCTCGTAACATTTTGTGACTTATGTTTTCCTGCAGTGCCTCCAGTCCCAGAGACAGGTGACGAAGATAAATGTGGAGAGGAGAGTCAGGTACGCATACAAACATTTTGAATGTATCGTTTTGTTTGTTTGTTGTTTTTTTTTTTTTAAGAAATGACGCGAGTAAGTCTAGCTCCCAAGATTTCAGGAAGGGTCTAAACAAATATCATGCGTAGATAGGGGGTCTACGTTAGAATGATAACAGGATAGTCCCCACACCTTGACTGGTTTCCCGGATATACACCACACAAAATGCTCGATCTTTCGTACAGGGAAAACCTGCCTCCATTCCAGAATGAAAAAATAAAAATGAAAGAAGGAGAACATAAGAAAAGATTGGAGCTGAGTACCTTTCTACCAACGGGTGTCCCCCTTACCCGATATACTCAGAGCCACGCGCCTATGTTACATAGAAGGACAGGGAGCAGAATGAAAAGAAAAAGGTCATAGAAAGAGATGGAGAGAAGATAGAAGTGGATAAATACCAACTGATAAAAATCAAGAACGTATATTCATACGTATTTTCATACGAACGTTGCAAAAGGTTGTGGGAGAGCCTGGAATTATATGTTAATTAGGAGTATCCTTCGAGATTCGTAATGTCACGGCTTTGACCACTTATATGTACACGATGCTTAGAGAATTATATTTTAAAAAAACAATATCAATATACATATGTAGTATACACGCTTAACACAGTGACTTGAACAATACTTTACAGCTTTAGAAGACCTTAAGATTGACTGTTGTCTCTGAATAGTCTTTTTCGGTGGTGGGTAAGTTAATTCTGACACTATAGTAATCTGATACACAAAAGTATGCTTAAATATTATTAGTAACATTTTTTCTCTGCTGACAGCCTTTTGAACACGATGAGAGTGGTAATGCTTAGAGGCAGAGTGCATCAGACAGCTTCTGATCACTCAACTGGCCTCTGAACATTTCAAGAGAATAATGATCCGCAAAGGGAGAGCCATTCTGGGGAAAAAATTCGCCTGTCCTCAGTTTGAGCATATGAGACGTGAGCAGTAAAGAAGTTTGATAAAATCTACGGGCTTACGACGTGATTGACACGTGTACGTCGTCGGCCGACGCTTGCCGAGGAACAATGAATCATGGCGAAACACGTCTTTCCATGTGGAAACGCAGACTAATGGCTCTGCTAACTCCAAATAGTCACTCTGGAATATCATCTTCAATCAAAGAATAATAGTATTTTCAACAGACATGGGTTCCTTCCCTCTTCCCGTCCAGCTGGTTATTTTGGGGACAAAATACGTTAACCAGTCATTTATTTTTCTTCGTCCTCACGCAGCTAGCTCACAAGCTTCAAGGTTCTTGGACGTCTGGTACCCTGAACTTGCTTGTTAAAAGTAAGCTACAGTAGCTTGAGATAAAATGAAATGATGTAAGCACAAAACTTTTAGAGACGGCTTGAGACCCAGGTCTAAACTTCAGAACTTTGCTCCAAAATGTGCTGATCGTTGATCCGTTGGGCGGACGCACTAAACTATTTGTTCCTGTGATCCAGTTTTCTGTAATCAAACTGCTCACGTCATTCAAGCGATCCTTTATCGTATCGTAATGGAGAACTGCCAGAGGAATACGAGAAAAAAATCTGCTGTAAATTCGTAACTGAAGAGATGGTATACAGGGTTCCAGTCTTAGTATTTGCCCCTTGCTGAAGTGTTTTTAATTTCTTTTTCAAATTAAGAACACATTCCACGCTGCTTTGCTACGTGTGTTGAGACATTTCATAAGGTATTTATGATGTCTTCGGTGATGTTATTAATGTTTAATGAGATAAAGTATATTTTTCTACCGAAATAATTTCGGAATCTTTCATATTCACAAGAGCTTTACTGCAACCTGGTGTTGAACATAATTATGTTTTCAGAGGTCCTATTAATTAATGGCTTTCTTAAATATGTTTTACTTCCTGTTTATTTTCTAAAGCCTTTACACTTACGGAATCTGAACTACACCCGGTGTGGGACACGCGTCTGAATTTAAACGTAACCATCTCATCAGTGATAGTATTAAGGGCTAATTACTATTAATTATCTTCCGTATATTTTTCGAGTTATATATTTTCTTAACCCTTTACATATTCAAATTACAGACAATCTATGCATTTAAGATTCTGCGACCATAAAAAGCTTTATTTTGCTTTCACTTCCAAAAATTAAAAAGTTATTTTAGATCATAGCCCAGAACATTTCTTGTTTACCTATTAATCATCGACACAACATAAGCATCCTTCCCTACCCACCGCTTTCCCCTTTCCCACAAACACCTACTATATATATAAAGAAGGGGTGGTGTGTGTTAAATATATTTTGTCAGGTTGCTAAAAAAAAGGTGTACAGTTTTAATATCTTGCATTTTGAAAAAAAAATTGGAATACATAGCGTGGCTGTACAAGATTTTGGTCTCGATGGTGGTCGTTATCAACTATGCAAATAAAAATGTTGACAGATGGCTTTTGAATGGCACATTTGGTCCACCCGATAGACGGTGTGGTTCTGAATACTGTATTAAATAATTCTATGATCCTTGTGGAAATGTTTTTGCGGGATTTCAAATGATACACTAGTGGCTGTGATGACTTCTTATGATGTCGATATTGGATGAAATTTTTCTGTCTTGTACTGGCAGTTTATGTGCGTGTCAATGTGTGTGAGAGTGCGCACGTGCATGTGCGAGTTGGAGAGAGAAAGAAAGAAATGGAGGTGTTTGTGTATTCGAGTATGGAAATCTGAGGACATGATATGTGTGTGTGTGTGCTCCATCCCTTCCCATGACACGAAATCGTCTACCAAGTAATTAATACTTAAGATTACCCGCCCATACCAGTCTAATTTTTGAAATAGTTTAATTGTGCCACTACACCAGTGTAACAGTAACTGTACCCTTTGTCTTACGCATGTTCCGCTCTGTTACCTTTTGCTCTCGAAAGTAACTTGGGGCCGAATGCATGAAGAGAAACAATAACCAAAGTCTGGGACTATGCAAAGTGTCCTAAGACAGAGCGTTGTCCCTGTTGGTTGAAGTCCGGGAAGACAGAAAACTTGGTCTGACTTTGGACAAACAACAAACAACAAACAACGTGTCTAGCAGGATGTCTTGTCTTTCAGGTTAAACATTTCAGGGTGAACTGCCTACTTTGTGATGTTTTCTCCTTTACTTTTACACTGACGCAGTCAACGTGAATAAAGTTTAACACCTTGGTCAGCATTTGTTTGACTTACCTCGTTAGTCAGAAATATTTGTGTGTGTGTGTGTGTGTGTGTGTGTGTGCTATAACATCTTTTTACTTCATTGTATTTGTGGTTTTCTTCATGTGTACAAGGAGAGAAGATCGAAGAATCTTAATGAAAAAAGGTTTAGCAGTCTTTTCTCTTTTCATTGAACATAAAAATTACTTTTATAAAAATTTGTTAACCCCAGTGAAATAAGATAATTTTTAAAATTAAAGACTGAATATAAGCGGAGAGCGTCAAACAATCATACAAAATTTCTGACTGGAAATTCATCAAACTTTGTATCCTTTTGTAAGTACACACAGGCACGCACATACACAAACACACTTACGTGAACACATGCACATTCGGACATGCACACACACACAAACACTGAAACACGCGTGTGCAATAGTGCACGTATGCACGAACAGAGAAAGGCATACTGATATTACCAAAAATAATAATAAATAAGACTTTATATTTGTCAAATGTGATTTTAATCCCGTACCATCATAGTTTGGGGGAAAGAGGGAGGAAAAACTTAGCAGGTATCGTTCTTTTCCAACACTCAAAATGTTTCTTTGTAAGGTGAAGTAGTCTCAATGAGCTACTGATGCTGAAAGTCTGTCAAATTCAGACACGTGGCTTCACAACAAACAAACAAACAAACAAACAAACAAACAAACAAAAGCACTTTCCTCGTCTAATATTGCGATTCAAATGGTCGATTTTATCGATCAGTTTATCGAGTTCTCGGATCAATACGGCACTTAAATTACTAGCGCCTACCAGGATATTCTTCTTTCTCACGATCACACAAGGAAGTCATTTGGATGGTGAATGTAAATGTAAACGAAAATACACGCACGGAACAAGTAATCACGATGTTTGTTATGAAAGACTGAAAAGTGTAGATCCACTCGTTTCCTCACTTCACGGACATATATCTCTGGACTGCTTGCAGAAAAAATGTCCGCCTTAAGGTCTAGGAGGAGGCCTCTGGTCGAATGTGCTTCCGGTTTCATCACCAACACGAAGAGGAAGAGCAGACGATGCCAGCTCTCGTGTTGACCCGAAGCACAAAAGATCCTTATGGTCTGTTTTGTTTTCGATTTATTGGTTCTACGCCCGTGGGAAGAGGAAACTAACGACTTTTGCCCAAAAATAAGGAAATAAAAATCTAACTAAATAACAAACACATTGCAAATAGGCTGAAAACATAAAAAATTTTACCGATGTTATAGATATTGGGAGTGAAAGGGCTTGACGAGACCCGAAAGTCTACAACTTCACGAAAGACTGAGAATTCAGACCGCCATCAGTCCAGAGATACACGTCTGTGCTTCCTTACATGCTCGCCTATCTAACCCACTGACACACTCATTTGTTCACGTAAGCAAGCAAGCACACACACAACATGCACGCATATTTTTCTCGTTGGAACGTTCAGACAATGACTCCAGAGGCCCTGACCCAGTCTACAATGTCCTGTAGACACCGCAAAGGTGCTAATAGTCTTTCCTTTAACAGGTGTATCATCAACAGGCTGTGTCTCTTAGTTTCCAGCGGGTTGGACAATGGACAGTCAATGAACATTGTGACTGGAGCTAAGCGGCAGGGGCATTCTAAGGACTCTCCAATGTGGAACTTGGTGATCATGCAATGTCTGGAAGAACTTCCCTAAAGAACATCCTGCTGTGATCTCGTTGGCTTGGAGTAAATCCTTCCTCTGTAGACACTGACCCGACTAGAGTCACTGAGCATATTTTGTTCTCAAATTCTGAGACCAGTTTGTCGGCGGGGTTTGTAACAACTTTCAAAACAGTGATCCTGGTAAAACTTTCAGTGGCGACTGTCAACTCCACTGACACCGTCAGTCACAGATTTAGAACTTCTGAACATCCTGGACCTGTACATCCGGGTGTGTGTCTAAAGACGCACACAGATATGGCCTTCAGCATTCTTGAGCAAAAGAGAACAAAACCAGGGATTAGTTGAATACAGCAATACAAATCAATAACAACAACACTTTATAGAGGTGAAGTATGACCAGGCAAAGATAGATATTTACCTCAGAATTTTCCAATGAGGATACTGCCGTTTCCTGGACTGGAAAGACTGAAACAAGAATATAAAATAAAATACAAAAATAGCCATTATACAATATTTGACTGTATTTAGTTCTTTTCACAATGAAGTAAATTACATTTGGACGTTGATTCGTTTCAAAGTATTAAAACTGTATATTTTATAAAATAGCTATTAGAAAGCGAGCTGACGATGGTGGACGATGAGGACTATGATGGGGATGAAAAGAAGAAAGGAAGGGAAGAAAAGGTGAAGTCACACCATATATTGCTGTGCTGTTCCTGCTTTCATAGGCGCTGTCCCTGGCAGTCTCTGAAACAAGACCACAACAGTCAATTTAATAAGTAAACATCGTGTAGTCTAAATTAAGCTCTTTAAAATCTTTCAAACTGAGGATTTTTTCAGAATCTGAGTGTTGTAACAACGGAGTTTTCCGGTCATGCTTTCCGTCAGGTTTATTTCTAAGTACTAAAGTTCTTCCGCGAACGTTGAGGAGATAGAGCTTCCAGGCCTTGAAAATAAGCTTGAGTCGTGTTAAACTGCAAAACTGCGATACCGTTTGGAGTTCCTGTTTGTTATCCGTGCGACTTCAATTTTTATCCTTTCATACAAGAACCATAGAGCAAATAGTGTTATCTGTTCTTCGACATTTTAGATTAACAGTGCCCCAGAAGAACAAAGTTTTACCCCCCACAAGACACCTTTAGAGTCAATAAAACTACTCGACAATTTTCTTATAACATGCCTGAGATACCTCCTATGAGGAGTAGGAAGCGACACGGGTGTTATTATCACCCAGACTCAAGGCGCAGATTTTTGGGGTGGCTGATTAGTTATTTTTGACTTAAAGTTTACACCACACACCCACTCTCTGTTTGTTCTTCCGCTCACCAGTAGGTTCGAATACTGCGATGCTATTTTTCGTGTATTGCAAAATTCTCCTACACTTCTTCCTTGTCAGTCTAGCTTCCGGGACCTCAGAGCAAAGGGAGAAAGAAGGGAAAAGTCTTAGTGGCCGAAGGAGCAGTAAACATAAATAATTCGCCGTCTCCGGGGCAGTCTTCTTCCGACCCCTGTTCTTTACTGACACAATCAGTATTCTGCTAAACAGTTTATGGGTTGAAAGAGGAAGTTTTTTTCCAGCTACAGGCCCGACCAGAACTCGAACCAGCAATGAAAAGGAAACTTAGCCTTTCAGCCTTGGAGCAGGAGAAAAAGTTTCCTTTCCACAAACAAATGTAAACCAAGACAACACACTCGTGAATTGAAGTAAACGCTCTACAGATACGGGTGGATAGCTATCTACTATACAGTCAGGGCTTCTGCTAAGGCCAAATTCTTTGGGGTCCCAGGGACTTCTTCAGATTTTTAAGGGGTCCCTGTTCTTCGCCCAAATTTGAAGGGGACTCATTGACGAAAATTGAAGGGGTCCTCCGAACTTTTAATGCGTACTGTACGCAATTTTTTGCGTAAGCAGAAGCCCTGTAATACATATCCTAGATTACATCCTACCGACAGGTCCTCAAATTGTGATTTATCTTGATATACTCGATGTTTAGATTCATTATTTTAACAATATTTATACAAGACAATTTTAGTGGAAAGAAAGAGACTTGCTGGATCACGTGATTAACGCTCCTTTAGAAATGTGAGTTCCTGACATGAGCCGAAGGCGCAGCAGCACTCACCTCGACCTTTTCTCTCCTCAGACGCTCTGGGCGTCGACCGCGTGTCTGAGAATCTCCTCAACGAGCTTGCCGACGTTTGCCGACAGTTCCTCTGCTGCCTTCTTCAGAGGCACCTCTCCATTGCTCCGAACTGTGCACGTGCAGCGAGCTCCGCCTGTCACGTGAACGGTGGCGACGCTGACTGCGTTTGTTATCGTCTTGACCCTGCAGGTCATGTCTAGCAATTCCCTCTTGAACGCCCCCCAGGCAGGACAGGGGGCATCCTGGTCAGCTTGCGCTTCCATATCTGAGTGTGCGACTATACGGCTACTGAGTCATCAGGAAGCTTTTCTGAAACATCATCACACATGCAGGTTACTAGGTTAAAGACAATTCAGTTTCTTCATAGAGAAGACTTCCTGTGTGATTATCCAACAGGAGAAAATATCTTCATAATATTTCAGGATTATTTGCTTATTTGGGATGAAGGCTGAGCTAGAATGAATAAAAGATATTGTTAAGGTCCCCTCCACCGCATTATAACGCAAAATATTGTTTACTGTGAAAATTTTTATTTGTGTTAGTGATCAACGTTTTATTCTCGTTGCTAGATCGAGTCTCTTAGATAGGAAAGATAAACATTCTTTTCATGATAGGTTGATAGTACAGTACACACAGTATGGGACCCCCACGTTGTGTGGGAAAGGGTGCAAGCAAGAGAGAGAGAAGAGAGGTGTTCATTTTTGATAGTCGAAGTTTTGAAACTCTTTTTTCATTTTTTTTTTTCTTATGAAGGCTAAATTAAGCTCTTTACAATCAGAGTCTTTTTAAGCTGACGATTTTTTTTTCAGAATCTGAATGTTTCAGAATTTAGCTGCGCCATGATCGTATAGAATCTGTAACACTTCCTTGTTCTCTTTGAATTCATGAGAACCACATACGTAGATAACTGCGTAGTACACTCACACACTCTTTACTTCCACACCTACGTGATTAGACATGCTCAGTTTACTCATACACATACACACTCTTTACTTACACACATAAACTCTCACTCTGTAGTTACATATATACACTCATCTCTATTTACTCATTCATACATATACACGTACTTTCTCTTTACTCACACACATACGTGATTATACACACTCTTTACTCGTACACATACACACTCTGTACTTACAAAAACTCTCACTCTTTACTTACACATATACATACACACTATGTACTCACTCATACACACGCACTCTCTTTACTCACACACATGCACACTTCTTACACACGGTTTCTCCTTCACTCAAAAGCACACTCTCTTTCTCTCCCTCACACACATTTTTCTCTCACTTATAAACTTATTTGCGCACGCATGCATACATCACAGAGAGAGAGAGAAAGGTGCAGACGTCCATCATCTTGGCAATGTTTTACTGTTTCAGTTTCACAGACACACAGTTTTTCACCCCGTTATTACTTATTTGCTATAACTGTGCTGTGATACAGTTGTCCTTGACTACATGACGTCAACAACCTGAGCAATCAGACTGTCAGCGAGCTTTTAACTTCCTTCTCTGCTGCTGTCACTCTTAAAAAGACAAGCTCTTCCATCAGTCATGCACACCACTTGTTGTCAGCACGAAAGGCTCCTTTATAAAACCAGTACATAATCTGGTCGGTTTGCTGTTACTTACACTACTTCGATTTTAAAAAAAAAACCGTCGGATGTAATATTTTCGCATTTTACTCCTTTCAATAACTTCCATTAATGATGAGATTTTTTCTGTAATGTGTTTGAATATATTCACTGGATTCCACTCCCTCGTGTTTCATTCACTTGGGCAGCAACCTTGAGCTACATTGAATAAACTGAAATGATGATTTACCCTCTTGCAGTTTCATATGATAACATTTGTTCATATTCTCAAGATTACTCAATATCTTCCCAGTATTGAAGTCACTAACATTATTCTCTGGAGTCGTTACCGTTACATCTAATGTCATCGACCTTTACTGCAGGTACTCGGCGAGTCCTTGCATTGATCTTCCTTCTACATACTTTTTGTGAACTTGTTCGACATCTTTGTTATTATTTTGTGATCCTGTTCAGTGCAATGTGTCTGCTTTTGGCTGAGATATTGCCCTGTATAAACTACTACTACTAAACACGTGGCAATGGCAGGTTTCCAGTTTCTCGCTAAGACTGACTGGCATCGTTCAGTTTGAGCTCTGGTATTAAGAGAAGAGACAGCATAATATTTGAAGTTAAACTCGTTAAGTAGAAGACATTTTTAATTATGCCAAATACGCAGGAACCCTCATCAAGTGTTAATGAGTAAAAGTGTTATAAATTTTACAACAGTGTAGTATTAAATGCTATCTCGAAAAAAAACTTTTTTCTTTAACTTTGTCCAAAAAACAAAAAATAAACAAACCCCTGAAAATGAAGTACAAATGACTGGTGTTCCTGAAAAACAGTTCCTCGAAATAATACATTTTTTCTTAAAATTCTCTTCTTTGTCTCCCAGGATTGGATTTAAGAGGATAATTTTCTTCTTATTTAAAAATACTTACACCTTGCGTTGGAATAATCAAGCATGGGAATTCGAAATGCACAATCTTTTTGTCTAGTTAAGTTTGTTTTTTTCTTATCTTTAGTCACACTTCTTACCACGAATTAAACTTCAAAATGTGTTGTATCAATTTTATTAACTTACAGCATTTCTCACCGATTCCTCCGTCCATTTTGCACCCAGCTAAATATATCTTGTAAGTTTCTAGAGTGAACGACAAGACATCTATTGCAGGTTTCACAATTAAATTTACAGATTAAGATTTCATGCCATGCTTCAATAGCTCTAAACTTTCAAGAAGCAATCCTGTTTCTAAGGTTTATAACATTAGTGACAAAGCCAGCGACTTTAAATAAATGACACGTAAAGAAAGTCGGTAAAGACAGGAAGGCCGCCATCTTACTTCCTTGTTGCGGGAAAGAATATTAGATAACGTGTGCAAAATAGGAAGGGTTTAGTGTTTACATGTGTCTGTTGTTTACTCAAAACATAAACAACAAAGGCAGAAATAAATAAAACACAAGCATACCTGATAGTGGTCATGAACTTGGATGAGGAAGGCGATGACGGATTTGCTGGTTTCCCCGTCCTCCTGTGGGTTGTATACAGATTGCCTGTAATGCGACAGACTGATTCTGATCCTTTTCTTCGCTGTACACAGTTTCCACTCATGAATACAAGCTTGGCAATTGTGTAAAAAGTTGCTGGTAGGTTTCAAGTTTCAACCTTTTTGATGCGTCCGTGATATGATCACACTCTCCCACCCTCGAGAAGCACAGAGTTTTCACAATCAAGTGCAGTTTATGGTTTCAGACCAAAACTATCTTAATGTCCAAGGAAAACTATGTTTGAAAGAAAAATATTAATTTCCCGATTGCATGTCGAGCGTCAACACACTCTGTTTATGTGTTTACAATACACAATCTTGTTTACGATACAGAATAGTTGTCGACAGTTACAAAGGTTGAACGAAGGGAAACAACACTTTGAGTATCTTTATGTGTCCAAGTGCTTGAAATCAGATGAATAAAGGTCATCAAACGACGAAACACATTGACTTCCAAGTAACTCAAGTTCTCGATGACTTTCAACAAACATCTATCTGTGACTGTCAACACGCGGTAAGCGACCAGGGACCGGATCCCGCTATCTCACAGGCAAGCGACTACTTCAGGTTTATATATTCTAGTGATGATCTATTTTTACTCGCCTAGTTCTCTATTTTTGTGCTTTAGGATTTTCCCCCTGTTGACAGTCAAGTCGTCTGAAGCAGAAGTTTTACATAGTCCTGCTCAGGATGTGGCTTGCACGACTCGGCGACACAAAAGTTACTCGCGGACCCTGATTGTTTCTTGGAAAATCGCGATAACTCTTCATATTTTTAATTTTATTTATTTTGCATCCTACAACAACTTTGCTGTCAAATAATTCACAGACTCAGCTGCAATGCACGATAAAGAATTTCTCCTCTTCCACTTACACACACCGAAACATAGATTAATTATTATTAAGTAAACATAGATTATTAATTATATTTATTTTTATATTTATTGACTTCTGTACATGTGAGTGACTCTGTATCAACACTATCCTGAGGACTTGTTTTTTGTGGATTTTATTTTATTTATTTTTTTTTTTTTTTTGAACAGCATTGACCAGATAATCATAACTTTCCTGAGCACCATTACCCAATTATGTTTTGGAACAGCATTGGGCATGTATTCTTTAAACCATTATTATCAAAACAGATTCTATGTAATTTTTCCCACGTTTGAAATGTTATGGGGCAGCCTTACCCAAATAGGAAGGAGGCGGATAGCTGAGTGGTCAGAGCGCTGGGAGAGAGGTTCATTGGTTCGATACCCGTGTAGCGCAGCTCACTTTCCCAACCCCTTCAACGCAGCTGGCGGAAACGGGTACCTGAGGGTTGGGGAAGGTAAGGTAGCGAGGGAAAGGAGATGGGCACCACCCTCACGCAAGGCTGACCCCTAGTAATGTAAGGATTCTATCGACCTGACAAAGGTCATGGGACGACTTTTATTTGTTGTTGTTGTTGTTGCTGTTGTTGTTGTTGTTGTTGCTGCTGCTGCTGCTGCTGCTGCTTACAGCTTTGTATGTTCTAGAGTAATGTTATCTAAGTGGCGTCGACGTCGGTGCCTGACAGCATCTCTTGTGATGTTCTTCCTGGATGCCCTCTGACCGAATTTCCAACAGCCTCTGAGGTCGATATAAAAAGCGTTATTCTGTAACCCAAGCCAACAACTTGCCAGTTAATCCCAATGTCCACAAGCCCTCTTCTTGGTTGCTTAGATATTTTGCCATCACAAACACTGTTAAGGTCAGCTTAATATCGGGTGTTTTCCCATCTTTATTTAAAAATGCCCTGGTGTGGCCACTTCATCCATCCTTGACGACAGTGTGTTAAACAACTACTGCCCAGTTTCCAACTTTTCTTGTCTCTCTAAGATCATAGAGAAAGTAGTTTTGACACAGCTCTGGACCTGCTTACAAGAGCACTAACTCGTTCCCCAATCTGAGTAAGCATATAGACCTTTTCACAGTACTGAAACTACTCTAATTAAAGTGACCACTGACATATTATCTGCTCTTGACAGCGGTGATGCTTCTGTCTCAACTCTACTGACCCTATCAGTTGCATTCGACACTACAGACCACTCTCTGCTTCTTCATGGACTCCACGCCCATTTCTGGACCAGCACTAGCGTGGTTCAAATCCTGATATGACCCAGACTGTGTTTGTTGATGGTCAAACATCTCGCCCTGCTTCACTTTTCTGTGGGGGTTACCCAAGGCTCAGTACTCGGCCCAGTTCTGTTCTTTTTGTACACAAAACCACTTTCATCATTCATCCAGTCTCTCAAAGGTTCTCATCAATCATTTACTGATGACACGCAGTCTGGTGCTTGGGGTTAGGAAACGGGACCATGTCACTACTTTCCTTCGTTTCTGCACTGGCTCCCCATCCGTTCTCGTATTAAGTATTTATTATAATAAATTGTGTTTTAATTTCTTTGCTGGCTCCTGCCTTGACTATTTCTCAGACCTTCTCTTCCCTGAAGTCCCAGCTAGACAACCCCGTTCTTCGTCTGACGACCGTCCCTTAACTTTTCCTGTCACCAAAACAACAACATGTGGTCACGTGATTTTTAGTTACTGTGCAGCGAAACAATAGAACCCTCTCCCTTTCCATTTCCGTGTCCCTCCCCATTAAATTCTTTAAATGTGCACTGAAAACACACCTCGCCCTTAAGTATTACTCCTAACAACAGTCCACACAATGCTAGTTTTTTTTTCACATCCTACCCCTGCCTCCATTTCCCATTGCTACTTCCCTCCTCGTCTTCCTTTTGCGAAATGTCTTAGTCCTTGTTACTTGTTTCCTCTTGGCGTTTTCTCTATTTGTTTTTTATTCGTCATCGATACTGTTATTTATATTTCTGTAGTTTTTGTGAGTTGTTTGTTTGTTCTTCTGTTCCTCGTATGTTGCCTGTCTCGTTCTTGTTCTTAAGCACGCTCCTTAGGAGTAAGTATGATAATAATATGTTATTTATATAGCTCTTTTCCCGACCATTAAATGTGGGCTCAAAGCGCTTTACTAAAAAGAAAAACACACGACCATAATAATAATAATAATAATGGATGCTGGTTTCAAAAACAATCACTGAAAAATAGCCAGATTCTGTTCAAGAATTTCCAGGACTGAAATACTGGAGGCAACCATCAGAATATTGGGGTAGTCATAGACTGTTCACAAGGGATTGTTGTTGTTGTTGTTGTTGTTGTTGTTGTTGTTGTTGTTGTTTTGTTGTTAAGTGCTGTAATGCTTGTGGGCATGATCATTCACGGAACTACTGACGAAATAGTGTACCGAAAACGAAAGTGATGAAGCATTTTTACCCAGACCCACAGAAATAAAAACACAGTCACACAGCAATGCTTAAATGTTACATTTCATCATTACTCGTAAACATTTTCTCGTTATTAAATACTGACTGCACAATAGAAGGTATTCATTGCCCATACATTATGTAAAGAATCTGCAACCAGGATAGACATGAACGTCTTTAAATAAGTCAATCAACTTTCTTGATCGAACAACAACATACTTGAATCGAATAAAATGCACAGTTCTGAAGACTGCGCGTGGTCAGATAGAAAACATATATACATTATTGCTGCGGCTTCTTTGATAGTGTACATTTTCTTGATGCTATAACCATCATTCTGAACTCATTTCACAATATTTTTCACTTGAAAAATGTTTGACCCTGGCTGGTATTTGTTTTTAAAAAAAACTCTCCAGGTTCTGTCTTCGAGTTTCTCAATAATTAGGGTAAAAGGATTACAATTCAAAAACCTTCCTGTACATCATGTGTCTGTGTGCATGTTCGAGTCCGCGGGCGTATGTCCATTATAAACTTATATTTACTAATTTACTCTTCTGCATAGCAGACCTACTATATACCCGATTCTGAATAAAGGCTTCCAAAATGCTTCACGGGTTTCTTCATAATCGAATTCATTGAAGAGTAACCGAGACCCTGGAATGACTCGAATGACTTTCGAATATCTGTAACTGCAAGAACGGGGTTAACTTTCTTTTCTTCGGTGTTCCCGGGACCATGCCTGTCAGACTTCGAGGTGATGAGGACAGCTGTTGTTTCAATGTTCCCCTTTATACTCCAGCGAGCTTTTCTGTCGTGTCTGAAAGACAGAACTGCAGGACATGCTCAGGGAAAGGCATCAACAACATTTCGTACAAGCACAGGCTAGTCAACCAGGAACCAAGAAGTGACACCAGGTATTTTTAAAAACACGATCCAATGACCTACATCAGCAGGCTAGTAATGCAACTGTTCTATGTATGCGACAGGTCAAAGGGTATTGAACGCATGTGAGTCAATGTCAACTGAGAGGCCAGGATGCGTGAATAATAATAAAAAAAAGAGTCTGTGTGCAAATATTGAGGAAAACAATTCAGTTCAGATAATGATACACAGCTCACATCACGGGTATGGTCTCTAGAAATAAACAATGTCTACCCACTGATGTTGCCATTGTTTATGATATATACAGTACAGCATCAGCAGAGCATCCACCAGTGCAAAGTCATCCTTTCAAAGAAACGACTTAGGATACAGTCGGATAGCAAATGATCACAGGTGGGACAGTCACAAGCTTTCTTACACAGACTTGAATCAAGGTTATCCTCAGAAACAGTGGGTTAATATAGCGAAGGTCAACATCGTCTTCTTCACCTAAAACCCAAAGTTGACGGAGGCAGAGGTCACAAACTGCCCTGAGGTCTTGGTCAGTCTGGCCTGAGATGTAAACTATTTCATTCTTTGCATCCTCAAGAATCCTGAAAAAAAATATTAGAGAAAATTCACTGCTGGTGCTTCTAAAATTAATTATGTATATCACTGTGAGTTGTCAGTAGAGACTGCCTGTAACAAAAGAACTATACAGTCTCTCTTTAATCCGCGTTAATAAAGGTTAACACCAAACATGAAGTTCAAGGAGTCAAAGTTGTCGCAAGTCAATAACAGAACATACAGATGTGAGTAATCAGAATGTTATTGTCTCGGAAACGGAATAGATGGTTTCACTCGGATTTTGTGCATTGGTATCTTTTAATGAACTCAAACAGACATGTGTAAACACAATTAATTTACCTCAGACGTATGTGGCTTATCTTCTCCTGATTCTTGCATCGGATACTCTGAAATTTTAAAAAAATCGTATCTACAATGAAAGAAGCAGAAACGATAAAACAAAAAAGAGGAAATTTATTTTGTCAAAGAGAGAAAATGATTTAAATGAAAGGAATTGGCGGTTTACACTAAGGCTGTGAACATTTTATTTATTCAGCACAATGGGATGCTGTTTATTCTGATCAAGACTTTGAAAGTTTAAACCACTGAACTTTCAGAATGCAAGCTAATCCAGTTTTATTTATCCGAATATTCAATAACAGAGTTACTAAGAACCTGCATATTAACTTTTAGAATAAAGATCTCTAGAGGTGAAAGGCAATGTTGATACCGACGAAGCTTCACGCATCGCCAAAACTAGAGACCCCCAGCATGCACTGCGACATTTCACACGTCCCATTAGTTTACAGTATTTTCTGTGTATTCATGAGAAACAGGGACGGATATTTTAAACTGAGGTCGACTGTGGTTCACTAACAGAGTTTAGACGACATTTTTTCCCGTAGTAAGGTCAGACGTGCTTCAGAAAATGCGGTGAGTCATCAAATCCGGAAGAGGCGAAAACAACACAAACAATTGCGGTGAAGATCAGGTGTATGAGTAAGTAACTGTCTGTGAACAAGTTCATATTCAGACAGAGTAGCCGGCACTTTAACTAGGTGCCACTATACACTATACAGACTTTTATAATCTGAAGTCTGTGGGTGTCACATGCAGAAAAAGAAGTCGAGAGGTGATCTGAACCCAGGACAAATAACTTTTCATTGCACAGGTAACCAGCTCGTACCATCGAAGACCCCAGAGGTCGTTGATCAATCGATCAATCAATGGATAGACAAATGTTGATAGACGAACGAATAAACCGATACAGGAGTCAAAGGGGAGGGAATCGTGTTACCTACCATAAAAGTTTTCACTGTTTCTGCTTTCGTAAGCACTGTCTCTGGTATTCTCTGAAAAAGAAGAAAATAAAAATATAAAAAGGATTAAAATGAGTTATTTTGATCTGACAGACTTTAATGAGGACAGGCTCCTTTGTTACTGAAGATCAAGTTTATTTACATGTATCTCACCTGAAGGGCTTTGTCGACAACTCAGTTTGCACCTCATTCCTAATTATTTAAGTCTTTGATCCTTGATACCACAAGTACCCGTGCACAAGCGCGGACACACACACAGAGGAAGCAAACATAAACACACAAACAAAATGAAGTGTGTTTATAAATAGTAGAAAGTAATCGGGAAATCCAGTTATAACGGAAAGAATACCCGACATTTTTTTGTTTTACTCTTCCGCTTTTCGCTAGACGATGCACTCAGGGTGGATAGCGACTGACCTCGACCTCTGCGGTGCCGGAAGAGACCTTGACCCTCGAGTGCGTGCATGAGCACCTCCTCCTTCAGCTTGTCCACCGCACGTGAGAGTTCTTCAGCCGCCTCCCGCAGGGGGACATCTCCTTGCGTCTGACCGCTGGTGCACGTGCACGTGGCACCTCCCTTGACCTGAACTGTCGCTATTTTCATCGCGTCTGTGATCTGGATGACTCGGCAGGTCATCTGGAGCAATTCTTTCTGAATCATCTCAACGCTCGGGCAAAGCACGTTCTGGTCAGAACTGAAGGCCATTTTGTGGCTTCCTCCACAGAAGCTGCAGAGAGTAAGTGTGAAATTAAAAAAATATGAATAAATAAAAATATCTGATACTAGTAAACTGCATCAGCTGTACTTCAAATTTTGTGTGCCGCTCCTCCTAAAGTAAACATAACTGCAATGAAACAGAACGTGAAGGTAAACTCATTAAAGTTCATTTGTCTCGCATTGATCGTCACTGCTTAATTAATTCCTTAATTTTATGTTTTAAATATCCTGTTGCTATCTCATCGTAGGAATGTATTGATCGTTTATAATATTCTGTATCACCATATCAGTCCGCAAAATTATCTGATTAAAAATTAGCCTGCTCTATTTGGTCAAGTTTTCCCACAGGGTGTTAACATTTTTGTAAGGTGTACAATGCCAGCCTGCCTGGCAGTACTGTTCTCTGAGTAACCACAATCCGCCTTTTCGTAATTAGGTGCGCGAAAAATATGCTCTGATCCTATGAAAATCATAGAGAAACAACTGTTTGGAGTCTGTAAAACATACGTTTATAAATAGAAGGTTGCTAGAGATGACAGCATAGTGTAAAAAAAAAAACCTTCTTAGTGCTAATGCACAATTTATGTTTGTTTTTGTTCGTTTGTTCAACGGAAGTACTACAACAGCAACAACAACAATAATAATAACAACAATAACAATAATAATAATGGCTATTTAGGACACATACACCTCCTCCTAATGAAGGAGTTCATATCATGTACAAAGTGTCTCCATACATACTACACACACAGACGTGCTTGCACATGCAACAACAAGGTGGAAGAACGCTACGTGTATTAACAGCCGACATCTAACCGGAAGTGGTCTACCCTCGGCTTTGGAGTGAAGGTTCTCGTGCATTGTTCTCCAAACTTGTCCATACAGGCCGCGGCAGCTATCAAGAAACATAAGTGTCTGTCCCGTCATGAACTTCTCTGTGTCCTGTCTATCCTGTAATGGACCTTCCCTGCTTGTCCCTCAAAATTTACGTTATCAATATGATTCATAATATAAATTAATGTTTGTTATGAAAAAGCTTCTAGAATGAATGAAATCTCCCTTGCTTTGGCGGCAAATGATTTCGCGGGACGGATGTTACCCACCCTTGATCTACTGGTTCAGGTGCACAGCTGGGGAAGTACGCTGTGTCATCCCAGCTGAACACAGAAGACAAATAACAAGAAAGAGAAACAAGTAAAAGGACTAATCTAAGAGCCAGTTGTCAACATCAAAAGAATAATAAATCTTCAGATCAATTACTTATTCGCCGCGATTCTCCCAATAAAAGTCCATGACTATCGCCGTAGGCCACTTATCTATCAAAAACCCACATGGCCACCCGAGGTAGAAGAAGGCAACTCCCCTATCTACAAAGCAGTAGATGAGAGGGCAAGAGATGAAGCATCATTCATTGTAAACAGATGTAAACTGTCTGAGTTAACCAGACTGTACAACAGGTACAATCAAAAGGAACTCGATGTGAGACTAAGGATCAGACAAACCAGGAAGATTAGTAGGAGGAGTACAAAGGTGTCAGTTGAAACCTGGGGGAGACTAAGTGGGGTTGATATCAATATGCTGTAACGTTTTTTAAGCTATGCTATACGTAAGTATGTAAATTAAAATGTAATTAAAAAATAAGTGAACACATTGTCTCTGATTATTGTTTTCTAGTTTGGAATAATCCCAGCTTTTCTCTCTCTCTCCACACACACACACAGGCGATAGTCGTAATCCTCACGACCACTAATGCTCAGCTGTTCGGACACGTTGCTTCAACATTGTCAGCTCAGCGTATGAAAAATAAGAATTAATGTGAAAGCATACAGAACGTTAAAGTTGAATACCCACCTGATTTCCAAAAAAAAAAAGTGTCTCGTAGATGACTAGATAAATCCGACAGGGGGAAATCCGGGTAATCCCTCTATCTCTGGACGGATATCCTGCTTTCGCTGCAGATGAGAAACTTCGATCCGTCGATGTAAAATCAGGAGCAGTCAAGCATATCGAGCTTAAAACTTCTTCCATAAAGATTCGAGCAGAAGTTTGTTTTTTTTTCCATGCGAAGTCATCCACGTTCACAAAAGACAGGAGACCTGCTTGAAACAGTGGTGAGCAGATAAAAACGTTGGGAAAGGCTTTCTCAGCCAGTTGTTATCGTCTCCATGTCACTGAGCTACTTTTATCGAGAGACTCGTTTTCGTGGGCACAGAAAAGCTGCTCGCCGCAGGTCTTATATTGAGTATTCCCAATAGGAAGTAAATTAGCTCATAAACAAGCCACCAACGGAAAATACCGTTGCAAAGGATTGCACTTGCAGCGTATATGACAGAATATTGGTCTATTTTTGGAATATTGGAATATCGGAATATTCCTTAGTCAATGAGCCAGTCTAAAATGACCCATAGTGCATGACAGAAACCTACGACTGAAATCTTTATTCGCTCTGTGTGTGTGTGTGTGTGCGCGCGCGCACGCGCGCGCGCTCATGTTTATGTTTATTAATATTGATGGGAGGATGTTAGGGTTTGCGATAGTTCTAGTGTTTGGGGCTGGGGTAGGGCACATGTAGTGTGGTTAGTCTAGGTCAGTGGTTCTAAAAGTGTGGTCCACACAAATGTCAGGTGGTCCGCGGCTGACAGTCATCATATGTCAGGCAAAGTGATGTTTAAATCGCCAGATACACTAATTAGTCCAGTACTGATTTCACACGAGTTTTAATTTTATCCATGCCCAACTGTTCGTTCGCATAAAACGCTCGTTTAATTTTTGTGATGCTACGCTGCTGTCTTCGTTACCAAGGTTATATTTAATCTATTTTGCGTCTTCTGGTGGAAACTGGTGTTTGAAGGTCTATCCTTTTACAATGACTGATATATCTTGATAAGAATTAAAACTCGATTTCAGACTGGACGGTATCTGGTGATTTAAATATCACTTTGCTGACATGTGATGACTTTCAGCCGCGGACCATCTGAGACCTGTCTTACTAGTGCGGTCCACAAAGTGGTCCAGGCACCACACTTTGAAAATCACTGCCGTCGAGTGGCTGCCTTAATAACCGTGCTAACTTTCGAACACATATATCGCTAATAACTCTGTCAGTCACATGTTTAATTCTTCTTCAGTTATGGACAAAGATTCTAGACTTCAGGGTCTTAGAACAGACTTTCCATAATTGTAATCGTTTTTGACTATACAGATGGCTTACGCTAACATTTCAGACTTGAAGTCCTTGAACCTTCACAAATCTTTGCATAGATAAAAGTTACTATATACATTTAAGTAGGCTGCGTAGTGTTATACAGTATAATTTGCATTCTGATTGTTTAGAAGGTTTAACACTCCTGGAAGATTATATATCGAGCACCACCGAGTCCATCTAATTGTTTGTGCCTCCCACCTAAGAACAGAAAATGGATCCACACATGCTGCGTCAGAAGGAAAACATACAAAAACATTACAAAACGTTACTTGATCGTATTTTAACATTTCCGTGTACCATGTAAATAGAGGATATCTGATGTAAGTCTATGCAAACATTTAGAGTCATTAAAAGGATTTTCAACACCCTAATAGACAATAGAGATGTCTAGATATGTATTTAGCTCCTGCTACATTTTCGAATTTATTATAGTTACTCTTTGTCGAGGTCAAATGTAATCGTCATCTGTAATAATAATAATAATAATTTTTTTAAATTTTAAATCAAGGCAGCCGTTACGCAATTTACAACGGTCTAAAACACCTATCCGCCTACCATTTAAGGGAGGTAACTTCTGTGCTACTTCCAGACACCTCGCGACCGACAACTCTGTTTTCACATTGCAGATATTTAATCTAACGCATTAAGAAGCATTAAAGGAAGATGAGCTATTTAGTCCAAACTACAATTACATAAATTAATGACTGTATATTTCTACCAAACACTGCACAAGCCTTTTGACCTGCTTTTGCTAAGAGCGTATGCGGTATGTTATTGCGTAACGCAGACCATAACATATTACGATCGTCCCGTACTGGACATACACTATATAATCTCCAGTAGTTGACGCGTGTGTGCGTGCATGCTCTGAAGTTTCTAAATATTAGACTTTTCAATCTTTATAATGAAATAATCACGATAATACATAAATACTGTTTATCAAACTAAAATAAGAACGCAATATTTTTGACCAATCAAGGTTTAGGTTACCATTCACAACATGGCGGACTTCGATTACTCAGTGGAAGAGTAAGGCCGGTAGCTTCCACTTTAGTTTGATATTTGTTTAAAAATTAAATTAGATTTCCGTGAGTAGAAGTTGTCAGAAAACCTGTGACTGCATCGTCATGCCAGACATGGAGCGACTGCATCTGGAAGATGCACTTGAAGATAGTCCTCAGGTAAGCTTTGTGCAGACGACGTAAAACGCTGAGATTTATCAATGTAAAAGTGGTCGCGAAGACAATATTCAGATCCACTCTTAGAATGTCACTAGTTTTAATAGTTTGCTAGCATATTGTTTGTGGGTATATTTTGTATTTTAAGTTTCTGGAAAATTAATATAAATTAAATACCAGTCTGTTGATCATCTCCCCGCTACAGGTGGTGCTCTAAACACTTGTTAACTTTTTTTTTTTTTAACTTGTATACATTAAGCGTTTTAGACTGTATGTAAATCGAGATTTATTGCATATTTTTAAGAGAAATATTTATGGGCGTTTGTAGTCTTCTCCCACAAGTAACGAGCATTGTAAGGGGAGGTAATTCGAGGTTTGGGAGGTGTGGTCTGTGGATAAAACTAGGATTATTTTTGTTCGCAGTGGGTTAACGAGGACGAGCTAGAGCATATGTCACAACGAATTTTTAAGTTTCTTTCCCCCTTGTATGATGACATACCCATATTTTTCGCAATGATGGATTTTTCAACAATCTTTGATATTGTTTTAATTTTTTACAAATACTATTACGTTTAGGAGTACACCACAACACCAACCATTTTTTGGCAGTTATTTATTCATGTTTATATGATATGATTGTGGAGTCACTAGTGCAGACAGGCAGTACCTACTTTCTGGGTACTTTGACCAGTCAGATAATAAACTCACCACTTGGAAAGATGGATGATGGACATTATCAGTAAACTGTTGTGTAAATGGAGATATAAATTATATGGGTTGGTCAGTAATAAAAGAATTTTCTCAAGTGCTTAATTTGTTTGAAAAAAATGCAGTTAACAAGTACAAATGTTGCAACCTGTATGTTGTTTATAAAAGGTATGCACAGTTTTGGAGTTAAGTTCCTCAGTCATTTCTCCTTTTCTCTGTGTCACAATTTTTAAAGTAACAGCAATATTGTGTACTTCTTAATAGTTTCTGTATATTTGAAGAAAAAAATATCTTAAACCATATGTTCAAACACCTGGCATTAAACTAAAGGAACAAATTTTGTAAGGCCCTGTTTACTCAGAATGAGCCATATGAGTCTATACCTGTCAAAAGATATTTAAATAGAAAATTGCATGCAAATTACTGATAATATTGAGATATAACTATATAAATATAAATCTTGTACTTGATGCATTTTTTGTGCCAAAAGTTTTGCGGCTGAAATCCTTACAAGAATACAAGAATCCTCTCTTCAGTACCACTCACATATAAAGAAAGAAGAATTGAAATAATGGAGCATAGAATGTTGCTTTTAAACCATCAGTACATGCCAATGTCACTTCTTGTTTTTAATTTGTAGGTGCTTTTCTCTTGGTGGTGTTTGTAAAAGATAATTTGCTATTAACGGTAAATGGATGTGCTTTTTCTTCTGTGACCTTCAGACACGCCATCTCCTGATGGTATTTGAGAAAGATGCCATGCAGCTTAAAAAATTCACAATTAATATGCACAGCTGCTGTCAGAGAATCATGTCTGCTCAGGTTAGTAAATCCTTGTTATTCTGTACCTCCTTTACCTTGACCTTATTCGTTCTTTCTTTGTTTGTATTTTTCTTTTGCACCCATTAAGTTTTGTGCCTCCAGCTTTCTCATTTTTGGTTATATACTAGCATGCAGGCATCTCTCTTTCACACACACACGTGTGCATCCACCATCTACACATAAAAATACACCTACATATGTGCACACACAAACGTTTAAATGCACACATACATGCAGAGATCTTGATGCTATAATTTTTTTGTTGACCTTTCTCTAGAATGAACTTTGTGCTGCGACACAAGCCTTGGCACAGCAACTGCGAGCATATGAAATTCAGGCATGTAATGAAAACGAGTGTCATGTTACTTATTCCTACTTTAATTTTGACTGTAATCAGCTGAAAGATGGTTTCATGAAAAATGAAAGGTTTGTCAAGAAGACTGAAAATCATGGGTTGTGATTACAGATCTCATCATTGCCACACTAATTTTCCAAAATCAAATATCAAAAAAGGGCTTGAATATTTTGGTTTCATATAGTTTTTAGTGGCTATTTTTTATATTTTTAATTTCTTTCAAAGATATATAAATCATTGTCAGATTTTAGTAGTTTATTTTGAACTTGTTTAACAGATGTCTATTTTTCATTTTTTTAAAATAGATTACACTTATGTTTTATTTTATTATCAGAAATTCCCATTGGAATCTGAAGACAGCATTTTGACCTCAACCTTGAAACAGTTTTCCAGCTATCTGGATGATGTGAGCATTGTTCTGCTGCTTCTCTGTGCCCCTATTCTATTTAAATAAGTACTGTGATGTGCTATTATAATTAACACATTCAGGACATCAACTATAATTCTGATTGAAATTTACCAAGCTGAGTACCCAGAGAGACATTACGTAACACAGTGGTAAACGTGATATATATTATAACAGTATTAGTTTAATTATGTCAGCTCATCAATGTTGACATGATCCCATGGCCAGCATACCTGGTGAGATGGATGATACATGCAAGAAATGGGTTATTTTACATCTTGGCATCCGAGGCAAGAGATAGAACTATGATGCCAGCACATTATGAGGAATACTAAGGATGCTTTCTGGGGATTTGCTGATTACACAAGAATTTAAAATCCCTCTGTTTGGTTCTGTTGATCTGAGAAGAGATTTTGAGGGATTCTAGATGGCTTCTGTTTTTATGAAGAAATTCTGAAACCAGGATATGAAAAGAGAGTGATAAGATTCTTAAATGAAGGACTGATGTGGGTGAGTTACGATACCCAGTTGATAGAGAAAACCTGAGGTACAGTTGTTTGTGGCCTGATGGACATTTGTGCCAATGTTGGCATCTCATTTTAGCTTTCTGTATGTAGCACACAATCTGACAATAGCTTTTAACTGTGTTGTGGAACAGTCACTTTTATTGTCATTTTATTTGTGCAGTATGTCTAGATGTAGATGTACTATTTATTTCTTGATCTCACCAATCTCAGTATCCTAATTATGAATTATTTGATAAATACTGTACAGATAAGTTCTATACATCAAGTATTAGCCCAGCAGTTCTCAGAGACTATGATGTATCCCCTCAACAAGTTCCTACAGGCAGATTTGGAAGGTCAGTTTGTGGTTAACTTTCTTTTGTACTTCTGTCATAAGGGAGAGAGGTTTGAATGAGGAGGGATTATATGTTTGTACACATTCTCATCTTGACATGTTCATGTGTACATGTACTGTCACTTCTATTTTCACAAGGTATACCTTAGCAATGTTCATAAACTTACCAGCATTGTCAGCAATAATAAATGGTTACTTACAGACCTGGTACAATTTTAGAAAGCAACTCTTGCGCAGGACATATTATGGAAAACCACAGTGAACAGGCTAACTAAAGGTATGCTGTATGTATAAATCTGCTGTTATCACTTTTTTTTGAAAAAAAAAAGCTGAATGTTTAAAAATTGTTACATTGTCTTTTGCAGAAGTAACCACTATGCATGAGATGTTCCAGATGGCTTCACAAGGTATTCTTCGCTCATTTCTTCTTTCTGATTTTGTAGTTTGTCCTTAGAATTTGTTTTTATATTTGTATGTATGGAGGTCAAGGGGAAAAATATGAGAGAGATACAGAGGTAAAGAAAGAAAAGTAAGTGAATTTGTTTCATTCACATTTGTGCACATGAGGAAATGATTATACACCCTCTCTCACTCACATGCATGTATATATGTTTAAATATGAAGAGCCATGACTTCTTTGCTAAAAATAAAGTTCTTTTTTTTTAGGGTGGGGGAGGTTGGTGTCCATGACTCATTTGACAATGGACAACTAAAGCTACAAAAACAGTAATTTCAGCAGGGAACTCTGAAATACTAAAGCTGCATTGAAAAAAAATAATCCCAGGCTTGCTGTTATTGTCATCTTTTTGTCTCCATGATTTGAAATGATTTTTTTCTCGGGTGGTTATAAGCTGCTTTATAATAAATGAAAAATATTTGTAGCTTCTGTGAAGCACATAATAAGTATTACCATGTGTGTGCATGCATTTATTCGTAGAGCATGAACAGACACTGACACGCTACATGAAGCTTCCTCGGAAAAAAGAGGAGAGGTCTCGTGTGGAAGCCAATGAGGACCTTTTCAGCATGCGCAAAAAGTTTCATCAGGTCAGGATGGAAGTTGCCTTGTCACTCACTCTGAAGTTTCTAAGTATTATAATTCTCAATCTTAGTGCTTAGAAGGTATTTTTAGTACCCTATTTGTGGTTTTCTAAAAATATTCCTGTGCTATGGCTGTTGACTGCACCCTGTTTCTTTTTAGGAAATCATTGATCACTGCATCTTGCAATACTGAAAAAAACACTTTGTAGGAACTGCAAGAAAACAAGCTGAAAAATTCTTTTCACAGATCACAAATTTTTTTCACTGCTTATACTGCTTGGTACATCTGTAGACAGTTGAGAGATGCACCAAATAAGGGTGTTGTTATGTTGCAAGATGTGTTCATATGAATGCTTTGGTGTGTCCATGTCATTGTCATATTGGGTGTATTTTCAGACTGCACTTCATTACTACTCTGCACTGAATGCCCTGCAGTACAAGCGCAAGTGTCAGTTGCTGGAGCCTGTTTTAGGCTACCTTCATGCCCAACGTGCCTTTTTTCCAATGGGGCAGGATGCTGTTTGTAAAAAGGAAGTGGAAGACTTTCTGTCCAACATTGGTGCTAGTGTACAAGGGTACTGACAATATGTACTTTATTTTCTGTGTGTGCTTGAGATGTTGTCGGTATATTACAGCAAACTTCTATAAGTCAAGTTAAGGAAGTTTGTCAAAAAAGAAAATTTTTTCACTGTGGACATTTAATTTTAACCAAATGTTCATTTCTTGTCATTCTTTTAAAGACATTCCAGCACCCTGCAGAGACGGAGTGTCGTTTATCGCACATGTGTATACAGAAAGGAGAATGTGATAGTACAGGTTGATGGGGGACTACATGATTTTAGACTTTCCGACATATTTTCAAATGGTTTCAACATGCTAACTGGCTTAAAATTATTCAAGTTGTGGAAGTTTTTGGCTAGGCTGATTCAAGCTACAGAAGTTGAATTCACATAGCTTTAATGGGAAACCAGCCAGTTGATGTTTAAAGTTCAATTTAGGGAGACTTTCGACTTACGGAAAGATGATGTTATTTGTGATGCAACACTGTTCTTCAAAAAAGCCTTGTTGTCATATCATCATTATCAGTCAGTTAAATCAGAATTGTCAAATTGAATGTCAAGGATGCATCAGGGATTTTTTTTTTTTTACTTTCTCAGATTATTGTTTTTCTCTGGGACATGACAGTGATCCAACCTTTCCATCCATGGACACTTTCATCTTATTTTCCAGCAGGCTTTTGTGACCCAGGCTTGAATTCATTCATTACACACAAAAAAAACAACCAAATAAACCCAAAGATATTTCAGTCCTAGCTCGCTAGCAGTGGTGCAAAAGTACATTGTATTCAAATGCATACACATACAAACACATGATAAAGGCAGCCATTATTGACACACCACTTTAAAGAGAACCTTTTAAACATTTGAATGATGATATTTGCAAAAAAGTATTTTTTTTTATTCTTATTGTAAATACAAATGAAAGATGGTAACTGAATGAAACAGATAGCTACTGTCATATAATTAGGTCACAGACAGAAAATTTAAATAAAAATTATTTACACTTTATACACACATATAAAGTGCCTAATAATGAAATATTTTATTAGAATATATGTTAGAATTCAAATATTACTTACCATATGTCATTTTCAGCTGTTGTAGTACTAATCCATGTCAGTGACTATATAGTAACTGTCTCCAACAAAGCTCAGTCTAGATCTAGATCAACACAATCGTACCTACTTTCAGACATAATAAAATACATTATTGTTTTTCTGGAGTATTTCATAGTAAAATAATCCTTGAAGGAACCAACAGTTTCTTCCCTTATTTATTCATTTATTTTTACATAGTGTGACATGTTTTGTGGCTCTGTCTAGTTTACTTCACAGTGTGCAAAATGGTCACTTTGCTTGTCTAAACATTTGTTGCTTTGTTGGGTTGTTTTGTTTTTTTTTTCAGAGGAAAACTGAAGCAAGCAAGTTAAATTGTCAGTTGAACTGGTCAGAGCAGATTACTCACTGAACTAGTTCATGAACATTAACGGTGATTAATTGAACTGATATTTGTATAACCGACTGGCTCTGTAATATAAACATTGAGTGGAACTGGTCTTTGTGCAGAGTACATGCAGAACTGGGCCAAGAAACTAAGAGAACAGTGGACCTCATTGACACCATTGAGAAGCAGAGTGCTCACCTGTATCATGCTGAGCCACCCATCGACATGCCATTCATTCCACCTAACACAGGACTGGCTCAGAAGGCAGGGTACCTCATGCACCGCAGGTCTGTTAATTGCTTTCTTATGCTGAACATCAGCTGCTGCTACAGAAGTGTTTAGTAATGGCAGTTGTTTAATTTTTAAAACTATTTTACAACCTATTCTTTTCATTTTTGTTTTTGATCACACTTGCCTTTCTTTATTAGTTTGCTTTTGAAACTTTGAGTCAGCTTGTGCATAAGTGGAGACAGTTGTGTATTTTTAAAAATTTGAATGTTGGTGAGAAATCTGTCAGGATAAACCATTCCTTAGAAAGGAGCAATGTGGATACTGTTGAATATTTACTTTTCCATATAGTGACAGAATAAATTTGCATTAAATTTCATTGTAGATATTCACTGGCAGATGTTCACATGGCAAGTGTGCAAAGAGTTATATCTTGTTGCAGTCGGCAGGCATTGATTGCCAGCAAGTGGGAACGTTTGTACTTCTTTACACAAGGTGGCAATCTGATGTGCCAGTCTAAAGATGAGGTATGCATTTATTGACAAACACCATCTCAAGCATAGTAATTTACTATAATTGGCATCTGAACTACTGTCTTTTGTACAAATTTTTTTTGGCACATGAGTAGAATTTCTTTGCTTCTTTTTTCTTCCTACTTTATTTTAATACAATTCCATAAATTTGTTTGACGAGTCTTTTACTGACGCGCTATAAATATGAAGGATAGCCAGTGCCTGTTTAAAAAAGAGCATAGCTTTGTTTATCTACTAACACATTTTTGTCTGTGACATTTCCCGCTACCTAGTTAACACTTTGTGAGAGAGAGGTAGTATATATGGTCATTCATTGCGCACAATGCATATTGCTTCATTATTTCTTTTGCATGTTCTTGAACTTTCAATTTAGGTCATAAAAAACCAACTGGATGAAGTGAGTACGTTTGAATGAGAAATTAAAATAGGGGGCAAAAAATGTACAGACCTCTTCTAGTAATAAGCAAAACTGCAGTGTAAATAGAACAGAACACAGAGACATCTTTCACACTTTAAAACTTTACAAATATAGCAGTATATTTTTTTAACTTAAACAGTCATATTAAATGTTAGCTTCATTGCACTAGGAAATATTAGTCTGTTTGCATGAAATCACTTGAGCTGTCTAATAATAGTAAAGAATCCAGCCTGCAACAAAGAATTGGAATGTTTATTTCTCTTTTTTTTCACGTAAAATGTCATAAGATTTGTGATATTCATTTTCACTTCATTTCACACCCCTCCACAGTCTTATCCATTTCCAGTTGCTGATAATGAGGTTTTAATTTTTGTTCCTGTTACCATCCTAAGAATATGTAATTCTTGTTCTTAACACCATCCTAAGACAATATATAATGATCATGTTCCTAATGATCATGCTGTTCAAAACCCACACCCTATCCCTCTTTGTTCAAAGTGCTGTAAATTGATCCTATCATGCAAGTGTCCTGTGCTGCTCTTGGGACCCACCATCCTTATTCTTGATGTTGCCTTGAAATCACGTAATCCTAGTTTCTTTTTCCACCATCTACCTTACACTGATCTGAGACTTGATAATGCCATTAGTGTGAGCAAAAGCTGCAAAGTTTATTTTTTTAAAGTTAATAGCAAGGAATATCTTGTGAACATCAAGGGGTGGGAAAAGGTGATATTATTTGCAGTTTATAATGTAGTTCTGGTTTAAAAACACACACACACAAAATCTAAAACATGCCCAGTAACCAAATCCATGTGCACTGCTGTTATCCTGCTCCACCACTACCCACCTCTTTTGCTGAGGAATAAAAAAAGATTTCCATTGGAAATGAAATGTTTGCACTCCACTGCCCTTTCTATCTTTGTGTGTGTATATATATATAGAGAGAGAGTGTGTGTGTGGTGATATCAGTCTTTATATTTGTTGAAGATTTACAGAAAAAGCAAGAAAAAGCTTTGGAACCGATTATACATGCCTTATATATATATATTGTATTAGAGATCCAATAGATAATTAGAGTTTATCTTTCAGGAGAAGCACATATTTCCAAGAGGTTTCAGAATGGTTCAGAGTGATAAAGAATTTCAATGTAATTTGTGTTTCTGTCAACATTTCTTTTTAAAACATCATCTTGAGAGATATGAAAACATTTAAGTGAGAGGGTGTCTGTTTGAATTGTGCATGTGTTTACATATTCTTAAAAATTCATTCTTTCTACTAGAATCTTTATCAGCTTCACTTACGTATGATGTAAGTGATCAGTGAATGCATTTGATGTGAATGTGTCTAAATTTCTTCAACACAGCAGCAGTATTCATTTGTATATAGTAAATCTGGTTGAGCCTGTACATGTGTATACATGACTCTGGACAGTGACTTGCTGTTCTCAGAACATAGTTTCATGTGACAGGTGGCAGGAAAGTTAATGCTGGATTTGAATGAGGAGGGAGTTCTTGCAGAGCCAGCGGAAGTGGAGGATAGAAGATTCACGTTCCAGGTGACATCTCCACAAAGTAAAAAGTACGGATATGATGTAGATTTACAATTAATATAGTCCCTAGATATCCATGTTCACGTATACCATTCCTTGGAATATAGATAACATCAGAAGTATGCTATCAAATGTTTTTGAATTTGTTCTTTGACAAAAGCTTATTATTTATAAATCCACATGTTAATACTTCATGGTTGTTTGAGGAGATTATTGTGATATGACAAGTTTATGATTTATGTATGTGCTCATTTAGGTGTATATACATATATGTGCATTTATATGTTATATTAAATTCATCATTTGTAATATGACAGCAGACATATTATTGAAAAGATAAACATGTGTACAACAGTGTACAGACTTGCATCTATATGTTTTTGTGGTGTATGTGATATATATTCTGATAAACAAAAATTAATTATGTATACATGAATATATATCTATACACAAAAACACTGCAGAAACATGCATGCATGGGTGCATGTGTGTGCTTCACTTCAAAGAAGAGAGTTAAAAAATAGTGCAGGAAACGAATGTTTTCACATTTTGTGTTTTGACTCAAAGCAATTCTTATTTTTTTCCTTAGAACCATAATCTTGCAAGCTGAAAACAGCAGAGAACGTGATGAGGTAGGTTTGTTTAGGTTGGTTTTATATATATATTAAATAAAATCTAGCTATGTAAGGGAAGTTATTTAGCCTGGTGGTTAGTGCTCTGAACTAAGAAGCTTAAGGCTGCTGATTCAGTCATGAATACTACATAAAATCAATAAGCACATTGGATACAACAATCAGGGCCTTGATATATACAGCTCACCTCTGTGTAGGGAAATAAATCCTATCATTATCACAAATTTATTTATTGCCAACCCTTGTATGTGACAGTGGATTGCAACCATCAACAATATTGTGAGAGATGGGGGCTATGTCAAAGGAAAATCATCCTTAAAGAAAAAGGTATGAAACAGCAAACCTAGTTACATTCTGCTGAAGCTTAATAATGACTATTTCTAGCCATTATTTCATAGCAGTCCATATGTTACTATTTGTCTTTATTTATTTTTAAGAGAAGCATCTCTGTCCTTATTCCTTAGACATCTTATTTCTTTAAAAGATCCACTTATTTTCCATTTTTATTCGCTAATTATATGCCACCTTAATTTATATTTGTAGACCTTTAATATATAGAATGGTTTATTTTTAAAAACAGTTAAAGGAACATACATTCCTTATATAAGTCACTCCAAATTTTGCTTTCAATCCCAAATCTAAGAATAAATATTAAGTCGTGCATCCAGTCTTATTACCTTACCAGTCCCACATTTTGTGGCAAAGATGATTTTCAGTATGGTTTTTATGTTAGGACTAAAGATTGTATTTTATATGAACACTTCAGATTGAAGTAAGCAGTCTACGGAGTGCATATGTAAATTTGTAATGTCGCAACTTTAATGACACTACACGAGTGCAGAACTGAGATATTTACATCTGACATCATGAACTGTGACAAACCAGCAGCATGCTCTAGGCATGTGTTGTTCTTTGACCACACATGACTGTCGTATCTTAATTCTCCTGTTTGGTGCTTTTTGTGTGGTGTTCTCTTTTTTTGTTTCTTTCCACTATGCTATGTAAGTGCTCCTTAATAGTACATAAGGTTGATAAGATAATATTTAGTAGTAGCAATAATAACAATTATTCCAAAGTCACCCCCGGTTTAGATCATATGCCCTCACCTCTTGCTCAGCATTTGTGTGAGACAAATTGTGGAAAATAATAAGTTAGGTTCCCATTTCATCTTAATGTTGCTTCCCATGCAGGACGAAAGCACCAATCAGCTGGGATCTGAACTTGCATCACCACGTCAACAAAGCCCAGGCTTGTATGTTCACCTCTGTAATTTGGTGCTCTGTTAACTAAATGTTGTATGATAAAACCAGAGGGACAAGGCAAAACAAAAGTTAGCACTGATGTATTTTTAGTCATACCTGAAGTGTGTGTTCCTACTAGTATGTATTGTTTTAGATTGTTTTATGTGTGCTTTTTGTAAGCTTTGAAAAGTGTTTGTGATTTTCTTGTCTTGTTTCCAGCATATGCACTTGTTCATTTTACTTTCCTTCAATAATAACATAGATTTCAAATTTGTTTCCAGAATGCGTGTGTGTGAGTGTGTTTATACATGTGTTGGTATGCATGCCTTCATGCATGTTTTTGTTCAAGTGTGTATCTTTATGTCTGCTCTTGTGCACAGTGTCATTTCACATATGCATGTCACCATGAGCATGGCAACTTATTAATACTGCATGTTGCAATAAAATATTGAGAGATATGTGAATGTTTTAGGAGCAAGTATATCTCAAATTCAGTCAGATAAAGTTCTTGGCAGATTGTTATGATGTATCATATTTCATCAAATAAGCAGCAAATCCTTAACATTTTACCATTCAGAATTTCCTGTTCCTCAAGTATATGCAAGTTTTATTAAGATAACACTTTATTCATCCTAGAGGGCAATTCAGGGCAGCTTGATATCAAACCACAAAAACATCACAACACATTCATATGTGACAAACAAACTCAAGAATTCATGTTTCAGTTCATTCACACAGCACCATTCATTGACTGTATTGTAAAAAGTTATTCCATGTATGCATATTGTTCTCTCATTTCCTTTTCCCGTCCATACACATGTTCCTCTCTCTCTCTGGCTTATCAACTTTTAGACAAGTGAAGTATTGCTTTCACACACAAACACAATGAATTTTTAAATGACAATTCCTTTGGTATTCAAGCATCATTCTTTATCATTATTATGCAAGAGGATTTTAAAGTGCCCACAGATTTAGGGATTTTCATTGAATACTTTTGAAAAAAAACATTTTATCTTCAAGTTTAATGTAACTTTGCATGAAAATAATATTTTCCATTTGTCACTAAATCTACTTGCATAAAACATCAGGCATGTCTGATGTCATGGACCGGGAAACATCCATTTAAAACACAGGTCTCAGAATATCTGACCCAAGCCCTAAGCTTTATGTCATGCGCTATATTTTCACAAACTTCTTTTAGAGAAACAGGCTCATTGGTTCCCTCCACTACCATCACTCCTGTGGAAGGACTCAACCTGGACGCTCCAATCCAGTTTGATCTGGTATCTCCTGTGGAAGGGGGGTTGTCATTAACACCACTCATCGGTCCACCAAAGTTAGTATTGTGTAGCTGCTGTGGTGTGTCGTTCTGTCACACTTTCTGTCCTGTCTTTTCTCTTCTTCCTGTTTCTCTCTGTTTCTTCCGTTCCCTACCCTCTGATCTCCATTACTCTTCTTTCATCTTTTATGCTTGCAAGTTTGTTCCCCCTCATAATTATTAGTTTACTATCGATTTTGTTTGGTTGGATTCATCTTTACATATTGTTTTAGTTTTCTTGCAGATGTAATTTAAAAAGATTTTTTTCCAGATCAAGTCTGTTATAAATCAGTGTTATAAAATGACAGCTATTGTTAGCCTTGCAAAAGTTTGAAACAGGTTTTGTTTTGGGTTTTTTTTTTTTTGTTTTGGTTTTTTTTGGGGACGGGGGGGGGGGGGGGGCAGAAATAGATTCAGTAGGTAAAGTAGTTAGTGTGCTGCTGGGTACAGGTTAGGTTGTAGGAAAAAAATTTGCATAGTAAAATAGATTTTACATGTCTTCTTTTGGAGCATTCAAATTAGAAATGGCATAAAAGAGTTTTCAATGCTACATAGTATGTAAGTTGACAATGGGAAAGCCACGTCACTGATATTTCTCTTATGAAGTCTTTATGATTTGATCATTAGACATGACTTTGTAGACTTCATTCCGCTCCTTTGAATGAAATTATTTTCTTCCCTCCGCCCTTTTTCTACTTTTAATAATGACCTGTTATATTTTGCTCATTCATCAGATCACTGCACTTTATCATGGGAGTAATTTTTTTCCCCATATTGGATAGCAGTGTAAATTTTAGAATATATATCATGTGTAATTATATATCTCATCCCAGCTTGTATATTCATGCATGCAGTGAGTACTAAATGAATCCTTAGATATATTTAAACCAGTGTTAACTGTGCCTTTAGTTTGATGTATGTAAGTGAAGTGGCATTTACAACAGAATCCAATGTTGTACAGTGTACCCTAACCTAACCTGTGTTCCTAGATCAAGGGTATGCCTAGATTTGTGGTGGCTGACTGTATGCTTGGAAGAGTGAGTTAGATCCCTGAAATCTAACAAAGCCTGATTGGAATAGTCTGTTGATGACCCATGTCTGGCATGTGGTTTGAAAACTTTGTTGTAATCTTGCCTCTCCTTAGCCTGTCCTAAAATTAGACTGATGTGGAGTCTCCTACTGTTGGTTTTCTCCCCTTGTGTATGTAATGCCATTTTTTGATGGCAACTTTAGGTTTTGTCAGTTAAAGGTAGCATTTCAGTGTTTCCATGAATGTAAGCTGTGTATAAAATTTTAAGTATTTGAACACTTTAATCCATTTGCTAACTGCAATGAAAAAAAAACACGGCTATACTTAGACACTAAAGCAAAAAGAAAAGAAGATTGGTCATTGATTGTTTGATTATTAAGTACCCTAAAGATTGTGCATGTGCTGGTATTTTGTCTTGTTAGGTCATTATTAGCAATATCTTCATTTAAAACTGTGCTTTATCAGATTCTTGTTCCTCTTGTTTCAGCTAAAAAATTGTTGCCAGTTTGTTATCTTTGTAGTAATGGTTGCTTGTGATGTTAATGGCTTGAAATGGCATCGTGTTATCGGTCATCAGCTAATGTTACCTGTTGGTTTACTTTCAGTACAACAGATGCCAGGTACATATTCACGTACATTCAATTTTATCATGGTCCCAAAGTCTGCATTCAATGCTTCTGGCAGCTTTATTATATATTTAGCCCTGCTCTTAATGGACAAGGTTAACCATTGCTGCTTGTTATGTTTCCTTGAAGCAGACACATATGCAGGTTTAGGCAGTACAGCTTGGTGTTAATTGGCTCAGTGTCTGGGTTTTGTTTTAAAGTCATCTGCACAGTTGCTTCCAACCCACTTCTTTTGCCTCATGGTATTTATATCCTTGTCCCATATATTTGTATTCCACATCATTTATATACATTCACACTCTTTCTCTCTCACATACACATATGCAAGTATACTTGTAGATTAGCAGTTAAGTGTGAAGTATAAAATTATTTTCACTCCACTTTTTTTTTCTTTGACTTTTTCTTAAATGCAAAAAAAGAGCAATAAAATGTTCAAAACAGGCAATATTTATTCCCCAAGAAACATCAAAACCAAATGCCATTCAACAGCTGAAGGAGAGAAGAAACTTTAAATTTACACTGTTACTACTAATTTTAGTCATCTTATGCCAATGTTGAGAAAAACAAAAAAGATGTTTGCATTTTACCTGCCTTTTATGTAGTACAGTATTGTGCTAAAGTGATCATGCATGATCAGACAGAACTGCGCCTGAAGTTACTTGAATACAGAATAGATGCACATTTGGGTTAGGGCATGTAGATGCTGCTATTTTTACCATGTGCATGTTTTTTTTGTAGATACGTTTGTTTACTGCAATCAATACATTTACTACATGTCATTCAAATCACCTTTCATTCTTGACACACATTCGTTCAATATGCAGGGAAAGACAGGAGTAGAGGTAGAGGTAGGAAATATAAATGTTTTTATTTTAGAGAAGATTTTAAAGTACCCTTTAATTATTCTGTTTTAAATCTGTTGTAGCCACATGTATTTTTGAAGTTCTAGATCAGGGGTGGGCGAAATACGGCCTATGGGCCGCATCCATCCTATGGAATCTTTGGACTGGCCTGTCTGCCAAAATGTGAAGTGCATATGTTTTATTTTTTATTTTCATTCAGCCTAGGTTAATTTGAATGAAATTTAATTTATCAAGTACAACAGTATTAGAAATCAGCAGTCCGTAACATCGTAACACAGATACAGTAAAAAGATAGGTTGTTGTGTAGCAATCTGGCGTGGATGTTTGGTATTTTACCGGCCTGCCATATAGCTTAGAGTTTTGAGACCGGCCTGAAAAAGAAAACTTTGCCCACCCCTGTTCTAGATAGAAGCTTATGAAGACTGTAAGACAATTTTCTTTGCCCTTTTTCCTAAGCATGTTTAAGTTGTTTTGTGTTCCTTTGTATTTTATGTCATCTTTTATGTGTATTGTCTTACATTATTCATTCAAGAATATAATGGGTAATGAAAAGTTTGTGCAAAAAATGATTAAAAATAATATACATTTTAGCTATTCAGTCCTGTTTTTGTGATAACTGCATGTTTGAAATACATAACTGAACAAAGAGGAGCTAAGAGAGTTGTCATAGGGAACATTTGCTTTTAGAAAACAATCTAGAGATGCTTGTACTTCTGTAACATGGGACTAATGGAGCATTGCTATAGGTATAATTATGCTTTTGGAACATGGAATTAATGGAGCATAACTCTAGGGATAATTATGCTTTTGGAACATGGGACTGGTGGTGCTATTTAAGTTTAATTGTTTATACCATAGATTTAATGGAAATACCTACAATAACCGCACTTCCAAAAAATAAAAAGCACTACAAAATTAATATAAATAGCTATTATCTTAGATACTGAAGCCCGCTTTTATATTATTTTTGAATTTAATAACATGTAAATGTTTTTAAATGTTCCATTTATATTTTTGAATTTAGCAATATTGTGATGAATTTGTAGGGTTGATATTCATGATCAAGAAACGAATCAGTACATTAGCTGCTTCAAATTTGTTGCAAAATTGTAATTTATTGTGCTGTCTTTAATAGTGTACTTTGTGTAAATCAATTTTTTATTATGAACTTGATGTTAAATGAAGTTGAATGGATAAAAAGTTTATAAAAATCCTGTTGACTATGTCTATTGTTCACATACATTATTTATTATTTTATTATTGTGAATGTGTTTGCAGATATTTTTGTATGTTTCTCACTTATATAGAGAGTCCAACTGTCTAAAATCAAAAGTCACAAACTGTTGAAATATGACAGGTCTGAGTTTTTTACATTTAGTGACATAAGACAATAGCATTTAACTTATTGTTGCTGTATCTTTTTGTACTTGAGTGGTTGCCATATATTTGTGCTTCTTTACAGTCTACAATGGTGTCTGTGTATTTTATGCAATTTTTTTTTAATACTGCTGCTTTACCGTAAAATCTAACATGCATTTTTGCTCCCTGAAGTACACTTTGCTGGAGAAAGTTTTAAAAATATTCTTTGTGCTTGTTTCATGCAAGTGTGGACTTGAAAATTTATATATTTTAAACTTACTTATTTACACAGGCGCATCAATCCTTTTGATCAGTCTGGTTCAGAACTGTTGAGTACACCATATGATAATGCTGCCTTTGCACAAAATTTCACTGTACGCTTTCTGGGGTCCATGGAAGTTAAGCAAGACAGAGGTAAAAAAAAATTTTTAAGTTATTAACAATTATTGCTTATAGACTTTAATTGTTTTTTTTGGCAGAATATTGTCTCAGATGCATACTCACATAAACATAGACATATTCATGTGTATTTGTACGCACTTAACATAAATCTGGGCAGACACCAAGTACCTCGTAGTCATAGTTTCAAATGGGCAAATATCTACAACATCTAAAAAGTTTAGTTATAGAGAATTTTAACTACTAACAAGGATCAACTTCCAGCATTAAAGGATTAAGTAAGTGAAGTTTTGATTTAGAATGTCTGCATTTATCTTTTTGAGCCAGTTTGCCCTTTCATATAAATGCCATATTTGTACATGCCTGTATTATTGGATTCATGCATGGGTACATCTGTGATGCATGTGTACAGGTGAACAACTGGTTCATGCAACTATCCGTCAGATCATGGCAGCTCGTGCCATCCACAATGTCTTCAAGATGACAGAATCTATCATGAATGTCACAAGTGAAGGCATAAGGTAGGCAGCATAAATTACTTTTGGCTTGAAATTTCCATGATTCTCCTCTTTACCAAAATGTGTCTTATTAGCTTATGCGTGTGTCAGTTGAGAGTGTAATTAGCCAGAGGCAGTGGCTCAAGTACAACACTTTTGTCCAATCAATTTGTCTGTTTGCCAAGGTTTATGAAAATATACTTTGCTTTTGTGTGTGAGAATGAGAACTAGATTGTTAAAATATAATTCATAACAAGAAGACAAAATTATTTTCAGCATTAAGTAAAATTTAGAGCTTTCGTGTAATGCTTAGGTAGAGGGTTGAGTTTCAGTTTGATATATTTCTGCTGCAGACTATTAGATCCTTCAACTAACTCAGCCCGTGTTGAGTTTGCACTCCAAGATGTCTCCTTCTGGGCTACACACCCAGAGAACAACAGGTATTTACCATTCTGACAGTAGTAATTGTACTTAAGTTGATAGATGATTGTTAATCAGTAGTACTAGTAGTATTTGTATCTTCTATCATGCCTTTTTATTGTGTGTACAGTTTAGAATGTGCGTGTGCTTGCTACTAATTGTGCACCATACAAGTCTGAAAAATTATGCTGTAAGCTAGAAGTTTTCAAAACCACTGATAGTTGATAAAATCAGTTTAGTTTTTGATATTTGATATGTATTATTCATGCACATGTATGTATATATATTTATATCTAATATTAATATTCATTATATTCATTTGTTTGTTTATTATTCAATAAGAAAGGATCAAGGAGGAATACCTTTAACCTGTGCTAAACTGTTCTCAGTTTCTCAAGCAATCATTCATAACATTTTTAATCCTTTATCATGAAAAATATCACAAATAACGTCAGGTAAGAGAGTAGGCAGGTGGTGCCCAGTGAGTACAAGTGATCCTCAAGTTAACACTCAAGTTAAGATCATTACTTTTTCCCAGCACCATTAGATGAGCTCATTAGGGTACATTAGGTAGTGTAAGTAATTAAATTTTAGACATTCCATGTAATCCTGCACAGGCTTCTGGGGTTCATCACTCGCAATCGGTCAGCTACTCCCCCAGGACCCAACCCAGTGCCTGGTTCTTTGTCTTTTGCCTGCCATGTTTTTGAGACCAACAATTCTGCAGAAGATGTATGTCATTGCCACTCTCTCATACTTAGGCCCTAGGTCAGATATTATATTGCTGCGTTATTTGATAATTATTATTTTTATCATTTTGATGCATATTTTCTGATGAATTTACTGAGGTATCAGTTTATTGTTTTATAGTTGTTTTATTAATCCTGGTCTTTAAGAAAGTGGCCAAATTTAGGTTAAGTGGGAAACTGCTTATAGGTTCATTTTACACTCTCTCTCTGTCTCAATTTCTCTTTCCCTCTCTTGCTCTTTAATTTTAGTATGACCATATTAAATGGATTTTTTTTAAATCTAGATCTGCCAAGCCATCAAGCAGGCCACAAACATTGCCTTTCAAGCCCTGATGGTGAGTTCTGCTACTTCTAACAAGCAAGCCCTGCATTTTGGTTGTTAGGACACTTCAATGCTAGTTTTAGTGAAAGTGGCTTAAGTAGAAAGATGATTGTTAATCAGCTGCCTAACAACTGTTGAAAAGAGGGCATATGTTACTGTCGAAGGTGTAGGCCTTCAGAATTTGTTGTGGTACAGAATTTGTTGTCAAGTAAAATTCAGTACAAAATACTATTTCTCAAAATTCTTTCCATTCTCAAGATACATATTACTGTGCACAAAAAGAGGTTGATAACACAAAATCATGTTTGTACACAGATGTGCCTAATTAACGTATAAATCCATCTTTCCCATTGGCTGATCCCATCAATGCAAATGTGTTCATGGCTAATTATGTTGACTGAGTTCTTAACCTTTTTCTTTGAACAGTAATATTTGTAGGCCTGCATCTCAAGGATGGAGTGGAACTAATAATAAGATTTGGGGAAATAGTATCTTGCACTATAGTCATTAGAAAAAAATTGTACAGTACTTAGACCTTTAAAGTGCTTGGCTGTTTACTTGACTAGTTCCTTGAACCTCTTTCCTTCATAGCTCAGGGATGGGAAATATTACAGTGCTTTATTTTACAGTGCATGTTTGGTGTGTTGTAAATTATATTTATAAGCTTCATTTATTTAAAAAAAAATGTGCACACATAAATAATATCACACACTTGTGGCCTTTTTTAATCGATGACTATGCATAGCTATACTGGCTCTTTCCTGCGGGTTCTGTTTTAACGCTAGCAGTGTTTTTAATATTTTTTTATTATATTTTGGTAGGGTTTTTTTTTTTAGGGAAGTGTTTGTTTTGGAAGATGTCCCTGATATAGATTTTACTGTTAGAAGTGCTTTAAAGAGCAGTAATGTTAATTTTGTACTTATACATCACAGAATATATTGCTGTAAACATCTTGCTCCATCATGTTTTTAAGGAACTGAATGAAATATTCATATTGCTCTTAATGTGTAAAGTATACCATGTGAGTTAGACAACATCAGCTGATTATTATTTTTAAGATGAAAGTAATTCTCAGAGTATACCTATCAGAGAGGATATGCTACTTGCTGCTAAAAATCATAGGGTTCACTGCAGATACAGTATAGCAAATGCAAGCATTAATTTTTATACATTTTATACATCAGTGATATGCATCTCATATTTCCAACATTTATTGAAGAATAATATATTTAGGAAAGGGTGCCAAAAATATCCTTAACTCTCTTGCAATAGTTCTGTCATGCTAACCATCATGTAATGTCTGCATTGCTTTTTGTTCTACTCTTACGTGTCGTCTTTATGTTGTTCAGTGTGCTTATGTGTACATCATCGTCCACTGTCTGTTATCATTTATTTATCATTACTGCTACTGATCTGCGCAGAGAATGCGATCTATGTTGGTTATGATGCAGCGCATTATAAATGCCAATTTTTATTCTTAAACAAAAATGAAAAATTGATTAAACAAAGAAAGAGCAAAGAAATTTACAGTAAACTGAAGGTGTTGACAGTGTTGCATAAATTTAAGATTTTTTCCAAATGAGTCATTTTTTTCGCAATTCTATTGTTTATTTCAGAAACATCAGCTTGATACCCAGAGTATGACTTTGTTTTTTCAGTTATCTTCATTCTGCTAAACATATTTTCTTGCCTCTTTTGTGTATAAAATATGCTGGAGGCCATTAGTAATGACATATTCAACATCAGCATGTGCAACAGAGAGGATGTCTTATTACTTACTGCATGCACGGGACATGTACAACCTGATGTACTGCTGCTTCCTGTATCAATCATACTAATAGCAGTAGTTAAGAACTTTTGTAAACTACGTACCCTTCACCCATCAAACTTGATGACATGCAACATTTTTTGCTATCTTCTTCCATGTAAAATCATGAAAAACATACATTAAGAATTAATAATTCCTACAGTTGCCAATACTCTGTTACACAAGATTTAAAAATTCTAACAAGAAAAAAAAATGCTTTCCAATCAAAAGTGTCTTTGTTGTGCTTTATTTGATCTTTCAGTTTTTTAAAGTCAAGGCTTTGCTTAGTCTAGCTTAATTTCTAATTTACTATAATAATAAAGAATGGTAATATTATGTATGAGGTCCTTTTCAGTCTGCTGGAACAGTTACTGGATGAAGAAGAAAGTGCAGCATAGTTATAAGAGCAATTTTAGTGTTGCTAAGCTAGAAACGATGGAAGATGAAGGAGAGCTTTAAACAATCTTATTGTTATATGTTTTGTCTTGATACTGGTGACACTGCAGCCATGTGTGAACATTGTATGTATTCAGAGAGAGCTGTGAATACTCCCCCATCTTCCCAAATCCATTCTCTCCTCTGCTCTCTTTGCAGTTGGATTTAATCATTTAGATATTTTTTAAAGAAACTAAAAGACAATTGTTTGACAATGGGTTAGTAATATGTGTGTCTGTGTGTGCACATACATGCACTTTCATGTGTATTCAAACATGAATGCATATGCATGCATATTTAAATAAAGATGTGCATCTTTGAATGTGCATGTGTGTGTCTTTGTATGCACCAATTCCAAACGATGTGCAAGAGAAACATGTATATCTGCATTGCTCAAATTGAAAGTGGTCAAATAGGTTTTTCAGTGACATATGCATGTATACTTGAGTATGCCTTTCTGTGTGTGGATGATGAGTATGTCTATATATATTTGTTTGTATGTCTCTGCTATGTCTGTATGTGTATGTTTGCACGTGCAGACCTATGCATCACTTGCCTGCCTGAATTACAAATTGTGATGCAAGTGGGTCAGATATTTTCACTACTGATTTTTTTTTTAAATATTAATTTTTTTGCTAGTCTTTTGCATTTAAAATATCAAACTTAAGAACATACAGTTTGTGCCAAAGATTTTTGCTGAAAATTTTTTATATCAAGAGCTCAAAATTTGTCCCAGGAGAAGACTGTTTTAAAACATGCCATTAGATCAAGCTTAGTATTTACTACTTTGGTGTTTGGAGTCTTTTTTTCATCAGTATGTAGTTTTGCACATTGTGTGCACACATATATATATATGTGTAATGGCTTCCTGTGGGGGTTTATTTGGGTGTTTTTGATGTAATTTTCAAGTTATACCTGGTGTTTTGGAGATATTCATTCTGCAAAGACAATTAGTGAACCAATTCTCTGACAACTCTATTTTTCAAACTTAGTCTAGTAGTGTATTTAATACTTCTTGACCAAACTCCTTGTCTTGTTGTACAGTGTTCACCTTTGTCTTGTGGTACAATGTTCTTCCTTGCTTATGTGAAGGGTGCACTGCCTATGTTTGGTCACCGTTTGGTGATTATTATGTCTTTCCTTCATTAACAATAACTAGAAGAGACAGCAATTTCAAATCATAGTACCTAGTAACCTTGTGTAGAAGCAAATGTGATTAAAACTATTAAATCACTTTGAGCTTCTTGGTCAGAGATTAAAAAAGAAAAGTTAAGACAGTAGTAAGATTATATTTTTGAGAAGGTTATATGATGGATATAAAGAAGAAACTTTTAAACTGACACTAAAAGATCTTGTGATTCTGGAAAAAAAAAGAATAAATGCATCGTTTCTATAGACATATATTTGTTTGTTAAAACAGTGTCTTTATATTTTTATTAATAGATCTTACAAAATGTTACAGATCTTATAATATGGTATCCTTATAGAACTAACCCATGGCTACCTGTTTGGACAATTTTTTTTCAGTTTTTTTAAGGCATGTGGTGGATTAATGTAAAATCATCTTAGTTTATAAGAAAAAAAAATTATTTGGTAAACCTAATTGCCTGCAGCCATGCTGAAGTTAATGCCAACAACATTTTGCAGGACCGCAAGAAGGGCCGCACACCACAGAAGCCCAAGCCTCAGCCAATAATTAATGACAAGGTACTTAGCATTAGGCATTTAACACTGGAATGTTGGCATTGCATATCTGGTAAGCTACTGGTTTATAACTGGATGTGAATATTGTAATAGATCTTATTTCAACTTCTGCATTGATGCCCTGTAGGTTTATTTTTTGTTGTTGTTTTTTTTTCAATATCTGCCAAAAAAAAATGAAAATGAATGGCCATATATCAGTGCAAACCACAAATGTAAATATGACCATTGGTGCCATCTTCATCCAGGATACACTTTGGAAACCATCAGAAACTGGAAGACGAGGATCGGGTGAGATCTACCTCTTAGTCCAGACGGTCGATATTTGTGCTGAGCACCACAGACTCCGAACCTTCCTTCTCCCCCAACTCTCTTGTCCCACAGTAATCAAGGCTGAGGTTGGTCAAGGAGAAAGTGCTGCTATATCACCTGACATGTGTCCTGATGAAGAGTCAGAAGCATAAGGAAGGTGAGGAAACATGACAAGAGGGGCTGGGTTTCTTTTGTTGCTTTGGAAAGCCAAGATATTTTGTCCTGAAGGCTTTAGTACACAAATACAATTAATACATAAATGTTTTTGTTTGGTTCTAGTATTCTGGTGAATTTGGTTTGGTTAAGTTTTTTAATACTTTTTTTCAAACTACTGACTGAAACTATCAAAGGTTTGAAATATTCTAGTCTGTATGAAATGTGGATTATTTCTGAAAGATAGTGAGAGCCTGCAGTCTGCTGTGATCCGAGCAATTGAAAACTGGAGCCATTGACTTCCTAATGTGGTTTTCATCAACAAAAATGGTGTTATGCTTAAGCATTGAAAAGAACTGCACCACTAGGGTTAAGGACTGTTATATCTGACATTGTTAGCTATGACTTTATGTCTGGCAAATTTCTTTTACATGACTGTCGTATAACATTTGCTAAACATAGCCATATATTGGACAGCACTTGAGAGGTCACTTTATGTCTTTGTCACATATACCTCAGTGCTTGGTGTTGTAAAACTATTTCTGACATTAATCTGTTGAACCTAAAGCAGTTTATACAATTCAGCATTTTTATGAATGAAGGCATATAAATATAGAATGACAAATAAATAAATGATTAGCACCATTTTAAGGTGGGTAAAGTCTCACTAAGATTTTATTTTCAAGAATGTTTACCTCTTGAAAAACAAATGTTGTGCCCTCGGAAAATGCAAAATTTTATAAAACGATTTTCAAGGTTCACAGATAATCTCTTAATGCTGCATCTGAAAGGATCATTTTCCTAGACATCAGAAGATGAAAAGCTTGAGACCTTTTGGTTTTCCATGATGTGATTAAATTAACCAGTTTTACTTCCATATCCCTGCCATCAGCTTTCTCTCCGATAATACCTTGTGAATGTCAGCATACCACAAAATAAATAATCAAGATACATTTGGCCTTACAGATGAGTGCTCTCGTTGATTGTAGTGTATGATGTTAGTGGCATGTACATTTGAAAAACAGGATAAGAGTGCTGAATAATATCTTACCTGTTCTTTCTCTGGAATACAGTTTTTATGTCTGACATGCTGAAACATTGTAAATGTACAATTCATTGTGAAGGATGTGAGTTTTCTTTGTTTTTAATGGTAAAGGAGATTATTTAGTTTTAAGACCAATTATGTTTCGTCAATATTCAGTTGTTAACTCTACATAGATTTATGCTTTTTTTACTTTTTTGATTTTATTCTTGTTTGGAACCTTGATAAAAATATTTTAAAGAGCTGTTTCTTAGTGATTCTTATTTATTTTTATTTAATTGTTTTGTCATCAGAATCTGCATATGTAAATGAATGTGGTTGTTTGGGGATATTTATGCATGGAGGTGAGTATGTCATGTAAATCTGTCTGCGAGTCTTGAAATTTTTTCATAAAGGACATTGGGGGATTTAGAGTGAAGCCATGTAAATACTATATCTTTCTGAGCTGTAAATTTGCTGTTTTACAGCTCTATGTTCACATCTGCAGAAATAGCCTTGGATAGCCATACCTGTGATAATCTTTCTTGTGAATACATTTGTTTGTGTGCATTTTGGCCGATTCTTGGCTGATTTGGATAGAGTAGTAAAGATGAAGTTGAAGTTTGACGAGAAGTATGGTTGTATTCGAGAATTTCTGGGTTTTCCCTATCCTGGCTAGAATGATAAAAGAACAAATGCAACTGTGAAATTATCTAGTATGTTTGTAATGACCTTTTGTGAGGGTTGCTAGTCTTTTAATCAGACACTGGATAGCAAGGATTTTTTTGTTTTAATTTTACTGTGTTCATGCTTTAGATTTGTTAAATTATTCTTCATGTTATTATCTGAGTTGTATAGACTAAAACTAATAATGTGGCAAGATTGAGTGAAAACAGTAAATACTGCACAATAAATGCAACCAAAAATTGAAAAAAACCACCAAAATCATTCTTGCCACTAATAATCATGAACAGTACTGGAATCTTTGTCATTGGTATTGTTAATAGATAATTATGTGCATCAATTGCCTTGACAATTGTAGGCTTAAGGGGTCAAAAAGAGTTATAAGAATCAATTGCTTGGAAAATTATGGGCATCAGATGTGAAGAAATTTATGAGGATGAGATGTGAAGAAGTTCTTGGGCATATCAGTTGTTAAAATTATGGGCATCATTTGTTATTAGCACAAGCAAGATACAGTGGTAACAAGCATTATTTAATATGTTACAGTGTCATTGTAAGAAACTACGAACAGCTCCTTGCTATACCTCTACATCTAGCAATATCTCTTTATATTACAGTCCACTGAAACATTACAAATCTTAGAAGACAAACAACACCATCAAGTAATAATAATTAGAGAAGGTATTCATCTCTGTGCCTCAGGCAAAGCTTACAAACACCAAGTAAAACTACATAGATAAAATAATTTAAAATATGCAGGGTCAGCTTGCATGTTCACAAAATGAAAATGTTGGATGTTTGTACATTGGTATTGAAGAGAATGAGAGTGGGCAATATAAATCACAGTGGATCTTATGTTAATAATATACAAATAAGACCTTTTTTATTTTCTTCCTGAGAAACCAATATAGCAGTATTAAAGAGGTATTTTTTGTGCTGATGCCAAGATATTACTTTCATTCTGGACAAGATTTTTGAGTATATGGTAAATTTAGCTTCTGTGATATCTGAGAAACGCTGATAAAGTGTTCTTTGAGGCCTTATCTTTGTAGAAGACTGATGATGAGTTTTTCCCCTCTATGGAGCACAGGAGAGTAATACTAGATCATAATACAGAAAAGCTCTTTGTAATTGTTTCATCAGTTTTATTAAAGCTGAATGCCTTCATATATAAATCTTTAGAGGAAGTTTCAATTTGACATCAGTACAAAACTTTGCATAATGAAAAGAAAAAGGGGAAAAGACTTTCTTCAGGAGGAAGCTGTATGTTGATTTAAAACAAAACAGATGTTTTCCTTCTTTGGTTCACTGTAAATCTTAAGCTGCATGTTTTTGGGAACCATAGAGCAGTTAATTTTTGCCTTGAATCATAATTCTTTCTAGAAGTAATGGTGGGGCAAGTTACTTCATATGATTACTTGTGAATTTTTTTTTTCATTGCTTGTTTATTTTTACTCCTTTTTTGTTTACTACTGCAACGCTTTCTGTGACTTCTTTGCACGGTGTCATTTGCAATGGACTCTTTATGTTGTCCATCAAAGCAAGACTGACTCAAAACAGACAAGCAAATTGTACATTCTAGGAAAGGTCAGTAGTGATAAATAAGAATGCCATTTCTTTGTGCCTAGTGGCATTGCTGCAGATAATTAAGGATATGTAGTCCCCAGTAAGAGGGACATTATCACAAAGTACATACTTTGGACACCACCAGCAAACCTGTATTTGCGCACTATATATGAACACCAACAGCAACCTCATTGTATATCAGATTAAAATTGATTAATTTCAGTTTGGAATAGATCATCTTTGTTTCTGTTTTGCTACTTCACTGCTGCTATTGCTTGCTGTAGCTTCTTCAGCAGCTGTTTCTTGCAGGAATATTTTGCTGTATTGAGGTGTATTCCCACCATAAATTATGCGATAGCTGAAAAATGTGTTATATGGAAATTCTTATTTGAGTATTTTTTTATTTATTTTTTTTTTTGTTGCATTGCTTTTATGTGTACTGTGAAATATTTTCCTTATTTGCCTGAACTCAAGACTTGAAAAACATTGCTTTTTGCAAACTTTATTGTGCATGTTGATTGCAGAAACTTGTGCTTTTTTTGCAGTTGTTTTTATTCATTAGGTAAGCTAGCAAGCTAAATTGCAGATTGTATATATATGCGTGGGTTGTTCTTGTTTCTGCAAAATATATGGGCCAGGAAGATGGTCAAAGAAAACTATAAAATCTGTGTTTTGTAAGTGTGTGTGAGAGAACTCATGAAAAGATGGTTTTTGCCTGTCCTGAAAAGAAAGAGTAACTCTGTTAACAGATCCAATACTAATTGTAATGCACCATGACATTTTGTTACCGGCATTTTAAGAGCTGCGTTTCCCCCAAATGGCCAAATTGACATATTTCACATATTTGATTTTCGAACTTAGTGTTGTGAGAAAAATCGCCCATGATAGATATATGTATACACGCGCCCGATTATATATATAGTGAAGCACGAGGGGGAAAAACCATGGACGTTTATTTATGGACTGATGTCTGTATGCCGAGACTCTTGGCCTCTTGCGAAGTGATCCGCTGTTAGTCTCGGCGAGCCGTAACAAAGAATGTGAATAAACCGGAAGCTTACTGGTATGGAGCCTCGTTCTAAAATCGTCTGCCAGCTGTCCAGGGGATATAAGTTCGTAGGAAAAACTGCATGATGTGTCAGACAATCGAAATGTTAGATCTAGAACTCTATTATAGCAGCTAGCAACAGAAACAGATGAGAAAGTGGTCATCGTAATCTGCTATAGCTATGTACTGAAAACCATATGAAAATAATGAAATGGAGTTCTGTTTCGGTTTTTCTTGATGATTATTTCGTTCAGTTCTCGTCTTCACATGATATCTAGTTAATTACCCTCTTCCAAATCAGCAGTTTTAAGAATGTATATACTATGTGAAAATGTAAATTTTATTTTTATACATTATTTATCATGCTGGCTATATTATTTATTTTTATGAGAAAGAGGGGGAGGGTACGTGTCTGGTCGTTAGAGCAGACGACACAGGCGTCTCGGGTCATCGGGAACTAAAGAGGTTCGAAAGGTCATTTCCTGCTCAAACAGCGTGCGACACGACTGAAGAGGACAGACATGGTTGATGTGCAGGAGTGAACTTAAAACCTACGAATATAATTTTGTAACGAAAGATATACACTTGTTATTTGAAGATGAAGAAGCAAGAAAAATATTTAAATGATGTTTGAACTTGGGGACAAAAAAGTCAGGAGGTAAATCGTCTGCTCATAGACTATAAATAACCAGGTCAGCCAACTCAAGGCGCTCGCAGTGGGATCGCGCAAACTACAAATATTTTAAGTCTCTGGTCTGCTTTTGTGTCTTTTCTGCTGGATCATTTCTTGAGCAGTGTAAGTTTTCAATTTCCCTGCAGTGAATATAGTGGAATCACAAACTATATACGTCCGTGTTGGAATCGACAACGTACCAATGAATGAGCAAACATCATCAGCAATTCCATGTGGTGGGCACAAGGCGAAGGACACTGTAGATCTCATTCAGTCTCAAGAACCTGGTCGAAGTGATTATGTCGGCAATGGATGGGTATGTGCTGATTATCACCTTGTGCAGTCCCAGCTGACATCGTCTGGAATTCGTCGTCCCCGCTAGGTAATATATATATAGTTAATCTGTGAATGAAAATTGTACTTTGCGCACATTACGTCGGAGATTATGATATCCCCATTCAATATAAATAATTGGCTAATTTTTCCAATTTGGAACATGTGAATGATAAATGTTTGAGAAAACGTCTGCCACGGATCTGCCGTCGTTGACTTCTTGAATGGCCAGTCTGTCACAGCTGCACTTCAAGCAGGACAGTCTCCTCTGACCAACGGGATTAGTGTGATGACAGATGCAAGGCACGCATGTCGAAAAATTTCAAATCACACTGATGATGTTACTCTAGGACTGTCGACCCACAAGGTTATAAATCTTCAGCCCATCACCAAAGAGGAGGACGTGTGCATCCAGCGGCACGAGGCTTTGGGCTGCGAGATGAAAGTATGAACGCGTCAGGTATCATAATTCATGAACATATAATTATGTTCACGACCGTAACATGGCAATTAATAAGTTAGTGGGAAATAAAGATGTTAGAAACATTAACGTGGGGTGGCACGCTGCTAAAATTATAAAAGCTGGGATGAAAAAACCAGGGTGCAAGGTAGTAAGCGAACATTGGCAAGACCTGCATGGCGCCTTCAGCTCAGTGACCAGACAACAGCGGTCAGGGATCATGTTTACTGATGTATTGAACATTGCGATATAGATAAGACACTTGTTGGATGGATGTATTATACACTTTCAAAACATTCATGACAAATGTAACCAAGCCTCACCATACAGGCAGTCGCAATATTTACCATCTCTAATAGTGCTGTCAAGCTTCTGAGTGACTTTCTACGTGGCCATGTCCTCTATCCTCGCAAGCAGTTAAAAGACTCAACCACATGGAACAATATACACGACGGAATAATATCCGTGTGCTGGGGATCCCAGAGGAAGAGGGTGAAACAACTGAAAGGTGCGAAGAAAAGTGCTAACAATACTCCGCGACAAGCTTCAATTGGAGATACAAGGAGAAGACATCGAAGCGATACACCGACTGGGGCGACCAGGACGACCGCGACGCCAAGAGTCACTACAACGACAACAAAAGGTACCACGAGCAATAATTGTTCGATTCATTTCAAGGAGAGCCACCGAAGCAGTGTTGCATAACAGGAGGCTCTTAAAAGGATCTGGAATCGTAATGTCAGAAGACCTTACAAAAGCAAACTTTGCTCTGCTCAGGGTATCAGGCGAGGACCCGGCTGTGGAGAGTGCGTGGTCAGCCAAAGGGTGTATTTACATTAAAACAAAGGATTCGGGTAGAATCATGAAGATCACTTCGGCTAGTGACCTCCCTTCTAGGGGCGGCGACCTACCAATGTCCTCAACCCCTGTTCACGTATCACCTAGGAAAAAGTGATGGACAGCAACCGAAAAACATTCCTCCTAGTAAAGGCGAGTAACCTTTGGATATGTAATTCAGTGTGATAATGCATCAATACTCGAAATCGTTGACTTCTTCGCCTTGTGACCTCTGATTATCACCCACAGCAAGGGATCGACGTTACTCATTGATTCATGGAGCGGTATTGTACGAACTTCTTCATCTCTATTTCATAATGTGAGGAGGAATCGTAGCGCGATGGACACTAGGTAATAGACTTTTTTCCCACTAAATAGACTTTGCTGCAACAAGTGTAATAGGATATCCACTACTTAAAATCTCTCTTTCAGATTTGAGAGTTGCTCCTACTGAAAGATAACAATAATAATAAATTCCGGTGCCAAGGGCAGAGCGGATGCTACCTTTATGACTTGTCTATCCAGTTTGTTATCTGTCAAGACTAATATTTTAATGTATGGTCAAGGTGTAAGGTTCACATATTTCTTATAGAAAGATCCCACTTGAATTGTTGATATATTTTCGAATTCGTTAGATGGATACAGAATGTCATTTCCCAGATGCAGGGTGTAAAAAAACAAAGTATCCATAACAACTGGAAAATAAAATAATAATACCAGTGTGGACACTAGCGTACACGCACGTCGATCGCACTCAAAACTTAAAGGTGAGATGCACATAATAGACCGTAGACATATACGTAGATACATAATCACGGACTACAAGCCGTTTTTTGATATCCCCGATTATGAGAAAGAAAGATTAAGAGATATAGAGGAAAATAAAGGAAAAAAAGCGATAAAAATAAAGTTGAAAATTCAATTGTCTTTATGTTTGTGTCATTTGAGCTGTTCATCATTCTCTTCTTTCCATTCTATTGTATTGTTTGTTTCTGGAGAATACATTCAGTACGTTTCTCCTCAACTATCAGACCCTAAAGCTTGTCGGGTGAGAAAGACGTTTTATTGCTGTTATGTAATGACTGTGATCTCTACCCTGCCGTGTAATAGTTGGAGACGACTGGTCGCTAGTAGCACCACGCGTACTCCTACCTTCCCTCGCACGGGCGAAGCCATTTTCTACTGTCGGCAAGAAGTTCAGTGCCCTTTCCACACAAGTGGGTCGACGTGTGAATGATGTAACAGCTCCCCTTGGCATGTATGTGGCGCCAAGAGGGAAGCTCATCCCATACAGTGCCCCGCAACCTTTGACCAACTCAAGCTACTAATCACCAAATTACGCTCTTCACGGGACCAAGGCAATGCTACATCGATGTCTGAATAACAATAATAAAGTTTATTTATTAAGTGCTCTGCGCCACCATTAAAGACTGACACAAATCGCTAAAAAAAAAAATAATAATAAAAAATAAAGGCACACAGATCGAGGTTATCACAACAATTCAAGCTGGTCTCAAAAGAAAAGAAAATGCATTCATTACAATGAAGTAGTTAAGGGACCAGATTTTGGGGGACATGGTGGGGTTGGGGGGCTAGAGTAGCGTAGACTATATGTCTCTAGAAGAATTCGTGACTTTCTGAGTGAGGACAAATTTAAGTGTCCGAAAAGGCGCTCAACGGATGGTCACCTTAAATTAGTGACTTAAAGCTTCGAATAAATTTCATTTGTTTACCTCTGTTCTCTATTCTAACTCTGTTCTCTGTCTAGCTTTTCTTGCATTCTTTTATGTAGCATTTACATACATTATTATGCCTTTGTGACGTTCTTTGTTCTTTTGACACTGGGGCCCTGTAGGGAGGTGATGGAATGATATTCACCTCGACGCGAAAAAGCGGGCGCCTGCCTCGCTGAGTATAAATTATGGTAACTGACTGGAGGCGGCATCATCCGAGGGTGACCGTGCAAGGCAGTCGATATAGCAACATGTACCCCATGATGTCGGCTGTGGGCCTGGGGGCAGTCTTCACGTGTGCATGTCTGCTGTGTTGTGTTCAAGGGACTGTCGGTGCATCAGGTAATGGAAGTGTTTGAGCGTGAGTGAAATTTGCATCCTTGCATATGCTTTGGGAGGTAGTTAGCTAACTCGGTGTGCAGTATTCCCGGGATCTGTAGCCGTTCAGGACACACATACAGAAACCAGTTACTAGGCTACGTCCTTGCCCCGGATCAGAATGGGGGAGTCAAGGGCAAGCATCTTGTCTTATGGAAGCCTTGCTTTAGTGCCATAAAGACAATTCCTGCCAGCAAAGATTGGAACAATCTTCATTTCTCTATTAACTTAACTCTCTCTTCTTTCCATTTTTTTTATTATTTTTTTATGTGTTTAGAAAGATTGTGTTCAGGTAGAAAGATGCTTCGAACGGTATGCGTGACAGGGAAATTATTGTCTATTTCTTACAAATCATACAAAAGATTGTCTAACAGATCTCTAACGACAATTATGTGTAAATATAGAAACTTCCAATTCACGTTTAAAAGGTTTTTTTCTTCGTTATTCATGTCCTCTTGTAATAAATCTGCTTGAAAAAGGTAAAGTAGCGAACGAAAAAAAAAAAGGTTAATGGAAGTGTCGCTGCTGGGGATGTCGGTTACTGTAGTCAGTGCCCTTTTCCATTTGCTGCTCTTTACTGTTGGGTCCATGAGGTCTGCCAAGTCTGCAGTGTCTCTACTTTCTAGCCTGGTTTTTTTTTTATTTGTTGTTATATCGATCCACATTATTATGCAGATATTCTTCTTGTGTATTTTGCCAGCATCATTCCTTCTGCTTACAGCATAGTTCTTTAAATGGGTTTGAGACAGCTATTGATGCTTACTGTCAGCTTGTACAGAGGTACCTAGGTACTCCAGCTGCTTCGGGCTCAAACATTTTGGTCCTCTAATTTATATTGTTTAAACGAATTTTATACTATGTTATTATTTTTTTACCCTACCTTGCTACTTAAACTTATGTTTGATTATTAAAATTTTGGTCATGGATTTTCAACAAGTTCATGTATTTCTTAATTTTTTGGAAATTAATTGTTAGGTTAAGCTAGCGATATCATGATGTTGTTTATGGTAAAGCTTAAATTGTTTTAGGGGTTTTTTTTACTCAAAGAAGGCGTGTTATCTGTATGGTGTGAGGGATAAACTTTCTTCTGTACACTCAACCATGTCACTGTGGCATCCCTCTACAGCAAGTTTCAGCGTCGTGCCGTGAGCAGTAATTGTCTCTTCCTTTCTCTGTCGTATCGCCGATCATCTCCATCACGCCTGTCATCCCATCTCAGGCGCGGTCCGGTGGAGAAATGGTTAGCTCCTGCCACCAATACAAACGGAAACTCGGACATCTGACGCCCCTCACCAGATCATCAAACCACCGGAGTCAGAGGGTAGTGGTCGCAGTGACGTGTGCCAAAACGGGTGGTCATGCATTCTCGACACTTGACTATGGAATTAATCCTTGACCGACGTGACATCGACACGACAGGCTCTGCTCGATGGGCAAACATTTTACCAGGCTAACAGTCACACAGCTGATCAGTCACCGCCATCAGCTGACTTGCAAACCGTCACTGACATTCTACCACGGTGGCAGCAGTTTAGAGAACCTTCTCACTGGCAGGGGTATCGGCTGTATGCTGGCACAAGGTTGGCTCACCCCAAGATAGTTTATGTCCAGAGGCATTGGCCCCAAATTCTGTGTCGGAAGCGAGGGTAAGTCCATGGAGCACCATGGAAAATTCACGGACAAGCGTCTTGTTCCCAAAATCATTCAGTGGTGCCCAGACCCTGCAGACCATAAAGTCGTATTTATACATTTTTCCTTTTCTGTTTGATGCAGAGAATCAAAGTGGCGAGTCGATGTGTGTATCTCCCACGGGGACGTGCTTCAGGGACATCAAGCTAGAAACTTTAAAGTCTTTAGCTTCTCCCAGGACATATAACTTCGGGTTTTGTCAGTAGGTTCACGCACTTTGCAATTTTCGCCGTCCAGACACTGCTTTGATCAATGTCATTGTCTGTCTCGTTCACAAGGCTCTCCCTCCTACCAACCCCTCTACTTTCCCTTTATACCTCCTTCCACTGTCCGTTCTTCTGTTCACTGCTCGAAAATAGATAGCTACTATTATTAAAAACAACTCTGGTATCCGCATGTTTTACTGATTGTTATGTGCCACCACCACCACCGCCCACCCCTCATCCCCACACACACACAAAAAAAAAATAACAACAAACTAAGTTGTAAAGCGGCAAGTAGTTTTCTCTCTCTCTCTCTCCTCTCTCCTCTCTCCTCTCTCTCTCAATGCTTTCCTAACCCTTTCGCCCCCAATGACTCCACGTGAAGCCTATTCATCCATTGACTTTTCTCATTTATTCTGAGGTATAAAAAAAATCAGAGATCGTTATTTTCAAATTTTAAAGTTAATGGAATGAGTTTACTACTTTAACAATTTATACATTCATATTGGAGGACTGACTTTCAAAATCAGCATGACATTTCAGTTTCAGCTTCAAGCATACAATTACCCGACTAATAAATTCACAGCTTGGAACTAATACATTGGTATCATCACGGACGATTGAAATCAAGATGAAAAAATATAACTATGCTTTTCCTTATATTGCGGGTACAAAAATCAGCTTGGAATACTGAATTATATGTGTGCGTGTGCGTGTGTGTGTGTGCGTGTGCGTTAAAAGGGAACAAGAGATTAACAAGATATTACAGTGTCTTCGGGACATACTATCTGCATGCAAAGATGACATTAAAGGATTGTCCGTGACCATGTTCGTGAATGTCAGCCGAACAGAAAGCATTCTGCGCTACTTTTGCGACAACAGGAACGGTCAGTACTCACTTTTTGTCAGTCTACCTGTTATTGTAATATTGTGTGTGTGTGGATGGGTGGAGAGCGCAAGAGAGTAGCCAGGCTGGTATTGCGCCTGCATTGTGATCTCAGGTGCTGAATTTCTATGCATGTTTGATGTGTAGAGCTTTTTGTTGATATGTATCTATATAGAAATAGGATTTAACTGTCTCTTGTCATAGCTGAATTATGTTTACAGTAAATTTTATCATATTGTATAATGATTAATGACGACGTTGATTGATGAGATTCACCCTTGATGGAGATAAGCTCTTTCTGCAATTAGAGAATCATTCTCTCTCTTTTTATCCCTCGCACACGCTTTACTCACTCACTCTCCAACCAACTCATTCTTTCAAACACACACACACACTGATACCATCTGAAATTATGACTTCAGTGAAACTTTGTAGACGTATTTCAAAATTTCTTCTTCGAGTATTCTTTTGCCTGAAGCCCTCAGTACCATCGTAGAAAACAAACATGAAAACATGCGCCCAGAGGCGCCACGGATGTTGATACTATATACATCAAAACAATGTGCACTTGCATTGACGATGATGGTAACGGCGACTGAAGACGACAAAGAAACAGCAGGAACGACCGCTACATTCTACTTCATTTAAAAGGATTTTGTTTCCTCTCGACAGAGTTGACAAGAAAATCATGTGGCAACCTTACCGCGACACAAGAATGCAGACAACGCATGACTGATCAGCATGCTCGCGATCAAGAGAATCTTGAGGATTTTCGGGAAATCTGGGAGACTTCTTGCAGGTAAGTAAACACTGTACATTGAAAAGTGTCGACACAAAGGTGCAGGTGACATAAGTGCGTTTGTAAAATCACGTGATCACACTTGTCTTCGTGAGATTGTGTGTCGCTTCCAAAACATTTTTCGATTTTTTTTCCCAAGAGATTAGACGCTGTCTTGTTAAGATAAGTGCTGTCTTGATAAGTCCTAACAGCCTGAGATAAGTACTGTCTGCATAAGTGTTGTCAGCTTGAGATAAGTGCTGTCTGCGTGAGATCCTTGAAGACGTCAGCACGACTTTGGTAGTGGAGTGAATTGTTAGACTGGCTACTTAATATGTCACACAGTGGTCTAAACATAATGCCTTATCTCGACTCTTGTAGACATGGAGCAGGGGTGGCTCTAGGCTCGTGGAGGCCTTGGGTAAAGAAAAAACTCGGTGGTCCTTTTGCCCACCAATGTCTATATAAAGCAAGTGGCTGCCCGTGATATTTTTATGACGACAGATCATTATAATACTACATATAACTTACTGCTCCGACTCTAGCAACATTAGTAAATACAGGGAACTAATTAACAACAAGCACAATGTTTTTTTCATTGCCGTCAGCTGTGTAGTTATTTTCTCTTTCTGATTTACATTCAATATATATTAGCATTGCGGCCCTTGGGTTTTGGTGGCCCTGTGCAGGTTCACAGTTTACACATGTCTAAGGCCGCCCCTGCATGGAATATTTGTAGGACTTGTCTAAAGACTCTTCTCCTCTCAATGTCAACCATTCATCACTTTTCATTTGGGATTGTAAGCGAAGCTGAACACCTTGAACAGTGAGTTGTAGAGCTCTGTGGCTTTAATGAACAGGGGGAAAGGGGGAAAGAGATATTTCGGCATTCGTCTCGCTTAAAATTACTTATGAGTAGATTTGAAGCACCGTCTAGTTGTTGGAGTAGCGCGTTTCTTGAAATGAGGATATTTCTAAAGTGTATGATTTGAGCGCGGTCGGTAATTTGTCCATGCCAATACCACAGTAGGTATGTGTATTACCAGCATGATGATGATGATGGATGATGGATGGATGATGGATGGATGATGTTGGATGGATGATGTTGGATGGATGATGATGATGATGACTTTCATGCAGCTTTTACTCAAACTATGTCCGCTGTTATACCGACCCGATGGGAGAGGGGTGCGAGACGCCACGTCGTCTGTTCAGTCGACTCGTGGGAGTATTTCAACTCGGCTACTGTTACATGTCGGATGCTGACAAACGGGCGGCGCTCAAGAAAGCTGACGATCTTGTTGAGGCTCTCAGTGGGGTGCCTGGCAGTCATGACCACACGTTCGGAAAGTCCGTCTTCCTCTTGACGCTGGCGTTGACTTTGTGGCCAAAGTTGTGGTTGTGGTGATGAGGACGATGTAGGTGTCAGCCGGCGCTGATAGTAGTGATGTCTGCGTGACTCTGGCAAAGTATATCAAGCTTATATCCTCGTCACAAGCACACCACGGGCATTTAAATTACACCACTGTATGTTGCTGTTACATAACTTGTTTGAGAAATTTGGTGCACTTTGATTTGTTCTGTAATACCAAACAATTTTTGCTACCTGTTGTATTGAAGGACACAGTACGCAAGCGAGTGGATCATTTTCCTCAGGAATTTACGCTGGAGGTATAAATAAATTATTTTCTTTACAAAATACTTTTTTTTTCAATGTGTTCCTATAGTGCTTCTTGTGGCATTCTTCTCGCACGAAGATAATTTTTGATCCCTTATGCTTTTACTTTTAAGGGGATTTCTATGATAGCCCTACCTTATTTTTTACACATACTTTTCCAGACGTTCAATTGGGTGCACAAGCGAACAAGATCATTCAGTGCACATTCGCCTCCAAACTGAATAGTGGTTTAATAATTGGCTGCAGTTGCTAGGTGTTATCGCTGACTTTAGAGTGGTGTGTAGTGTGTAGTGTGTGAGGTAGCACTATACAAACTTTATCTATAGTCTTCCAAGCAGAGCGCTCTCTCCAACTGATTTTAAGTTTTGCTATTTCGTTTTCTGAAAAGATGCAGCGAATTTGTGGGGTGTTTTTTTTTTACAAGCTTTGTGATTACGGCAAAAGATGTAAACAAGCTTATAGAATGAATAAAAATAATATTAACATGACTAATGGCAGAGTTTCTTTTACGTGCGTTAAGTCTTCGTCTTTGTGTGAAAGCTCAGGAAAGCATGGTTATAACTAAGACTGAAAACATGAAATTGTTTTTGTCCATTACCGTATCATCGCACGCACGCAGCCAGCCAGCCCTAAGCAATCTGTAACATCAACAGTCAAATCCTCAACACTGTGTTTACTCCAAACAACTTGTGTGATAAAAACAAGACAATATTACTGTCACAACAAAAGGCAAAACTAAAAATAGAAAAGGCCCCGGATCTCAGCTACACAACAATCAAGTAAAGGGGATACTACTCGTGAAACTGGCATCGTTCCTGACAATGAATTTTCGGAATCTAATAAAGTAAATATAAATTTAACAAATGCACAGATTTATTTAAAAGGTACAAAAAGAGGGAAATTATTTTTCCCTAGGTTTCGGGATTTTCTTTAATGCATATAACTTAAAATGTAAACGTGTGAGGGGCACTCTCTCAAGCTAAAAATCTTATCCTCAGTCCCCCATACACTTTTTATATTAAAAAGCCATTATCAATCAGTCCTGTTTGTGTCATCTGGCACGTGAGGTGACAGCAAAGGACCTCCATCTGGTTCTGTCTGCTGCTTTTCTTGAGGCTGTTTCGTGTGATAGACCTAGATTTTTGCTAGATTTGCTTCTTCGTGTTTTTGGAACAAAGCCACATATTTCTCTAGCCTAGTCTTCTCTTTGAGGACTTAATTGAACTCTTCTTTTAGTTTCTTATAAGGAATACGACACAGGGGATCATTTGATTTGAGGGCTTCTTGGCAACGAATTTCTTGCCTACTCTTTTGTGCCTGTAGTGCCCTCCTACGCAACACACACTCTCTGCATGTTAGTTCACCAGTGTTTAACAATAAAAGGCAAGATGTTGCCCTTACACATGAAAATGAACACAGCTTATCATTTTCACAGGCATATGTAATGTGTCGCAAATAATTTTTATCTGTGATTTTAGTTGAAGCTAATGATTGTAGGTCAGCTTCAGTGATGCCACTACATACAGTCTTTTCACCCAGTTCCTTCAAAAACACATGTAGTCTAACCATCTCAAGGTCTCTTGAAAGCCATGGAGCAGGCATTTGAAGCACAATCACATTTGCCTGCAGCTCTGTTGTTGTTGAAAAGCTGACCTTGATATATAACTCTTCAGTTTTACTTGACAACAGCCCAAGCACTAAAGTATCTTCAGAATTCTTCATAATAATCCAATGAGGAGGCAGACGAGTCAAATCCTTTTTCATATCTGTAAGGTTGGTGTAGCAAATCCGAACTGGTACAACTGGGGGTTCCCGTAAAGTCTGAGGAAAGATATATGAAAATATATTACTTTTTTTTTAAACTGATGTGTGTTTGCTTTTTTAAATTTTACCACTAAATGGAGATGATGCTGTTACTTGCTCAGAAATTCTAAGTAATCTTCAGAAAGCCCTAGAGAGCCTTAAATATGGTGAGAAGCGCTTGAAGTAGTGTATAGCTTCTCATGCCTTGGTCTGAAATTTAATGATAACAAAAAGTGCAACCTAGAACAAGAAAACCTATACTAAAATATCCAAAGCCATATTTGCACCATTAACAAGTAAATAACTTCACTTTCCAGTAGACCTCAAAACTGAAATTTGATAGAACCATACTTCCCATTCTTGTTTATGGTTGTGAGCAATAACTGACATGGGAATGAAACTGAAATTAAGATTCTATCAACTTGCTCATTAACTTTTACATTAAAAATAGATTATGCCATTGGTTCAAATTGATCAATGTAAGCAAGTAAATTGTCAAGTAAGAATATCATGTGTAGACAGATGGGAAAGCGATGTGTAGACAGAGGGGAGAGTTGGTGAAAGAGATTATGAGTTCTTGACATGGGATTATTATATTCACGCAAGTTTTTTTAAATTATTTTCAAAAGTCTTTAAGGTAGTAAAAAAAAAAATCTTGAAAATCTGTTCTGTCATCCGTAGGCAGCTGTACGAAACTACATTTTAAGGTGAGCTAAAAATTGCATTTGATGATATTAGCAAGTCCTTTCTCCTGGTTGTTAGCTTTCTTTTCTTCTCTTCATTACCATCAAAAGTATAAAAAAGGACATAATCTTCATGTAATGTATACATTTTAGGTGCAGGACAAAAATGGACCATCAGCCTTTATGATGGTACATATAGACATGCATAATGTTTGATAACAGTATCATGTCCTTTAACACACTGGGCAGTCATCATGAAACCTTTGGTCACTTTGTGATGGCGGCCTATCAGCACTGCACAGTAAATACCTCAGGTCCAGTGAGTTACCCAGAGTTCATCATTATAGCTGCTATAACAGTAAGGAAAACTTTTGCTCAAGCAGTACTGAGTACTTGCAAAAATGTACACTTACAGGTTCAGGTCTAGTGGTTTTGTGAGTTACGATTGATTTTACTGGCATCCACCTTGTTGGCATACTCCCTGGGACTAGGCTTAAGCATTGTCCAGAAGCATCTGCTCAAGAGGACAAGTAAATTAAAAAATGAGTAACATTAAATCCCAGTGAAGAGTAAGATGCAGCAGCTGAAAATACATGTGAGTGCGTGTGTGAGTTCAAATCAACATTCAAAGATCTATGATCAAGCCATCAAATCTGTTTTGGTCCGGGAACCATACATCTTCACTGACATCAAAAAACAACTAATTAAAATATAGTTACTATTATTTATTGATTGTAACATTTTTGCTGGTTTATGGACATATTCTAAACTTTTGATGTGCACACAAAAGAGAAAAAGGTCTAAATATCGATGCACAAACAAGTGTTTGGTAATTACTTTTTCTAATGCACTTTTCTTAGCCGTGGCGGGATTAAAACTTTTGTCTGAGCGGGAGATGGCATGAATAAGCGATGCTCGCCATTCATCTTGCTCTTTGCTGACACCTCGCCGCGGAAGCGAGAAAAAACTTAGCCCTAAACATTTTCTGCTGGAGCAATGGCACCCTACCACACAACAGGTGAAACCACCTCCCATGTTTTTTGTCAGCGTTGGAGACGAAACATTCGCTAAACCGAGACCGGAAGTTGATTCGCAAGCAGCCTCATTCTTATGCAGTTGAAGAAGTGCAAGCACGAGTCGTCTACCCACGGACGTGTATTACAGGACTGCTGGCAAACGATATTTTTTTCCAGTTGACTACTAAAACGAGGCATGCTTATACAAAGCCTTCGGTTTAGTCACATTGTTTAGGCTCGCCGAGACTAACAGCGGAGAACGTGTATAGGTGGATTGCTGTCTGTCTGCCGAGACCAACGCTTATATAGCCGCGTGCGAAGTTCTCCGTTATTAGTCTCGGCGAGCCTAAACAAAGACTGTGACTCAACCGGAAGCTTTGTAGTAGCATGCCTCGTTTTAGTAGTCAACTAGAAAAAAAAAATCGTCTCCCAGCAGTCCAGTAATGCAAGTTCGTGATGTAAGTGTGACGTATTTGTGGAGTAAGTGGAGAGAATCATCAAATCAAATTACTATAGTGTAATGTTACTTTTTTTTTTTAATACACATTGGCGTTTATCAAAGCTATTGTCATTCGGAACTACTGCATCACCAGAAACAAACTTAGAGCATGAACTGCATCACGCTTTTGTAGAAAACAAGCAGCAGACAATATTATTATACCGTATGTATTAATGTACTATATTAAAATATTAAAGGATAATAATCAACATATTATCATTTAACCTAGAGCCAGTGCTCTAACCCAGCTATCTGCTGTATTCACCGGAGAAACACGATAGACACAACCTATATATAGTGAGGAAGCCGTATTAACAATAAACAAATATAAGATGTTGCGACTAACTTATCGCCTACAAACTGCAAACGGACACAGTGTGCAGCTATTAGTACACAGATGGTTGGACGCTCTTTTTCTCTATCCACATCTTATAATGATAGGCATCAGCATCAATTAGATGTGAGAATACCTGTCTTTATATACCTGCAAACCGAATGCCAGGTAAAATGGAATACATTTAAATAATACAAGTCTGCTCGACTGCCTTGCAATGAAATTCATTTACTTAATCGTGGATTTGAAGCGTTTGGGTTCCTGTATACAAATAACACCTCTTAACTATTGCTGGCACTGAAATAAGTTAGAAAAGGTTATTAAGTTTCAGTAGTAGTAGTAGCTCAAGGATCCAGGATTACATATTACTACTATTCATCATTGTCGTGGCCTGTCTCAGGACTCATCAGATTTGCATTCGCGAGCACACATGCAGTCAAAACATTTAGCAGTCGTTCGACAAGTAAAGAGACAATCCCAATCAATCCATAAACAACGATTTTTGGTGACAAATGAACATCATTATCAGCTAGCTGAATGCCCATCACGTATTAAATTCATTCCATCCACACAATAGCTGAGGCAAGCTTATCAATTCAGGTTTTTCCCGTTGCCCTCCCGCCTACAGACCACACCAAGCTTGGTTGTGACTGATAAAGACTTTATAGATAAAACTGTAACGGCTCTGCTCGCGCAATGGAATAATTTGTTAAGGTTTACAACACCACTAACTCAACCACTTGCCTCCATACAAGGAAGAACGGTAATATAAGTAATAAGGAAATATAGTTAAGATAAAGAGACAAATCGTGGTAATGAAATATATACAACTATATACATATACATGACAGTGTATAAAAATCACGCAGACTCTACAAACTCGATCTCATGGTGTCGTGGTTGTGGGACTGTGCGTTACATATACATCATAGAAATTAAGATTTATCTAGTCATCTAAAAATGCAATATCAAAATCGTGTAATTTATTTTACCTCTTTATTTTTAATCATTATTATTTATTGTGCCTCTTTCTCATCGACCACGAAATATTCGGAAACATAATAGGAATCGTTTCTGTTTAATTTAGTTATTTATATCTTTATCTATATCTTGATGAGTCATAACTTTCAGATAAAACTATCGACGCGAGGAATGTCCCCACTAACCTTCACGCCTTCTCTTTCAACAGTGGAAACGAACCTGATTTATAAAAAGAACATGACGTCGCGGGATAATTTTAGGCGACACATTTTTGAAAATGAGCTATGGAGACACTATGCTGTGCGTACTTCGCCTTGACATTTCATTTTACCCTAATAAGAAATTTGATCATATTAAAGTAATCCAAAAAATAATGAAGTTATTTCCGATTCATTTAGTTAATGCTGCACACAAAATGCTACCGTGCGAATGGTCTCCTGTAAGTGCACGAAATGAAGCGGTTAGTCAGAAAGAGGCTTCTGCAGCGAATGGCAAAAATAGATATGACGGCATGTATTGCACCAACACTTTGTAAGCTCAGCCAGCATGATATAAACAGGACTGCTTCGTGTAGCTGGATATTCAAAGCTTCAGTTGAGACTAAACTGATAGCATACCGTGTCACAACTCAACCCACTCTTGGCAGTTACGATCGCTCACGCAGCAAACGACAAGCAGACGACACCTACTGACGCTTCAGCGATGGTGCGAAAATCTTCTCATCGTGGGGTTCATTCAGGAAACACCCTGCGTGCTTCAAACAGTCGCTACAGTCGTCGATATTTTCACCAATCTTGTATAATTTCCCGCGTGGGTCGAGATGTTCTGAAAAAGTTGCTTGGAGCCGAAAACACAACGACCGACAGTACGGCACGACTACCGTCCAGCGACGCACCTAAAGCAGACGACAAAATCGGACACCCACAGAACATACCCATTGATGTGGCGCTGTCCCTGAACAAGCAAGCTCGCTGGTTGCTGCCGTCGGTACTAAAACATGATATATCCAGTAGCAGTTTCGCCGATCCCGACCTCATGGTGTCCCTGCTGGAGCGACACAAGCTGAAGCGACACGCCAACTGTGTCAGTTATTGCAGCAACGCGGGAGAGATCCAGAAAATCCAGCCCTACAGAGGACACTACTTCAGTTTCGCTCACCCTCTTCCTCATGGCATCTCCAGACGAGCCATGAAACGCGAATTGCGAGAACAAACACAAAAGAAAGTTTCTGACCGTAGAATAAAACACGTGTTCACAGCGAACGGCCCCGTAGATCAGAACATAGGTGACTCCGAGCTCAGGTATGAGGTGTTCTACCCTTGTCCACAACAAAGCTCTCTCTCGCACAATCCTAAGTACATCAAACAGCGGGAGTCTGCCCCACCTGGAGACAAAGGGAGAAGCCGGAGAACGGCAAGCCTCGCAGGAAGCACAGGTGCAAGCAGCGTAAGGATTCACCTTGAAAGACTTTGACTATGATGAAGTATGTGCTTCGAAGGACTTCGACAATGATTTCGAAAATGAGGACTTGTGGACGAGTGACAGTGCTGTCAGACAGCCTGCAGACACGAAAGAACTTTTTCTTGACATTCTGATCGACAAAGCCGAGAGAGCTAAACAGCACTTATTCGAGAACAAGAGGCGTCAGAAGAAGAAAAACGAACCCAGAGAGGTACAGGACACCAAACCTCACCTTCATTACATCTCTTCATCACATATTCACAATACTGTCAAACCAAAACAAGCTTCGAATTCTAAACTGTTCAAGCCGATTGCGGCGGAGTCGACGAGAGTTATTTTCCCTTCAGCTGACGTCAGCGTGTCCACCCTAGCTGAGTGCTTTGGGGAGAGGTATTACGAAGCTGCCTGCCGCCCACGCAAGTTTCTACTTGACATCACAAGTCACGTGAGAGACTTGCAGATGAAGAAGGGCATTTATCCTTCTGTGGCCGACAGCAACGAGAAGTTCCTGACTTTTCTGGTCTTTACATTCGACGGCTTCTACGACAACGGCCTTGATGTGTACAAAGTGTCCTTGAACTGCCAACTGCGTCCAGGCCTGATCGCCATTCAAGAAGAGGCCAGTCAGCAGATGCTTGATGTCAGCACCACTGAGAGTGTTATAAGTCAAGCCATGAACGTGGTTGAAACCTGTGTGATGGAGCGGAAAAAAAATGGAGCGTTTCCACAGTTTTGTCAGACGCCGCCTGGCCTGTTTTGGCAAATGCGTTAAAGCAACACTTGGGCGACGCACAGTCTTACTTTCCTTCCTTGCAGCAGGTATTCCAGCGGGGCTCCAAAGTCACTGATCCCTACATTCCCTCCTTGGAGGACAACATCGACGAAGACCCTGCGTTTTGTGACATCTGCTACGAGGAGGTCAGCTTTTTGGTCATGGGCGGGGCACCAGCGACCTCTCTTGTCAAGTGCGGACACAGAGTGTGCGACGCATGCTGGTCCCTTCACGTGCAGACTCGCATTCAGCAGGGTTTTGTGCGTATCACTTGCCCTGGCTACGACTGTCAAGAGGAAGTCGACGTGGGTGTGATGCTGTCGGTTGTGCCGGTGGACGTCGTCAGTAAAATAGTCCAGCGACAGGAAGAAATGCGAATCGGAGCTTCCCAAACCGAGAAATGGTGTCCTAATGAAGGTTGTGGCCGAGTGCTTCGCTTTATCCCCAAATATTCGTCTGACCAACTGGACGAGAAAGTCCTTCAGCAAGATGTAGTATGTGCTTGTGGGTGCCACGTCTGCTTCATGTGCCTGAGTGCGCCTCACTGGCCAGCCTCTTGCCAACAGGCCAAATCGTATCGCGAAGCTTTGGCCGCAGGTACTTTTCGGTCACACAACGAGCACGATGATGAGAAAGACAGTAAAGGGACTATACAAAATGAACCGAATGGCGAGAAAATGGTCATTGTGAAGGGAAAGCTTTGCCCCGGGTGCAGGCATTTTGTAGAAAAGAATGGTGGCTGCAACCTTGTCTATTGTCGCTGCGGACTTTCCTTCTGCTTCTACTGCCTGAAAACTGATAAGACACATCACGGTTTTAGTAATTGCATCGATAAACAAGCAGAAGACAAGCTGACGACAACTGTCGCTGTACATCACTTCAACCGTCACCTGGCGGAGCGCACCGACAAGAAACAGGAACAGACCAGCAGGCATCGCAGCCGCGTCTCATTAACTGGTCGAGCCGCGGAGTTCCGAAGTCACCGTCTCACGCGCAAACTTGACACGTCCACCTTGATCAGTGTTGCCAAAGCCGTGGCCATAGCGGCACACTAAAAACCAAACAATCTCTGAGCTTGTCCTGCAGGCTTGCAGGTCATCATCCGAAGACACGATTTCGCCAGTTCCGCAAGATTTCGTTCCACGGGCATCCACTTATCCTCCTTGTCGGCGACAGTGAGAACTTTTCTGAAAAACATGGAGCAAAGCAAACAGGAGATCCTGGAGGTTGTCGATACACCTTAGTGTTGCCAGAGACGGGCAGACTCTATCCTCGCCGACGAGCACTGCGGATCGCCGAGGATTTGGGCACCTTTTGCTCCTTCACGCAATCCATCATGGACACTTTCTGCAAGGGTCCTGCTGATGCTGGCCATCAAGACATGGTCAAGGCTGTCCTGAGGTTAGGTGAAATCCAGCATTGGACACAGGTCACCCTTGCTTCTCTCATCAAGACATCAGGAGTATTCGAACAGAGGCTGGCGTATGAACTGATTCCATGCTGTCTTGCATCGCAGTGTTGGCATTGTGTATCATAAGAGGTTTAAGAATATTTAAAAACCTGACCTACTAAGTACTAATTAGCATATGACTAATATCTAATCACTAATTTATCTGCAGCAATCACATCTCAACTTAGGCAGCAATTGTGAACTACAAAGTATATGCGTTATTCTATATTATGTCTTCACTTGCTTTCTGGTGAGTGGATGAGTATTTTTGATATATATAAGCTGATGAATGTAACTGGGATGCTCTCATCAGTTTTTGTCTTGATGAATCAGTCACTGCAATATTCTGAGGCTTTTATAACTGATGAACTCTGGTGATGTGCATTTTCTGCAAAGGTTCTCTGGTGATATACATTCTTTGCAAGGATCATTAATGTTGTTGTCATTGTCTTTTGATAGAGTAGAGTAAACATTGCATTATTATTATTACCATCTTTCCTCCAAAATAAGAATTAACCTTAAAAAGCCCTCTACGATTTTTCAGAATGATTGTGATATAGGCCCTACCCAAAAAAAAATTAACCCTAGTTAAGATCTTTAGCCAGGTGGTCAGAGAGACTTATAAAGTGATAATATCAATATATAAGTAATGTTATTACATCAATGCTTAAAATAAATGATAATATAAATTATAATTATTTGTAAATGTCCAGGCGTGCACTTTGGACTAGATGTATATGCCTATGTCTAAGTACCGCAAAACTTGCTGGCTTATTAGCAAATAGATGTGGATTTTTATACTTAAATAAATAAAGATATTATATACAAAACAAAGACATCCCCCGCAATTATGCCTTATACATCTTTTGGGGCAAAAAGTAGTATAAGACCCTGTTTATTTTCGGGAACAATATACTGTCATGCTAGTTGGTTAGATAAACATTTTTTGAATGCACAGACATGGTTTTTCACCAATTCTATTTCTCAAAATAACAAGCAATGTTGAAACTGATTTTTGAAAGCATATATAATTAATGGTTTGTATTTTGGTCTTCAAATACCACTTGAAAGCAGCAAGAGAATTTATCTGACGTGATTTATCTGTTGTATAAAAATTTATGCTATTATGAATTTTTGTGTGTGTTTCAATAAACAATGGTGAAGCATTGTCTATAAAATGTTTTAACAGCGCATTATAAATCTGTTATTTTGTGTAGAGCAGTGAGTGGTATTGAATGTGTGTGTGCTCAGGAGGAAATAAAATGACATACAGATGCTTTTTCTCTTTATATGATGATGCAAGACTTTTATCTAGCCCTAAACATTTCTACGGGCAATACTCCAAAGGCTTGGGGGACACGTGGTTATGCAGTACGTAGTACAAATTACAACACTCATTTAACTCGATCTTGTAAGCACTTCTATGACTTGGATGAGGCCCTTTTCGAAGTTGAGTTTCTGCATGCCAAAGCCACGTCAGATTCAGTTGATGCCTTTCTTAAGTCGATGAAGTTGTGGAAAAAGGGTCCCGCTGGTGCTGTAGATATATATATTTTTTAAATCATGATACGACAGTTCAAGATCTGTACTTCGACACGACTACATGGTATGAAACCATCCTGTCCTGCTAGCAGTTCTTTCGCGGTGGTGTTGATGCCATTCTGATCGAATTACTTTCCGCATAATTAACTTGCTTTGGTGGCTGCATGACTGCATGAAATAGATTATGTATTTGGACATGCTTTCCATTACTTTGTGCACAATCACTATTAGACACCTAACCTAAGCTCCAGGGCGAGTGGGTGTGTGGGACGGTGTATCTGAGTTTTTCGCCGACCAGCAACTACGGTTATCACGGCAATGCAGCCAGCCACATGCAGAGTAAGAACAGCGTGCCCGACACAAGCGACAAGCGCTAACCGCTGCGCCACCGGGCCGCCCGCGAGACAAAGGGATGCTACTCTCGAACATAATCATGTGATCCGTCTGTAATGCAGACGATGAAACTTTTCATTGATGTTGACAGCGTGTTTTATAATAAAACATGCTTGAGATTGTGAAAACATTTGATCTGCTGGGATCTATTAACCAGTTTTTGCAAGAACGTAGACAGCTACTAGGATTTCCAGGCAAGCTGAATACGTCACATTTGCTTTTCAGTTGCGGTTTGCAGGCTCACTGCTGACTGCAACGAAATTAAAGAACTGCAAAGGAAGAGATCAGCGTTGTTTGGATGTTTGTAAAGGAAAGAAGCATTTGTTTGCCTCAAATTTAAAGAAAGAACCTAAAAAAAATAAATGCTTCTACTGAGACTATACAAAATTGCTGTTGTTTTTTCAACAGTAACGCACCGCAGAAGGCTTGGATAATTGCTGATGAAATCTTCAATGTAGTGCTATACGCGAGTACATGCCTAATCATATTCTTTATTACTTGCGTCATATTAATGTTTATATTTTTGGGAAAATGTTGAATAATTAAACATCAGATTTGAATTTCGTTTGAAAGTTGGCAGACTTCTTCACTAATGATATAATGGAGATGGTACTGTTGAATGTTATGATCATTTTATTTGGGATGGTGGTGGTGGTGGTGGTCCATTCCTAATTTATAAGGGAGATTAAATAATTTGAACTATAATTAAAATGTTTTGTTTCAGAAAAAGCATACTTACAGCCACGTCTGATTAACCAGGAAAAGGGGGTCTAATTATCTACACTGGAATGACTTTTCAGAGGATAAGCAGGTGAAAGAACATGCATACTTGTTTTTTAGTATAGAAATCTCTCAAAGGCTTTTTGATATGGAGTTTTCTTCAATTGTTTGACCCCTTTATTCTATAACAATATATTACATATAGTGGCAACATTTTTTGGTACAGCCTAACTGATTAATATAGGATCGATATGTTTCATTAAAAAATGCCTTATATATATATATCTGCTTAGTGCTGAATAAAAAGTGATTATGATCGTTCCTGTCATCTCATGATAATTGTTCCTCTTTGGAACTGGCAACATATGTATTTCTCCAAGGGTCATTTATATCATGAAAAAAATAAAGAAACATTTGTGCATAATGACAGAACAAAATTGTCTATAACTGATTGGAAACAGAATTTTTGGTAGCAGTTGAAGACAGGAAACTCTAAATACCATTGGCAAGAACTGAGTGCTTATGTTTTTATACATACCTCTCAATATGAACATAAAATAAATGGACACTAAGGGTTCTTTAGTTTGGACACAGTTGCTATTATTGTAGGCATTATTTGAAAACAAAAACCTGAACTATAGTCATGATAAATTTAAATTTATGCATCAGAACCACACCAATATTGATGTTGCTCATTTTCTTTTCAGATATCAGGTCCTGTTACTCATATTGGAGTTTTTGACCCCAACACTCAAAAACACAAGGTAAGGGAGTAATTTGACTGCTCTCTTCTCTACAGAAAGTTCTCTGGTGTTGTCCTTCTGAGAAGAGGAATCACAAAAATCCAAGAAGCAAATGAATGTAGAGACGTAGCATCAGAAGCTTAGTTGGCAGGATTTGTACACACAGATCTGAAATTTTATAAATGCAGCAACAAAGCACATTATCTATATATTAGACAAAGGGAAGATTACAGGTTTTGTAGACTAGAAAGAATCAAATTTTGAGGTGAAATGGAGACAATCTTGCAAAGCAAACAAACAAACAAAAAATGCCAGACAAGATAAAGAAGAGGGGAAGACGGAAAATAAGCCGCAGAGACAATGAAGTAGTCTTAACATAAACATAAACATAAACGACTTATGCAGGCATACAAGAGGACAGAGATCAAAATCACAACAAAAAGCACATTAATTGAAGACACCAAAGTCAACATAAATCCAATAATGAGACAAAAAGACAAAGAATAGTTTCCTTCAGCTGATTCTTTTCTTTGTATCAAGTGATATAACCAACTGAAATGTTAGACATAGCAATATTGTTCACATGAATATCTGAGGTGGTTCTGTTTTTTTAACAGGTCCTTTGGATTTACAACCAAAAGGTGAAGATTGTGTCATGTACCCTTAACCGAGAGAGAACATTACTGGGTGAATATAAGTTTATATATTGCACTTTTTTCTTTTTTTTTCTTTTTTTCAGCATGTGGAAAAAAAAAACCCCAATGACTTTGATGTCTGCTGCAGGAACATGAATAAAGATGTTGATTAAATAAAAACATTTAATTTACTTTGATATCACAAAGGAAAGAGACAAACTAAATTGATGTGGCCCTCATTTTCAGGTTTTACCACGCTTACCCGCCAGGACAGTGAGACAGAAAGTCAAGGAAAGTCGAGGGGTTTGTCACTCACATATTCTGATTGAACATAATGATAAACAGAATCTTTTGTGCAATCATATTATTGAAAGTTGTTTAATCACAGCTGATATTGTAAGCCTCGTTGTGTTAAGAGATTATTTTTAAAGTGTGACTAAATTTAAATCACAAAAGTGAAAAGATTGAGGGGTTGGTGTGTGATGTTGTGATTACTCCTGTACTACGTGACCTACATTGGCTTCCTGTGGAGAAAAGAATTGAGCACAAATTGTTAACTTTGACATATGGCTGTCTTCACGACCTTGCGCCTGCATATCTACAGGATCTCATTCGCCGTTACCAACCTCAGCGGAACCTTCGTTCAGCAGCCCAATTCCGACTTGAACGACCGACCATTCAGTCAGGGAATACTAACAAGAAGACTGTGGGTTTTAGATCCTTCTCCAATGTAGCCCCGCTTTTGTGGAACTCGCTTCCCCTCTCGACCAAAGAGTAGTCTTAGTCTTGCAGCTTTCAAGAAAAATCTTAAGACTCACTTGTTTAAACTTATTTAAAGTTATCATTTGACCTGCAGTTTGGTGGCTGCTGGGAACACCGCGCATTGAGCGCATCTTTGTGATGCGGATACTAGCGCGTTATAAAACTACATCATCATCATCATCATGATGTTTCCCGAGGAGTAAACATCCTCCCATGCATTTAAAACAGACACAGGAACAGCGCCAGCAGAAATGTTGCGACCTTTACTCTCCACAGCTTGACTCCAAACTCCCCACATCCAACTCGTCTCTCTTGTCTTTTTATGTCATTACAACTATGACACCTCTCTCCCTTGTCTTGTCTAAGCTCTGCCTTTTTATACCTCTAAGAAGGCTAAACTTGCCGCGATCCTCCTGTATGGCCAGAGCAATTAGGAACTTTAACCCTAGCCAATCACTACCACGTATCCTCTTTCGCAATACTTCAGCAGGTCCCGCCAAAAACTAACAACGCCTGCCTTATCTGCTCCCTGCATCATCGCGCGTATGGAATACCATAAAATAACTATGCAGCATCATATTTATGAAATAATGTTTATAAACCATAAAAGTACTGAAATTAGATAACTCTATAATTGGTAGTAGCTAAAAAAGGGCATCACTGATGATGAAAGCAGAGTGTGAGATCAAAGTCACCAGCCAAAGTTTAAGGCTTGTGAACCGTATTTTTAAAGAAGGTGCTGTAATCTTGTGACTAGAATGCTGGTGCCTGATGCAGTAACTTGATGGTTTGAGGCTTACTTGAGTGACTGGAAAAACTAAAATGTGGGTGTATATGTATATAATGGATACTTGGTTTACTAAGGAGAGGGGTAAAAGGAAAGGGAAGGAAAGGGGTTCTTTCCTCTCTGTACTGTACACTGTGATGCAAGGTTCAAAGACCCTTTACTTTTTACTTATTTCAAAACCTTTTATGGTGCTAGATACTGTACTCATCTGTATTACCATTTTGTTATCGATACTGGCAGTTGTCAAACAGTATATACATTTATTCCAGATGTCTATCAAGCCTTCTTGGCTGAGCTGCAATCTTCGGACACTAGAGTTTTCTCCCTTAATCTGCAACGCTCTGCATTTCTCAAAGTGCAGTTTTTGCACCCAGATGTCAACATCTCTTCAGGCAGTAATACATCTCGTGACTCACATATGCTTGTCTTTCTGCACAAGGAATGTAGGTTCATTCACTTAACAACATGTTGTTCTCTCTTTACATTTACACTCATTTTCATCTCATTTGAAATTTATTTCTACTGCTGTTGTTTTTATTTAATAATTGTCATTTTTTTCTGCATTATCCTGCATTTTATCACTATTCCTTTTCTCTTATCACAATGTCATTTTTTTGTTTACCTTTTTGGACTCAAGAATTTACATCTTGTTGTGACATCAAAAAGAAATGTAATTCATGGTTTAAACATTGGCTAATACGATTATTAATTCAAGGTTATGCTTTCCTTCCAATTAGAAAAATTTTTTACTATAAGATTAACTTACTAATTGTTTAAATTTAATCTTACTGTTGTTTCAGCCATTGGACTGTATCAAATTCATATGGCCAGGATAGGTGACAGAGGCATAGTGAGTTTTTAGTACTCTCAGTATTTAGGCTTTGAAGCATTTAAAGAAGACTGGAAGAGAAGATTACAAAACAACCTACAAATTAAGATATTTTATGAATTTTGTTTTTTCAAGTTTAATGGTTATTAGCTTTTCTGCGGATTTAAACTCATTTGTGTGGTACTAATTGTTTATTTGGGAAATTCCATTAAAAAGGTTTTGATTTACATCTGTGTAATCAGTTTGAATATATTTCTACCCATTACGGCAGATGATGTCTGGACAGCCAGTCACAGAGCAGATTGTGCGCAAGTTTGTGTGGATGCAGTGGGATGCGCATCACCAGCGTCTTTACTATGTGTACAATGTCCGCCATGATAATGCAAAGGCGGACACTGTCAAGCAGAGGCTCTCTACCATCCAGTTTTATGGTGGTGGTAAATATGACAATATGGTAAGTCTGTCATCAATAGAAATATTGTCATTTCTTTTTTAAGCTGTACCTATTCCTACAAAACACCCTGAAGAAACTAGTGCAATGTACTGGTCTGCAAGAAAACAAGTTAAAATGATCTTTAATAAAAAAACATAGACATTAACATCAAGTTAAGAATTACAGGGATACCATAATAATTCCAAGGTTATTAAATAAACAAGTAGTAAATATATGACAGGATTATATATGTATAACCTGAATGTGTGCATCATATAAATGATGCTCAGGCATGAAGATGGCTGGGAGAAAAAAAAACTGCTTGAATCATAGGTAGTTAAATAAAGTGATGCATAAAATCTTCTATCAGCTAAGGAAATATTGAGATCATATTTGGAGTAGCAGCTGAAGAAATCTTGGTATTATATGTGATTATATTTGGATCAGTTGTTGAAAGCAATCATTCATGCATTTTCATGATGTCTTGATAAATTTAGAGCCAGTTTTGGTGAACATTACTGTGTGAATAGCTATTTTGATATTTGAATGGATGGGTACATAATTAGTTAATTATTAATAGCTAACAGTCAGATGGGCTGAAATTGGCAGGGAGGCTTATGATTTACATACACAGCTATATGTCATTGGGTGCTAGGAACACTGAAAACATGAGCAAGAGAGGGAAAATAATAATAATAATGCTATTATTAACATAATAATAAGAGCTAATCAAATCAGATTTCTTTGCAGATTGATGTACCAATAAATTTTCCATTTCCGCACATTCGATCATCTACTAGGTCAGTCTCAAACTAAATTCTGATTTTTTTTTAACCGCTTCTCCTTATCATTTAGACCAGCCGTTCTCAACCTGTGGGGCGCGCCCTCCTGGGGGGGGGTGTGCGACGTGCTTACAAGGGGGGTGCGAAGGTGGTCATTTTTTTAAAGTTTCTTATACCGGTATTAGTGAAATTAGCTTACATTGCTGGCTAAAGGGGGCGCGCGGACGTACCTTTGTTCGTCAGGGGGGCGTCACAAGTAAAAGGTTGAGAACCTCTGATTTAGACCCTAATTTTTCTGCAGAATTTCAGAATGTTTTCTTTTCAGTTCTAATGATTGTAAAAATTTTCAGATTAAGTAATTTCTCCCTCTTCCTTTGGTTTCAATATATTTACAACAATTATAAATTTTACACACATCCTCCTATTAAACATTCATGCAATATCCCTTCACCATGACACACATACTATTTATAGCTTTCAGCATCAGAGTTTACATAATAGTAGTTCAGAAGTGCATAGCATTAAAGCAATAAAATGATGTGAAAATACTCATTTCGAACAAGTTCTACTACAGAAATACTTGATTTCTTTCAGATCGAACTATGCTGACATTCCTCTCCATCAGGGTATCCCAGGTACGGTGAGCACTTGCAATGTTGCTGCTACTTCCATATCAGCTGTGCGTGTTAATCTCTGTCAGAAGAATCCAATAAGGGTGGTCGGGGGGAGGTAAAGGACTTAATTATATTTAGTATTTAAGAGCTTTTTCTTGGTACTAAAATATGAAATGGATAGCTATTAGAACATTTTGAAACCTGAACTGGGTTGCCATATAGTTCTGATTGAAAACAAATAAAGCATCAATTGTTCTGCACTTGCTTTGTCCATACATGAGTGTATGTGTCCACGAGCTTGTATTACTGGACTGCTGGCAGACGATTTTTTCCAGTTAAGTACTAAAACGAGGCAGATGTGTACAAAGCTTCCAGTTTAGTTGCATTTATTGCTTAGGCTCACCAAGACTAACAGTGGAGAACTTTGCGAGAGGCTAAGTATTGGTCTCAGCAGACAGCAATCCACCTATACACATCCTTGATGTGTCTCTGTACGTATATGTGCGTGTGTGCACCTGTCTGTCCTGTAGAAGTCAAGTAACTTGGAATTAATGCTATATTGATTTTGTAGAGTGGTAGAGTTATGTATGGTTATGTATGGAACCATTTTAGATGTCTGTGTTTTTATTTAGATATCTTGGTGAATGCTGTGGTTCTGACCCAGAACAACGGCAATTTCTGCTTCTGCTATCAAGAATACATTCACAGAGTGGCACAGTCTTCCCAAACAACCCAGTCACAGGTAGAGCATAAAAACAAGTGAACATACATTCATACATGTTTTGTTTATTTGGCCTTGAGTTGGAATGCTGCTTTGAAGATCATCATAAAGCTATGGCTTTAGGAGCAGATCATATTTCTGCATAGTTTGGCTAAAACGACCTGCATTGAGAAAACTGATATCATTGTGTTTTTATGTAAGGGCTTATCATAGTTCAGTGCAATAACAGTGTAGTGTTTTAGCTGAATGAAATGATTCTACATAAAAACTTAATTAAGTTGCATTTATTTTTTATTTTATTTTCCATATTTGTGTGATTTCCCCTCCGACCCTAGGATGAGAGTGAGTCTACAGACATCAGCTATCATGTCTGCATGGTGCATCATGGTAAATTCTTTCTCTAATGGGTTTATGTTTTCTTTGTGAAAAGCATTTAATACAAACATTTGTAAAGTACATTTGTTTGTAAGTCTAGCTGTTTGTAACTCTCTTTATCAGGAAACAGAATCCCTTACATGTGCTTTAACATACCTGCATATGTTTGAATTTCTCTTCTCCCAAACAAAGTGAGAGAGCCTCTATGTGTGCTTTTGTATGTGCTGTCTGTATGCACCTGTGCATGCCTGTGTGTCACATGCATGATACGTTCAGACTGCTGCAAGCAATGGCCTAAAAATAACCTGAAACTTTTTCTTAAATTTTGTGAGTACAGCAAAGACACTTCATGGGCGACCTACAGGACTTCCCAGACATGCTATGGTTGGAAAACGCATTGTCTTCCACTGGTTTGGTTAATATACTTTGCCTTTTGCTTAAATATCTTCATAATTATCTTTCTATAAGTCCTGTTTTAAAGTCTCAAAATATTAATTCTTGTATCATGTAGAGCACACTTGCATCTTCTAAAACATTTATTCTTATGTTTGCATGAGTTTGAATGTGTGCATTAGTGTGTGTGTTTATTGGGGAGAGGGGGTTTGATGTGAATTAATGCATTTTTTTCATATGTATACTTATGAAGTTTTGCATTTTTTTTTAAATTTGTGCTTCATACAGGAGACTACTTGATGGTTGCATTGCCAGGTGTTTTTTGCCATCTTTTAAATGTGAGCCTGGAATATGAGCCATGCCATCATATTTTATTGCACAGTAAGTCCCGCCTCTCGTTTTCGTCTTTTAACTGTCCCCAGCCTATTCTGAAGGCAGCATGTCATGCATCATGATACACAATAAGTGGGATGGTTTCTTTTGCAGACCAAAGTATTCATGAAGCAAGCAGGGCTCATGTCACAGCTGGTTCAGCTGGACAGCTGCAACATGACACAGTGGCGTCTTCAGACACCTCACAGCTAGTAGCATCAGATGGTGCTGCAGCTGCAAAAGCAGAAGAGTTTGTTGACGTGAGTACAGGGTATCACTTGGCAAAAATTGTTACTATTCCTGTTTTATTTATTATATCCTTTCTTTTGTCTATTCTTTTGTCTATTGATTTGTTCTAATCTCTTTGTCTTTTCTTTCTTTACTTTTTTCTTTCCCTCTTTGAGGTATCTGCTATTCATAATCAAATCAGCCCTGCCTGGAGGCTAAAATGAGTTGTAACTATACTGAAGTAGCAGAATTTAACTGTAGACATAGGTCATACATTCTGATGAGGAAATAAAGCAAACAAAAATGGCATTTCAACACAAACTGTGGTTTTTTTTAAAATCATACGCATTTTTAATAGAGAGTTTTTTTTCGTGTCCTTTATAGTTTTATTTCATTTTGTTTATTTTTTTATAACATAGTGGGGATTTATGTGCAGTTTTTGCTATTTGCAAAATGAAATGTTTAAAGGCTCTTTATCATCGTTACCATTTTTTGTGTGAAGATAAAAGATTGTACAGCAGAGTCCCCCTCTCCACACCCTTTTCAGATCATTTCCTTTGACAGAGCTATGTAATAATGTCTTGTCTACTTTACCTCAGACAAAAGAGTTCTCAGCCCAAGAACCTTCATCCAAGCTTCAGCTTGATTTGGCTTCAGCTTCGGAAGGATCCTTTGGCCTCCTCCCAGGACCTTTACAGTGCCTTACACCTTCTTCACGACCTGCCACAGTTCATGATGAGTGGGTTAGCGATGTGGTTTCCCTCTTAGACAAACAATGCCTCAAGCTGTTTTCTGTTGTGTCATCCTGCTATGGCTTCTCACGTGAGACTGGTGTATCAGGTATGAGAGGCATGCCATGTGTATAAAATAGAAATGCAAAAGCTAAATGGAATGAAAGTTGTTTTAGAAAAGTAGAAGGATTTTAACAGAAAATGTACAAGAAAGTATGAGAAAAGTCTTGTGTGCTTCCACCCTCACGTGAGAAGTACAGATGCAAATATCAAAGCAGAAAGAGAACAGAATGATATAATTGTTCATCTGTTAACAGTAGCTATCAGCATTAATCTAGCAGCATGTCAGAATTGCTGACTGTGAGAAAATTGAGTGCTTATTTTAATGGTAGCTTTTGAAATGTAGAGGATGAAAGTAAGATCCCATGCAAAAATTAGCAAAGACTGTACTTTAAACATCAACCATTATAAATATACAAATCCCATTTAGCAGTTGTCATGCTGTCTGCAGGAACCTCTTTGTATGATTCCCATACTGGTTTTTTGTGGCGCCTGGCTTTGAACCAAACCTTCCTCATACAGTCCTTCAAGTCTGCTTACTGGCAAACACGGATGGCCATTATCCATTACCTCCTTATGCTTCGAAACAGAGATTACTTGAGCATTAGGCAGGTGGGTTTTGGTGAAGGATTCCTGCAGACCATTCTCTACTTAACTGATCTGTAACTGGAATATCTGACATTTGTCTACACTTGTTTGCATAAACCAGTCTTTTTGAGTTTTATGGCTGGTTTAGCTTATTTCTGTCTTTTGCATGATCACTAATCAACTTGCATTTTATAAAGTAGCTTATAAAAGAAGAGAAAGAGAAAAGAGACTCTACTGACCAGAGCTTATAAATGTGGTTATATGTAAAGTGGGCTCTGCTAATATGCAGTTTATTATAAAACATACTTTGTTCATAAAAATTCTATGCATCCTTCCATTTTAAATGTTGGATATACCTAGCTCAGAATGTAAGCATGATTCAGCTTGTAAACATATTAAATTTTCTCAAATAATCGAAGTAGGCATATAAATTTTGGTTAGCAAGTTTATGTATCGGTGAACAAGATTGTCAACAACAGATGAAAACCATTGTCACACCACATGCACCTGCTTCCTTGCCGATTTCATAAAGGAAGCTAATCTAAGAAAAATAACCAAATCTTTTGAAAAATTTTAATATGATTAAAGAGACATACAGGCAGTCCTCGGGTTATGTCAGCCCCGAGTTACGATGTTTCGTGGTTACGACACATCTCCCATTTACTGTATAAAGCCTTGTTTCCACTTAAGTGGTTTTGCATCGTAAACATCGTAATGCGAACTTCGTGTTTCATTTCATTATTAAACGTATTTTATATGTGTTTTTTGATAATTACTGTGTTAGGATAGGTGTTGGGATAGGATAAGTGCTTACAGTATGTTATTTACATACAGTGTGTTCGTATGTTCCGACTTACAGCGAAATTTGGTTTACGACGCGGCGTAGGGAACAATGTCGTTAGTCGAGGACTGCCTGTAATTGTGAAAATCAACAGGTCACTACTTCTCTTAGTTACTTGTATAGCAGATGACTGAAAAAAACATTGAAAATTTTGTCAACCCACCCACTCTTTCCTCTGAGAAATGACGCCTGCAGTAGGCACATGCATTTAAAACAGCATTTTCTGTCACTTCAGAGAGTTAAGAGGGCATTAATTATAAGTATTTACTCTACATATGTCTATAATTCATTGTCCTAATAAGTCCACTTGCGTCCTCCTGTGAGGGTCGTATTGGCTGCCCCTGAGCATGGCCCTGTCTTCATCCATGCACTTCACTCATGTTTGCCACAGTGGGTATCATCCATTTGCTGCCGCTTGTTCTTGTATGGCTGACCAAGTTGGTTTGCAGTCTTTTGTGTACAGTGCATATATTGAGCTTGCTTCCATGAAGAAAAATATACCGTACAATTACAATTATTATTTCAGGTGTTTGAAGTGTTGGCTGAAGACACCACAGAGCCTGAGCTGCACATGTTTTTGGCAGAGTATCTGGTTGGTAAGTAAAAGTTCCGTTATCTAATTTTTAATGTGGACAAATGATTTTATTTTGGCTTATCGGTGATGAAGTCAAATATACAGCTGATTCAGTTACAGATCTCCAGTGACTGTTGTAATACTGAAATTAGAATGTACGCGAATCAATATTTGCTTATTATATTTAATCACCAAATAGTCTTCGTTATCAGTAGGTTCATCTTCTTGTGGACAATGTTTTTATGAATATATTTAACTACTGCTACTGCAAGAATGTAGAGAAGAATATGTATATATATGTATATATTTGTAGTGCTGTCCCTTTTAGGGATGTAAAGCAATTGTTACATATGGCAGTGAACCAAGTGCATAAACTTGAAACTTCATGTAAAAGGGTGACTTCTCTGTGTGTGGGGTGTGTGTGCATTAAAAGAATAGCTTGCTTGTTTCTTGTTGTGAAGTCAGTTTTTTCATCCTGTGTCAACACAGCATCAACATTTAATGCCATGAGGAAACAAACTGATAAGGAAACACTTCGGCTACTAAACTTCACAACAGCTGATACATTTCGGGGACAGTTTGAAAAGGTCATAATTCATAACCATTGATGGCTTTCTGGGCATCATCTTGAAATATACTTAGCAGAATGATGTGTAATTATATTACTGCAAGCCTTTTATTGTAATGCTTGGGAAATAAAAAATATTTGTAGTTTCAATATATGTGTGCACATGAATTCATAAATATATTTGAGATTACAGAAGTCGGTTTGTAAACAAGCACAATCTATCCACAAATTAATGTTGTCTACAGTAGAATAATTCTATATAAGTATCCACCTATCAGCAATCATGAGAAGCCAGGTCTCACATGACTATGTCAGTGCTAGTTACATGTTTTCTAGAATGCTGCAGGAGAAAGATTGGCACGAGTGTCCTACACTTCCCTTGACAGTGTCAACATCAGCACCAAGGTGGCACAGGACCGACGACGTAGGCCGTCAGAAGACAGCTGGGATCTACTTCGCAGGAGTCTGCGCTTGAAGCAGATGCCACCCCCCTCACGATTTTCTCATGATCATGTGATCAGAGCCATGCAGGAGGTGGATAGTAATGGACAACACAGCAAAGTAAGTACATAGATGAGCATTGTAGATTCCACATTACAAATACCATAGAGAGTCAATAATTATCTGCAGTACAGATATTTGTCATGTTTCCAACCATCTCTACACATTACATAAATAATTTCTGTACATTTTTAACCGGTTTGTTTAAAAAACTGTTATGGTGATAAGTGGCTGTACAGTATTCCTTTCTACTAAAACAGCTTACTTTAACATTAAACCACTGATGTGTATTTTGGATTGCTGTTTGCTGAGACCAACGCTTAGCCTCTTGCGAAGTTCTTACAAAGAAGAATGCACATAAGAGATTTTTGATTATTTTCTACCTGGATTATCTTGGTCACTCAGAAATGGACCTGGGTCAGTCACCTAATGGATGAGCCCTTCTTGCAGTCTGTAAAACCTCCAAATCCTGCTACAATTAGGTAAATCTACAATATAATGTCTTATGAAAGCTTGTATGGAAGTTACTTCATTGTGTTCTCTCTAATCATATAAACAAAAGCAAAATGTAACAATTTAACATCAAGCAGCAATGTGTTTTTTTGTGTGAAACCATGTTAAAATGCTGCTGTAATTGAATTTAGCAATATATTTTTCAATCAAGTGCATTGCAATATGACTTTTTCAGGGCATGTACATGCAAGCTCTACATATTTTCTATGCAGTGGTTATGAATTTCAGATAGTTTGACATCAATAATAGTTCAGAAACATTATGTAAAAATTGTCATTATTTTATTGTCATTGGTATGGAAATATTGACATCTTTATGATGGGTTTCTTAATGTGACTGTCTAAAAGTGTTTAAAATATGGAAGGATTGTTTTAGAGATATGTGATCCTAATTTGAAACCTTTCTATTTTGCTAGGAGTGGAGCTACTTCAGGAGTTGAAACAGGAGCAACCAGACGCAGTCGTTCAGAAACTGCATTTGGCTCTATGCCACTTTTTCTTCAAGCCAGTGTCTCTCACATGACAGAGAACAGAAAACTGGCATCAAGTTTGGTATGAGGTTATTAAAAACTCTTAGCAAATAAAATGTGCTTTTCATTTGTACATTTCTGTTGTGGGCAGAAAGTATCCTTGTAAGTTGTGGATGTCATAGCTACATGCAGCCTTTGCAGGCAGTCATGTGCACAGACTAAACATAGATCTTCAGCTTTGATTTATAGAGGTATACATAAACATCTTTAAAGCTGAGAGTTAATACATGCAGGTGGTCAAAGTGCTGAAATTCATTTACTTCTGGTTCCAATCAGTTTAGCATTTTCAGAAATTTTATTATTTATTATTCTTTCTTTCATCGCTCTTTGCCAGACTGAACAGCTGTTACTGAGTCACCTGTTGCATCACCTGAAGAAGGAAGCTCGCATCAAGGCACAAAATATTGCAAAAGAATATATTCTTTGTCAGGTAAGGCTTTTGTTCTTTCTGTTTTATAATTAAATGTCCTCTTTTTCTTTTTCTGCATTTAAAGTATTAAAATAGTGTTTGATGACTAGTTATTGATCAAAGGATAGTTTCAATTCTGCTGTTTGTAAATTTGCCATGTAAAGAAAACCTTCATTATTTGATGATAAAACTGTCAAAGAAAAAGGTCAGGCTTTCAAAAATATCTCAGTTAAGATTGTTTTTCTTATTCTGGATTACTTCAAGTGTGTTTGTATGATCTCTATGTGCAGGCCCAACAGTCACATCAGCTTTGTCACCTTCTGTGGAGCATATATAGTCAAGATAACACCACTGCAAATGAGACATTTCTTCCTCTGTTGTATGCTTTTTCGTGTCAACTTGTCTTTAATAATTTTCTTGAGTTGGGTTTTTCAGATTTAATACAACAACTCAGATTTTCTTTATAAGCTTAAGAATTATTTTGCAACAGCAAAAAAAAAAAAAAATTAACGTCACTTTCACATATATTGAGTCCTAAGGGTTTTCTTTTATATCTGACCAGGAACCAAGCTGGAACAGACAATGAATACAAGTTATTTCAGGTTTTCGAAAGATTCTTTCTTGCTACCCAGGAAATTGTCTTTCCTCGCCCTTCAGGTGAACAGGCTTGCTTAAAACTTTTCATTTACAGCCACCTTTCTGAAACAGCTTACATACCTTAAACTGTTGCTTGATTCTGGTGCTAAGAAATTTGTGGCAGAAACTAACAATGGACAAATTTTCTTAAAAGCAACTGAGCTAGGAGTTCATTTAAAGTTAACTATTAATGTAAAATAATTACTTTTACAAATAAATACAAACAGTAGCATCAAGAAATGATAATAAGTATCCGCTGTAAATAATCAGTAATAGCTAGAAAATGAAGCATGCTTAATGATTACTATTTGTAGATGTATTTTTGAATATTTGTTGACAGGATTCATGAGTTACTTCACAGCTCTTGGCTTCATCTGTTTAAATCTCAGGTAATTTTTATTTTTTTTGGTCAGTTTGAAAACTTTTTCTGCCAAAATTTAACTGCTGTACATTATTTTCATCAGTACACAACTACTTTACTATGAGATAAAAATATCTTTGGGGACAGAAAATAGTTTTTCCTGTCTGCTTTCCATAGCGCTAAGTGAAATGTTCTGCACTTTTCTGTAGATTCACATCTTATGTATTGTTGCTGTGGATTGGTTAATTTGTGAAATTATTTCCTTTGATCTTTGGACCATTTTTCATCATCCAAACACTAAAATCATCGTTACCTTTTGCGATGTTGTGTGATTTTACAGATGGCTTGGACTGTTATGAATCCTTTTGCATACTCATTTTTTATATTTTTGGAAGTTGGTTAAAGCTACCTTTAATGTTTAATAGGCTGTTTATGTGTCAGTTTGTTTCAAAATAGGATAATACTGAAATGTATTTATTTCATTATTGCAGCCTTTTCCTGCAGTATGTGGATAGGGGTGTTCTTCAGCTGACACCAGACTTCATCCTGAAGCTTCTAGAAGGTATAGCAACATTTCACTCTTTGTTTAGGTATCACAGTTATATATTTAGAGTTAATATTTTGAATGCCTACAGTTTACCTGTCCCAGTAAAATAAATTGTATTCATTAAAGATAAAGAGTTTATATGTATTATATTACTAAATCACCTATTGTATTTCTGCACATTCTCTGCCTTTTGTTACAGCACAGATATGTATTTGATAAAGGTTACATGCTATCTCAACATCTGCTGAAATGAAACATTTCATTTTCTGATAATTTGAAAGTACAAAGATGGTAAGGTCCCAGCAACTATTTTATGTTCAGGAAAATGGTCCTAACTTGATATTTCCTGCCTATACTTTAAATATATTTTCACTAATGAAGAAATCTTGTGTTACCACTTTCTAATTTGAGAGTTTAAGAAGCTGCATGGATTAGTAACCATTAACAATCTGGAATTTAACTTTATCATCTCATACAGATTTACCTGATGGTCAAGGGAATGAAAACAACAATGCACAAATAAAGTTCACCATTATCTCACGCTTGCCAAAGGTATTTGAAAAAGAAAATGTTATGAACAAAGGCAATTTTTTTGAAGCATTGTGATTTTATCATTGTGATGAATTTGCTGTCCATTTTTGACATGCAGGAATTAAGATGTATTGCTTTGTAGCAAAATTTCAAGCCATTTGGATACTTTTGTTGATAGATTTTTCATATCTGTCTGCATGAGAATTATTTTTATTGCACTTTTTGCTCTGAAATTATAGATTTTAGTAAATGAAGCTTACTAAATTTTGTCATTTGGCATTTTTGTCATGCAAGGTTTAATGCTCTGTGTTTTGAAACTTACTGAAGATTAAAAAACAAAATACAGAAAAAATGTTGTTACCAGCCATTTGCAGAGGACTGCTTCAGGTACTGGAACCATCCTGTGTCGACCCATTTTACAGCACGAGAACAGGTGGCTCAGCTATTACAAGAAGGTGCAAGAGGCTAGTTCTTGACATTTTTTTCCTTCCTGTCCATATATCCTCTTACTTATTGTAGTCTATTGTTGTCTCTTGCAGTTTTCCTAAATCTAGCTTGACTACTGACATACTTTTATGCATAAGTGTTAGAAAACACTTAACCTCTACATTATATTTTTGGTTTTTTAATTTTGCTTTGGAGTGAATGTTCTTATTCACTATTTTCAACCACAGGTAAATAGTTTATACATCATTAACATGAGTACCCTGCATTGCCTGAGTCTTTTGCTTCTACTCTGCTTTCTATGTTTTTCTTTCTTAATTTTCCGACTAGGGCTTCTAAGGACTAGAACTGGAACCGAAGGAGAAATCACAAGTTCTTCCACCAAAACATCTGGTAAGAGTTTTCTTCATGCTTGCTGACTTTTCTTTCTCTCTCTTGCTGGTTGATGATGTACAGATTCTGGTTATAATGAATTACTTGTCTGCTGTTTAAATTTAAAATACAGTTTAGCAAGTCATTTTTTTTTATGAACATAATAAGTTACATAAACATAGATCTTGACCATTCCTTTTCATATATAAGTATGCACACCACTTATTGCAAAAATCCTTGTGGATGAAAATATGCTTTTGAAATGTACAAATGCACATGCTGACATGTGATGATATGTGTACCATTATGACAGATGGTTCATATTAATAACAGCTGAAATGTGAGATGAGGGATGTCTGAATACTATGCACTATGATATTCTTTGGACAGCAGGATTTAAATAATCGCAAACCTTCATATTGTCTTGAGTTTTCTGTTTAATATCTTTATCATTACAACCATATTTTTAGATGGTCAGAGAACTGCGACCACCTACTTTGATACAAATAGCTTGCACACCAGTCCAGATCCCATGTCCTTCAAACCGCTCACAATTTTCATTAGGTACCTGGAGGAGACAGCAGCAGGTAGAAATATCTCATTTTTCTATGTAAAAGATATCTCATACATTTGTGTACAAATGTAGTCTTTGCTAGCAAATGCAGAAAAGAATCATGTAAAGTGCAGCCCTCATAAACTTTTTTTTTTAATTCAAGTAAATGATGCAATATTGCTGAGTAGTGTACAGTTGCCCATGGTATTCCAGTGGTAACAAAATTTAAGCCTAAAAGTACTTGTATGTCAGTTTTAGTTAACTACATGCAATCTGAAACCTATCTTTCAAATATATATTGGAAAACATTTATAAAGGCTACAAGACAGCAGGACTGGTAGTAGATTGCAGTAGTGGATGAGGGAGAAAGTAGGAAGAGTACATGTTTCCTAAAGGTATCATTAGTCTTTACACGTTTGTTTCTGCAGAAATTCAGCATCTGAAGCCAGGCTCCTCATCACTTATGTACAACACACAGATAATTGAAGACGCAGCCTTAGCACATATGAGGAGAGAAACGTCATTTGACCTGTCTTCTATGAACTTTTGAGGCTTGCAAAAATGACTTGTTTTCATGAGTGAACTTTTATTGGCATTATCATAGATGAACACTGCCTGCAGTTTAATTTTTTTTTTCCATCCTCCTGCAGCTGCTGGAACAGTTACATTTCTGGCTTCTTGTGCTTAAAGTAGTGAAATGGTAGTGTACAGCCTAATCTGCCGTGATCCCTACCTTATCTTTCGAGTTTAGTCATGTCCTGTTGTTGCAGTCTACCATCATGGATATGTTATTTCCATTGTTTTGGGAACTGACAACGTAGCAAAGGGCTCACTTAACCTCGTGGATATGTGACTAAATATGTCTTCCATTTGTTGCTGCTTCTTCTAATTGTTAATTTCTTTGTTAATATTTTTTCATTGATTTGTCCTTTGCATTCTATTCTTGTATTAAGCTTTGTTACACTTTATCTGTTATGCAGAGGTGAATATTAAATATCACCAACAGATTTTCAAAATATTGATGAACATGTGGAAGCAGAGTAGTTGAGAGTTGTTGATGTTCATGTATGTCTGTAATCCAGTTGTTTGTAATGTTCATGTATATCTGTAATCCAGTTGTTTGTTGATGTTTATATATGTCTTTAATTCAGTTGTTCACCTGGGCCAGTGCTTTTGTAACACATCTTCCTTGAAAATAGATATATATTAATTAATAGCTTTTATATCACATTAAACCATTATCACAGATACACTATTAAAAAAATTACAATATTGTCATACCAAGTTGAACTTTGACAAATTATGAAATGTGTGGTTGCATCAATTACTTCAAAAATTTTAAAAACGTTTATTACCACTGATGCAAACACCGACAACAGTCTCATAATATTTGTCCAAATCTGTACTATGCCTTAACTTCTTCGGGACTGGTGCCACCTCCGAGTTTGCCATCTTGAAAAGAATTGCAGTGAAGGTAGTGGATGGCTATTTATTTCTCAAAGACAGATATAAAGACAGGAAGTGAGAGGTGGGTAGGAAAGGGATGTAGATGACCAGCAAGGTCGAGATGTCAACGTCCGACGTCCACTATCACTATCACTATCCCTGTAATAAAATAAATTGATACCATCTAGTGTAAAATCATTAAGGAAATTTCGTTATATATGTTTAACTAACACACACTGTTGGGCTATAGGCTTCATATGTACATATATCTAAATGGAAATATCTTGAAAATATACAGTCACATAAAGTGGATTTGTGAGTAGGCAAAGAGGGATGTTTTGATTACAGGACTTTCAGTAGGAACTTGTGGCTCATATGTGCTACCAGATTCAGTGATAAAGCCTGTGTGAGGTTTTTGGGTTCCCAAGTGGGATAGTGGCCTCTGCTCGACTAAAATGAGATGGATCGATCACTACTATAAATTATAAGATTTCAATGTGAAGTGGATCATTTGTAAAAGTTTGTCAGCCAGCTACTGCTATTCAATGGTAATATATGATAAAGCACTTAATTCTATGTCTGATGACACGCTTTAACCAGGTCATATTCATTTATGAAAAAGATGGTGCTTTGACAAGGAAATCAAATACACTGTGCCATGCATGAGTGAACCCATTTCGCTCCCGGATATGCACAACCCCATGAAAGGTCGAGCTTTAATTACTTGCTTCCCGCGTCACTGCACGTGTGCCTTTATCGGAACTGGCAATAATGAGTCAGCAAATCCTTCCTCTCAAAGCACTCCATGTCCCCTGTTTACACAATCCTGTTTGTACTGTTGAAATCCCTGCTAAGTGAAACCGCGAACAATGATTCAGCAAAATTCCTGGGTCGTACGCGAGACCTTCATACAGCACTAAAGCTCTTACCCGACTGAATATCGTCATCGTTACTGTGTCTCCAACCGTACAGGAGCCCTTATAAATTCTTCCACAATCTTTCTCGAAATTGTGAGAGGGACAGAGAGATCAGGTACTTTCAAAATGGTGCCACATGTATAGCAGCCGGTGCAAAAGTCAAGTTCTTTATTATGTCCAGAGAACAATTTTTCTTCGAATCGGGACAAAATATAATTTTATAATGTTCATAACAAAAATGTAAATTGCATTCCTGACACGCATTGACATGAAGCTCATGCGCGCACACAATGCACACTGCACATTAATTATGTGGGATTCTTTAAGCCCTTGATGTGAATCTTTGGAATATTTGGAGTTTCTTTGGGTCTTACGTTCTACTAGCTCGCAAACTTCGCCAGCCCGCAGACTGACCAGACCTTCAATAAGAGTGGTACAACTGGCTCATAACTTTCTTGTTGACCGCTGAACCATAGCAGTCGATCTCGATGATCCTTTGCAAGAACAAATGCGACACTGTCAACTATAATTGTTATCTAGGAATCGATGCCGGTTCCAAGATTTTCGTAGTCCTTTGTAAAGACGGTTGATCTCAAACGTTGAAGGTGCTAGGAATAAATTTTGTGTACAGGTGTGCCGCAAGGCCGCCGTCAGGAAATCGCGAGAAATCATTTTTGTCTCCATAGTCAGGACGCACTGTCTAGATATGAATATTCCGGATATTGCTTTATGTTATTCTACCCAAGGACATCTTTGCCACTGACGTTCCAGGGGTAAAGCAACATTCGCGGAGTCTGGACTCAACATGCTTAAACTTGATTTCATCGGAACGGTGATTTACCTTCGTTTCATAAATATGGCCCAAGGTCGAGGTACATCCAACTTTCGGGGTGGTAGTAGTAGCAAAGACGGCCTTTTGGGGGTGGCGACTAGGGTAACCGCCCCAGGCCCCGTGATAGAAAATTCTTTTGTCATCATCAGCTCATCATATGGCTCTCTGTCCTGCATATGACGATTCTCGCCAAGCACGAAGCCTCTGGCAATAGCCCTTTAGTAGTATAAGCACAGCTATGAACCTGTCTTAATTGAAATTAGAAAAAAAACCTTTAAAAACCCTCGAGTTGCGGCGCGATTGGGTCTGCATACAGGCATCACGTACCTACAGCCACACCGCAAGAGTGAAAACTCACATGCCAACACATGATCAGAAATGGAGAGGATGCGTGACGCCTTCCTTAGGATTTGCTGATAACAAAAGGCTGCCAAATCCCTCTGGCTGGTACCGGTGATCTTGGAACAGATATTAACAAGGGATCAGGGATGAGACAAGACTGTTCCTGTTCCCTAGAGAGAGGCTGTGGAACAAGAGCCTTGCTAACATTACTCGCCTCAATATATCTTTGACAGAGGACTGGGCAATCACTAACTCATGCTCAGGGACCAGAAACTGTTTTAGTGTGGAAACCTTGTGAGAGAGGTCATATATATTTATCAAAGCCGGCATAACAAGAATTATAATATAAGCACGTTGGGAAGATCACGCTCATCAGTGCCACTGGTATTTTAAAAACAAGTAAACTGCTTTTTTTTTTTTTGCATAGCTTGTTCTTTGCTTCTCAATAAAAGAGCCAAGAGTGGGACAGCCAGGTCAGTCTACGGACGTACGGTGTATATCTGAAAAAGTCTTGTAGATGGAAGGGAAAAATTAAGAGCCTCTCTCTCACACACACAGTATGAGTATGCTTAAAACGCGTAGACTGAAAGTACACCACAACTTTGACACAATGCAAACTTCGTCACCTCGCTTCTTAAATGCTACAAATGGGGTTGTATTATCTTTGACGTCCTGCACACAAGCATAAACGTCTCCACCACAACCTTTCATCGCCGTTTCCGTCAGGTCAGAATGACTTTGCTCCGCGCATGCGTACTCAGCCCTCTGTGCGCGAACCTGCGGCCGAGGTCAAGGCTAGTCATTCGCCGGTTGGCGTGGTGCGAGACGCAGGGAAGAGTTCGTTTTCTTCACAGCACACCATCAAATTAACGTCAGTTTGTTTGTGCAAAAATGAGCGACTACCACAGGCCCGATGCTAAGCTGCTGCAGACGCTGAAAGACATTGCCAACAAGCTGAGAATCCACAGCATTGAATCGACGAATGCCAGTAACTCAGGGTGGGTGTTCGACTTTCCGCTACAGTCGGTGTCAAACCTGTGGTCTGTACTCTCGGCTTCACTGTATGTAATGCCCCTGACGTTTAAACAGCATGTAACCGCCGCTTCGCATATACGAAATATATGCTTCAGATTGTAAAGTCCAATGTCTAGATGTAAATGGAACATTTGTTCATAAATCAGCGATACAAAATAAGATGATTTTATTGTCAGTGTTGCAGACAGCTTTTCGAGACCAACCTCACGTGTTATGATATCAAAGCGGATATTCAGTTAAGTGACTTGAGTCACCAAATATTTGTTTAAACGCGAAGCTAATAACTGTAAAGGGAAAATCTTGTCAGTTTTGGGTCGAAGGAGCACATCAGTGTACAAAGTAAATGTAGGCTGTAATAAAACGATTGCCCTAGTAGCATATGATTTATTCAAGATTGTAAGTAGTACAATCTCTGTACAGTTATACTTCATTTAAAATAAATTAATACCAGCTTGTATAAAATTATTAAGGAAGTTTCGTTATATGTTTTATACACACACAGAATTAGGCTATGGGCTGCATGCATAATATCTAGATTATGCATATGTGATGGAAATAACTTGAAAATGTACAGTCACATAAAGCGGATTTGTGATCAGAAGCAAAGAGGGATGTTTTGATTACAGGACTTTCAGTAGAAAGTTGTGAGTCATAAGTGCTGCAAGATTCAGTGATAAAGATGTGAAAAAAAAGTTCACAGATCCTGTTGACTGTCATCTGACGGGTTATAGGGATTCACACTCACAGGTGTTTGGTACTTTTGCTTGTCATCTATGCAGTAGTGGGCCGCCCTGAACAAACAACTTGCTGAATAGTTCAACTTTGACACAGTTTGCTGCCTACCCACTGATTTAGTCGCAGTATAGTAAAGGAGGAGGTAGGTGGAGAAAGGTGTGAAGTAGACTTTGCAGAAGTCCAGAAAAAGAGCCTGTTTTTTGGGGGTTTTTTTGTCGTGAGGCATGAACTAGAAAAGCAGAGTGGGCAGAACCCTTTGGCAGTGTGCCAGGTTGTAACTTTTCATTTTTGATTAAATGTTACAGTAGTTATTACATGTCAAATACTCCATCTTGACATTATTGGATGTTTTTGACATTAATTTTCTTCTAGTGGATAATTCAGCTCTAAATGTCTGGCCTTGTTGGAATTTTAAGGAAACTTATATGTTGCTTACCATATGTTTTCAAGTGATTTATTTTCTTGGATTACATTTCACATCTACATGTATACAATCCTTGTATGTGTGTGTACAATCACCTCCTCCAGCTCTCCTCTGATGCACACACATTGACCTATTTGCATTCTACAAGGATTTGCTGATTTGTTCCTGTCACGTTCTGCTCAATGTCATGGTTATTGATTGCAGCATTAATATAATAATAAATGTGTGATTTATATAGCATCTAATCATGCTTATGAAAAAGCATGCTCTCAGTGCTTAAGACAAGTAGGAGACATAGACAGAATAAGAAGAATGGAAGGAAAAAGTTTTCAGACAAGTAATAAAAGACAAATATAGAAGACATAAAGAGGAATCAGGGAACAAACAGTAAGGATGGAGAAGGTCATAAATCTTCGGAGGAAGACAAGCAGTTGGACTAGTTCATTGACTATAAGTATAGTCACAACGATTGTATAATTCATTTCTGTTTGCATAAACTCAAATGGAGTTCCTAAAAGTGCTGATAGGGAGACAGCACTAAAATTGAATCTTCAAAAGAATTAAAAAGCATGGTTTGATCATGTGTAGCAATTCTTTGCCAAGGGAACAGTCAGTGGCTACAAGGCTTTGTCAGTCAAGTTTGGTTTTTTTCCCACCAAAATAAAATCTGACATTGGGAATACATGGTTACTGTTCACTTGGAAACTTAGCATGACAGTGCCATGTATCTAAACTGAAAGAACTTAATAAGTCTTTGCCTTTGTTCTTTACTCTTTATCTTTTCCTTGAACCTTCACATGGATTACAACACAGCTTGTCCATGTGCGTGACCCTCAAGCACGTGGGCAAGCTATGATGTGGCCCATATTCTTAACCCAAGAAGCTTGATAACATAAACTCTAAATCTAAGTTTTTAACAGATGGGAAGATAGCTGGTGGGTCACCCAGGAATTAAGTGGAGAGAGTAGGAAAATCAACAAAATTATCTGAGATGACTAAGTTCAAAGTTCACTGAAGGAAGAGTATGGGAATAACTATAACTGGTGGTAGGTAATATAAGTTGGAAGGAGACAGATACCACAGACAAATATAAAAAAATAATTGTTGAGTTTGTAAAACATGTTTCCCTATGTGGAAAAAAGCATAATGTGCTACATGCTGAAGACTATCAAGGAACCAACAGTCCATACAAGAAAATTAAGCATCAGCAAATAGATGAAACCATGGCAAGCATGAGCCATGTATTTTACATGGATTAAAAAAAAAACCCTTGGAGTGACTGGAGTAATACTTTTGAATATATTTCTTAAATGGAAAGAGGAAGAGAATTCCAAACAGTAATGGGAAAGAAAATTAACATCTTCTGAATTTCTTGCATCTGATATGTGGCACAGAGAGGATGGCAACACAAATAGACCAAAGAGACTAACTCAGGTGTTATGGTGTTGGTAGCTCAGATAGCTGTGGCAAGGTTGTGAAGACAATGGAAGACCAGTGGACGATCTTGTAATCAGTGCAACATTGAACTGGCAGTCATTGAAGCTTGCAAATGAGGGGTGTAACATGCTCTGCTTTTTGCCTAAGGAAGACATGCAAGGGCATTATTCTGGGCCCTTTGATGTTTGTCAAGTATGCCCTATTGAAGGTAGTTAAGGAGATTGATGAATAGAAAGTGGAAGTAATCCAGGTGGGACAACACAAAACCAGACCAATGCTGCAGATTGTGGCAGATGGAGAAACCAAGTAGTTGGATGTATACAGTAAATAAAGAGGTCCAAGACCGAGCCTTGAGGCACCCTGTACTTCAAGGGAGTAGGGGAAAATGTGATGCCTATAACTACCATAGACAGGGAGCATTCAGTTGGGTAGGACTTGAACCAGTTAGAAATGGTATCAGAAAGACCAAAAGTAACATGACAGAGAAGGATGTTATTGTTGAGTGTATCAGTTGCAGCTGACAGATTTGACATTAACAGTAAGGAGATATAAAAATAACATGGAGCAGAATGTGACAGGAGCAAACCAGCTAATTCTTGAATGATGCAAGTAGGGCAACATTTATATTTTATGGCTAAAGGTGGACACATTTTCTGGCTCTTTCCTTCCAGATGACTTTTTTGGCACTCTTCACCTCTTTCAGCATCTGCATCACAGCAGTTGTCTGTGCCTCACCTTCCACTCACCTGTTTCTGACCCACTAGAGTATTTTAGCAGAATTGTGAAAACATTGCAAAAAGATTTTCATGCCCTTAAGATCTTTTCAGAGTTTTTTGAGATTTCATAACTTTGGGTTTTTTTAATGATTGAATAAAAACATTCTGGGATGCTTACAGATGGGTAGGTGTATACAGGTGTGTCGGAATCATGATCAATTGGAATATGATTTCCTGTGCTCTGGGAGTGAATAAAAATTTATTGACACAACTTTCATGTGGGGCTGGCCTATGGAGTGTCAGTAGGCTGGGGTCAAGAGGTCAGATCTTGGGATTGTTTGGTCACTTGTGATAACATGATGTGACCTTGAGCTGTTGTGGGTCTCTCAAGTGATCATTTAATCTTTAAAACTATTGAAAGTATAAATAGCAGCAAGGGAAGCTAATATGGATACAAATATGCTGGGTTCTCATGTGGCATGTGTTGGGAGAGTGAAATTGTAAGGATGTAAAAAAAAAAAACCCTGAAGATCAAGCTTATAATTTTTCTAGTTTGCTTTTCATTATTACATGCAATAAATTATGAATTCTTTTAAAAAAAATTATGCAGAGAATTTTATTAAAAATTTATTTTTCAGATTTTTTTATGGCACTTAAATTATTTTCAGCAATACATTTTTTGCTTTTAATTTTTAGTAGTAGTTTTAGTTAATACTAGTTATTAGTTCAACAACAATTGCTTAAAAAATTGTATTAATAATAGCAGTCGCTTCAAATGATTTCTGTAATGACAGCTGTTTTGGAATTAGCAATAAATTTACTACTGATAAAGCATTTCACTGCTATAATGTAAATACTTTATTTTATTTTTGCAGACATCCAACATCATGTGCTTCAGCAGCCGAGATCATGTCTGTCTTGTTCTTCCATACCATGCGGTACAGTGTGACGGAACCTCGTGGTCCTAGTAACGACCGCTTTGTACTCTCCAAAGGTCATGCAGCCCCTGTTTTGTATGCAGCATGGGCAGAAGCAGGTCTGTTCCCCACAGACAAACTCCTGGATTTGCGCAAACTGACTTCAGACCTGGAGGGCCATCCCACCCCAGTAAGATTCAACTTTTTGTTTGCTGGTTTATACTAATAGTAGACATCATTCGACAGTTCTCAAAAACGTGAAAGGAATGATTTTTATTTTTGTCCTCAACATTTGCTGTAATTTTTCTAAACAACCTGACATTTGTTCTGTTTCTTGTTTGATGTTGTCTAAAAAAGGAATGTAAACAAAATTTAAAGTTGACATTGAAAAATTAAGTAAGTCTTTATGATTGCAAGTAATTCCTCAAATATGAATAAGAAAACTAATGTAGATCTCATGAAAGTTGTACAAAAATTAATGTTTCAATAAACTGTATGGCCACTATCTGCCTTTCAGCGTCTGAATTTTGTTGATGTGGCAACGGGGTCACTGGGTCAGGGATTGAGTTGTGCAGCAGGCATGGCATACACCGGCAAATACTTTGACAAAGCTCCGTAAGTATTCCTCTTAATTTTGTTTGTGCATTGTCTATGGTTAAACAAGAAAACACGACTGTCGTTTAAGGATTACAGATGTTTCAATATCTTCATTGCTGGCAGCACTGACCAGATCAAAGATGAAGCAGTAGCAATAAAAGGTGCAGATGTCTGCAAACCAAAATATTCACAAATCTTATGATGATTATGAGGCACTGTTCTTGTCAGGGCATTATTCCAGATAATGAGAACATGAGGATATCTTAATATTTGGCTTACGTGGTATTTGAAATTTTTATGGATAATTTCAATCTCTGGCAGGTACCGTGTATACTGTCTGATAGGCGATGGTGAGAGTGCAGAAGGCTCTATTTGGGAGGCTATGTCATTTGGCAGCCATTACAAACTAGACAACCTTGTGGCAATCTTTGATGTTAACCGTCTGGGTCAAAGTGAACCTACCAGTCTTCAGCACCATATGGATGTTTATAAGAGTCGTGCAGAGGCCTTTGGGTCAGTAAATAAGTTACTGTTCTGTAAGATAAAAATTTAAAACGAACTAATAGGTAAATAGTAAGTAGATTATTGGAGATTTTTTATTTATATTTAGCATGCATAGCAGGGTACCTAATGTTTAATTGCTGCATAAGTCTTAATTTTCAGAATATCGTGTTTCTTTGATTATGTAGAAATTGGTATCTGGTCCCATAGGCATGGAACATTTCCTGTAAATTTGTGTTTATATTTGCATATGTACATAGAAAACAGTTGTGTACAATATTCCCCATACTTTGTGCAGCAACAGTGCTTATGGTGTGCATGGTCTTTTTACTTTTATTAGCTGGAACACATATGTTGTGGATGGACATGATGTGGAGGCACTGTGCAAGGCTCTCTATGATGCCACAGAAGTGAAGGAAAAGCCTACCTGTATTATAGCAAAGACTTACAAAGGCCATGGGTTGGTAGGTAAGTAACAGACCTTTGCAGCGGTGCCCTTTCCTCTATCTGCCTACCTACAAGCTTTTCCCTCTCCACTTCCTCATCAGTCCCAATAAATTTGCCATAAATAGTGCAGTTAAAGAATTGATAGCATCTTTGAAAACACTGTCTGTTTCAGGAATCCAAGACTCTGAGGACTGGCATGGAAAGGCGCTGGGTGACAAAGCCAGCACTGTTCTAGAGACTATCAAGGAAAACATTGTGAACCAGGGTCCACATGGACTGGTTCCCAAGTCACCTGAGAAGAAGGTGCCAGAGGCTGATACCAGTGCTATTCGGCTGTCGGAGCCACCTAATTACCAGCTGAATCAATCAGTGAGAGCTCTGCCTATTCTTCCACCGCTTCATACTTGTGCTTCTCGCCTGTTCCTGTCTCATCTAGACTTGTAACCAGACACATCAAATTGAGTAGTTAATTTTTAGTGGCAGTCATCCTTTTCAAAAGTTAAATTTTTCACGGCGGTTGTAACCCCCCCAAAACAACAACAACAACAACAACAACAACAACAACAACAACAACAGAAAATTAGTTATAAAAAGAAATTCTGTGTGAAACTTTTTTTTCTTAATACAGGTAGCGACACGTTTGGCCTATGGTACAGGATTGGTCAAACTTGGGAAAAACAGCAAACGTGTGATTGCTCTTGATGGTGATGTGAAAAACTCAACGTTCTCCATCAAGTTTAAGGTTTGAGCAACAAGCTGTTAACATGATTTTCATATAAAATGCTTCTTCATTATAATATTTTTACACTATTGTTTCAAACGTTATCAATTTCAGTGTCACTTGTTTTTATTCAAGTAGCCGTCTAATCAGTGATAATTTAAACTGTGCTACAGTGTAACTATGAATTGGTGGAGTGCACATAATGAGCATTTCAAGTTCTCTTTTTAACTTAGAAAATGCCATAATACCTTATTGGAGACTGATCATTAATAAGAAGATGAGTGCCAACATTTTTGCAAAACTTGTCTTTTCAGGAAGCATTCCCAGACCGTTTTGTGGAGTGTTACATTGCAGAACAAAACCTTGCAGGTGTGGCCATTGGGTGTGAGACCAGACGCCGCACTGTTCCATTTGTGTCGACTTTTGCTGCATTTTTCACTCGGGCTTTTGACCAGATTCGAATGGCTGCCATCTCACAGTCCAATGTCAACTTTTGTGGCTCCCATGCTGGTGTTTCTATCGGTATATATCATCAGTTTCTTTGTTGTTTTAACTTTTATTTTTAGTTTTTTTACTTTTTACTTTGAAATCATGGTGGTAAATGTTCCATATAAAAATTAAACTAAATCTATATTTAAAAAAGAGTGAAAACTGCCAATTAAAAATTACCACCATATTAAAGCAAGAATACTCAGTAAAAAAAAATCAAGTGAGTGAATGGAGTTACTACACTGTCGATATCTGTTGAAATAAACAGTAGAGTATGACCAGAGCGTGATGCTCCTTCCTCAGGGTACATGTATTTGAGTTAGATGTACAATTTTGTGTGTGCAAACTTTGTTTGACAAATCACTTTACTGCAGGTGAGGATGGCCCATCACAGATGGCACTGGAAGACCTTGGTATGTTCCGCAGCATTCCAGGGAGCACAGTGTTTTACCCAAGTGATGCTGTGTCATGTGAACGGGCACTAGAGCTTGCAGCTAACACCCAGGAATATGCTACATTCGCACCAGCCGACCTAATGTACCTGTGATATACAGTAATGATGAAGAGTTTTTTGTTGGTAAAGCAAAGGTGAGTCATTTGACAACAAAAATCCATGCTAAAACTAATCTTTTTTAAGTTATTAGAAGTAAATTGAAATAAAGGTTTCTTACTACTGGGCTTATGAAGACCAAGGTGACACCACTAAATGACTAGGCTGGTAGCCTTGTCAATTGTCGTGATGAAAGCTCTGGAAAAACTGGTTTTTGGACATCTTTTATGCCACACAAGAGGCAAACTAACCTTCTTCAATTTGCCTATCGTGCCAATCAGTTGTTTGACAGTGCTGTTTTTCTAGTTCTTCATTTCATCCCCTCAGCACCTTGAATTCGCTAACTCCTATGCACTCCTCCTCTTTGAAGGTGGAGCTATAGTCTACAAAGAGGAGGCGTGCATAGGAGCTGAAATTCTGATGAGCTCAGCATTTGGTCTCTCCCAGACTGCTTTTGACCCCTTCACTTCCTCTTGCACCAACCTCGAAGAGTAAGAGTCAATGATCACCTCTCCAACATCCTGGTGCTCAGCACAGGCACATCACAAGGTTGTGTCCTCTCTCCATTCCTGTTCTGCCTTTTCACCCAGACTGTATCTCATGAGGCTCACAGATAAATTTGGATGGTGAAGGTTGCTGATGACACCATGGTGGCAGATCTCATCGCAAAAAATAAACTCTGCATACCGCAAGGAAGAGGATCACCTAGTGGCTTGGTGCAGTGAAAATGGTCTACAGCTCAATGTCTCTAAAACAATAATTAAGAAGGCCCAACGTCTTTCTGTACCAGCTGGAAAAACTTGGCCTAAGAGTTCACATTCTGGTCCAGTTTTACCAGGTGGTGATCAAGAGTGTTCTGACATTTTCAGTCACTGGTATGGCAGCACTACCCAGAAACAGAAAATCCAACTCGACAAGTAGGTGCGTACAGCTAGCAGAACTATTGGTCTATGCCCAGCACAGTCTCTGCAGAGTGCACAAGATTGTAGCTTACTTACCCCACCTGGCCAGTGTTCTGTTCTGGGGTCAGGTATAGACATGTTCTGGCCAGAACTTCAGTAGCCTACCTGAACACCATAGCTTGTATCAGGACTAATAATCATGGTCCATGTATAGTGCAAGTGTGCAACAGTATGTGCCTGCTTGCATGTTTAAGTAATAGTGCAAGTGTGTTTGGCTTTTGTCAAGTGGCGGCTACAATCTAATAAAATTCCTGGTGGAATGTCACTTAATAAATAAGTTATTCTTTGGTCTTAACAGGTGGTGCGGTCTTCGCCCAGTGACAGTGTAACTATTATAGGATCCTGCGTAACACTGGTGGAAGCACTGAAGGCAGCAGATGACCTTGCCGCACAGGACATCAATGTGAGAGTTATTGACCCCTTCACCATCAAACCCCTGGATGTGGAGACGATTCTCCAGAATGCACGAGATACCAATGGTCTTGTGATAACTGTAGAAGACCACTACCCTGAAGGTACTTTAAAAAAAATTCAATTTAAAAAAACAAAAATTGTTGGGTAACAGTGCAGTATGGATAGGCAAATTTATTAATTCTACAAAGATGTGCATGTGGCATAGGTAGAAATCAAGAATTGGGATGCTCATTGCCTCTTCCTTCTTTTTATTCTTGTGCACGCATGCCAGTTCCGTTAACAGATTTACTGCAGTGATATAAAGTGGAAAAGTAACAGCTCCTCTTGTGAAATGCAAGGGCAATGGATCTCCAGGATTGTACCTTTAGCTTTGTGTCACGTTTTCCACAATTCAAGATTTCACTTATGATCTGTGTACAGCACATAAAAATAGTGTCATCCTGTGACCCCTAGCATGTTCAGTCTGTTTAAGCTTTAAAAAATACACTTTTTCACGTATGTGTATATTTAATCACTTCATCCAATTAATAAAGGCCAGTTTTTGGTAAATGCTAATTAGTACAAATTTGTAGTGGTTCATGCAAATGTTTGTTGTTGCCTGATGAAAAAAATTAACAATGTTCCTTTGACATTTTTCGTTCCAGGTGGTATCGGGGAAGCTGTTGCTGCAGGACTGAGTGAATATCCAGACATCAGAATCAAACGACTAGCGGTGAGAGAAGTCCCCCGCAGCGGCAAACCTGCAGAACTTATGGATAAATATGGAATAAGTGCCAGCAGCATCAAGAAGGCAGTTTCGCAGATGGTATCTCTAGGATGATTGAATAAGTGATATCAGTTTTAGAATATGGGATTAGTGTTCTGCTGCAATGGATGTTTTCCATGTAATAGCTCGATTTGCATTCCTTGGACCAATGCAAGGTTTAGAACAGCTTGCTGTCTTTGTGTTTTTTGTGGCTTGAAATATATAATTGATCACTTTGCAATAGCCTGTCTTCTTCGGTTATGTAAAATGTAATTCCAATGTATATGGCAGTCACTTTTGCACCATTATTTGTGTTCTTGCTGAAGTGTGTAGTATATTGAGAAAGGTGCAGGCTGGAGGACACATGTTGCCTGCAAAATTTGAGTATTTGAAATATGTTTGTTTTAAGTACACTGAAAAATTGAATTAAAACTTGTGGGATTAACCATTTTTTTGGTAGTTTGTCATGAATACAATGCCCCAGATTTTTAAAACAACTGATGGCATATCACTACTTTCAATCATACTATTCAAGACATTCCCTATTCTATAGCAAATTTCCCAGACTTGCATATTAAAATACAAGGCCACGGCATTTGTCAATCTTATATGTATATGTCACCAACCGCTAGGAGTTGTGTAGAAACTGAGTGGTGACTCATGCATGCACTTTAAAAAAATAAATGCTCTCAATGTTGAGTAAAAGAACAAAGCTTGGTCAATAAAATGCAAACTTAACCGCCCTGCATATAAAGCTAAAGAGAAAGAGAAAAAAAAAAGCAACCACAAACTAGGTTAGGCTGAGAAGAGATTAGTCTGGGAGCACCAAAAGATCTCCAATTCAATATTGTCACAGTGCAAGAAACGGGCGTCTCCATGCAAAATTAGTTCACCATTTACTAAATCACAAAAGAAAGAAACAATGATTTCACCCCTTTCATCTTTATTGAAATGTCTGTAATGCACAAACCAATACACAATATTAGAAAGTAGTGTGCGGGCGGCTTGTACAGAAACGAGGGGCATGGAGGTGTCTGTTCACCCTGTGGGTCAGAGGGAACTTGATCTTGCTGTTCTGTAACATTAAGAAATGTAAAAATCACCATAAAGCAATGTCAGATATTTATAGCTTCAAACATCATTGTCTAAATCTTAACCAACTAATCCTCGTGAAAACTTATAACCCCGTGCAGGGGGTCAAGGGTAGGTAAAGAAGCTACTGTTAAGTGCTTTAAAGTAAACAATGCTTTCAGGTAGCCATTTAAGCCATACAACACTCTGAATAAATCTCACTAATCCCTGGAAACACTCAGGTACACAGAAATAAAAACATCGGTTGCCTAGAATTATGCAAGTGCTTACATGGAACTGTGTGATGTTAGGTCGGCGGCACTTGGCAGCTGCAATTTCCTCCACTCTTATAATGTGGATAGAAGATGCACGTGCTCTGTGGCGAGCTCCCATGTCGGTATCTTCAAAAGAGAAAAGAATGTCAGTAAGCCCCTTTACTTTGCTTGTTAGGCAAGAATCTGACACAGTAAATCCATAAGCCTTTGCTCTGCCTTGCGTCATGGGTTTCATACACCCAATAAATCACCCCTCCTACACACGAGGGAAAAAAGCTAACTGGCCAAACTATAAACATGACTGTAATGACAACAGTTCACATACGGAATTACTTTTTAAAAGTGACAAGTCTGCAACAAAATAATGCTAAAATGAAACAGCAGCTATTTAGCAGGTGAAATTATGGAAGAGGAAGGGGGGGGGAAAAATTCAAATTCACTTACAGCACTGGGTAACAGCCTTAGCAGCAGTGAGGTCCCTGTACTCGCGGTACATGTTGTGTGTTCCTGAGCGGGAGTTGTAGCGAAGCCATATGCCAAAGTTTTTAACCTTAAGTGGCTTCTTCTCGTATACCTGATATCACAAAACAGAAAATGCTTTGCTACAACAATAATCCACTTGCACTGTAAACAAAACCTCTCTAAATTATTCGAAACCACAAAGTATTAATAAATCAAAAGCGGAAAAACTAAGCAGACATACCCTGCTGCACAGGACAATCTCTCCAGTTGCCTTTTTCAGTTTTCTCAGCTGACTTAGGAAATACCAGAACCTAGACTTGGCTGAAGCCTGATCAGGAGCGAAGATGCGCATCTGATAAAGAGTGGGGACTCGATTTTTTGGGCTGGGTAGGCCCCGACCCACCACCTTGTATTCTTTAAGCTGAAAGACAGAAAAAAATCAGATTCAGCTAAGTAGAAAAAGCTAGCAAAGCATAATTTGTAATGTCATGAGCAATATTTTGATTGTCACCAAAAATCAGTAAAATATATTGTAAGCACCTTAATTCACTGCCCATATTACATCCTATATGACAGGCGACAGGTGCAGGCTTTTCTGTCTGCATATAAAATGATGTCCAATGATTTAGTTTCAGTTCAAAGGACAAAGCATATGCAAAATATTGAATTTTTCTTCCAAAATATGGTTATCTCTTAAAACTAGCACATAAAAATTGACTAGTATTGTCGTGAATAATTCTTAAAGCCTCCAAACATGTTTCTTAGCTGCTGATCCAGATTCCAAGGAACAATAAAAGCTAATGCTATCTTTGTTGGATTGTTATTGTTCACAATAAGATTATTTTATTTAAGATATAAATTGTGCCCACCTAATATACTTCACAGCTCAAAATATCTATATATATATAATTAATTTTAATCCCATGAAAAACAGATCCAACCTTCCAGACTGATCAAGCGTGCCTACAACCGTCTAAAATTATAGAAACGAAACTGCTTTATAAAAGTGTAAAACAGAAATGCCGACTAATTAACAGTTGTTTTTTTGTTTTTGTTAGCGCCACTGATTCACTGCCAATACAATGATATATACGACAGGCGACGGGTGCAAGTTTTTGTGTGCACACAAATGATGTCCAAAGGAAATACTTCCAGAAGACAGAGGGGTGTGCATGCTAAAAAAAAAATAAATCAAAAGGACTCAGTATCGTATGATGTGGGTTGAAGATGAGAATGCGCTGAAAATACCTATTATCTATCGCATAAAATGAACGTGTAATTATTACGCATAATTTTCATTAACATGACTAAGATTGTATATTTCTAACTGCACATAAACCTATCACTAAATTTCACTTAACGCCTAGCTTAGTTTAATACACATGGCTGTTTAAGAATTTCCGATGGCCACCAGAGCACACGTGTGTGCAATGCAACATCCAAATGAAATAGTAATATCATATTGATGAATTTAAATTCTGTTTTAAAGAGTCGTTTTACGTACTACAAAAAATTGTATAGCGATGATAATTGCTAAAAACAAGAACTACATTTCGTAACGAAACACATGTATTGAAAGAAATAAAGAACCCACCTCGCCCTTAACTTTCATGTCGGCCACACGAGTAGGGAAAAGGAAGAATGCGTTGTATCTCGCGTGACAGCGTCTTCAAAAATTGATTATTCGCTGTCTCAAAACCAAATAATTTCCTCTAATTCTGACCTAAGTCTTAATATAAAGACTTATAAGTTTAACAAAACTTAAAAAAAATTCTTAATCAGAAATATCATTTTATTATGCAAATTAATTTTAACGTGTTCTTGTCCGGATTTTTTATGAAACGAAATGACAGCTAGATTGTAAATATTGAAATTAATGCGTGGTTAATTTATAACACATTTAACTTGAAAAATCATGACATTCTAAAATAAGATTCTTATAATAATATTTATTTTTTCAGTATGTGTATATCTAATTTCTATATTTTTAAATTCACCTATCCGTTATGGCTATGCGCGTGGTTGTTCGGTGATGAAACGTGGCTTAGAAACGTGAAATGCCACTTCACTGATTAATGTTGATGGGTAAATTATTTAAGTCCAAGTAATAACGATTCCACGTTCTTCAATCTACCACAGGTTCATTCTGTCCTGTTGGAATCAACTATAAATTATTAAATAGCTTCGTCATTTTCGTGCCGTATGCTTTTGCTTGGTCAAAACAGTTTGTCTAGCTAGCTTTAGCCTCCACGTTTTTCGTTTCATGTTATACCAAACAACAAACTTGTCATAGTTATATTTAATTTTTTCACTTCCCAGTGGCACGTAAATACCAATCTTAAGACGCAGGTATGGATGAAATTGTGCTTCAAGGACTTGATGGGGACCATCAGTCGCAATTGCAGGTTAGTTCAGGCGATCTGACAATCATTACATGAAGATATAAGCAACACATGCCGTCTTAAATTAAACGATTAGTAAAAAAAAAAGAAAAGTTTGCAGGCAGGCACACATCCATCCACATGCTTTCGGCCCCGCCCCTCATTCACCAATAACTAATTGCATCCGTTACCACCAAAGGCATCTACTCGTCCAGTTACAAATGTTTGATAGTCTCATGATGGGTAAACACAAAATCAGTGATATGTATTCGCAAAATGAGAATAATGTATACACATGTTCAGTGGCAATTTTAGTATGGCTATAAAGCTGAAATATCTTTTTTCATTACACTGACCAAGTTTAATCAACGTATATGAACTCTCAAGTTTGTTAAGTTTAATGTCAGATGACAGTCTGAAAGTATTTCTCGCCTGTATGTAACAAGATACTTAGTTGAGTGTCATCTTATACACTTCTTTTATGTTCCTGTCAACTAAGTATAAAATAATCTAAAGGTACAGAAGGCTGACAAAATAAACTTAGAAAACCAGACTTTGGAAATCACTCTGTAAACATTATACAATCTAAGCTCCAAACTCACATATATGGCTCTACCCAAGTAATGTTTAAAAGTATCAAAAGTTGTTGTGCAGGGGAGTGAGAAAGAGTTGATGGAAGGCTTATCTGTTTGTGGGTAGTCTTGATCATCTCAGAAAACACAAGTAGACAGTAAAGTAATAAGTAAAATAAATCACATTTGCTTGTTCAACCAGAGAATGATGGCTTTATACTACACTGAAGATATGATTGGCATATTATATGATGTGATGCAGTATAAAGAAATCAAAGGGTCTAGTGGCTGTAGGGCAGGTGGTACACTGTATGAAAAGCATGACCTGTGGAAAGTTGAGTGCTACCTTTTAACATTCTAACATAATTAAGTACCAAGTTCTGCTAAGCAGATGCAGGGGGAAGAGGCATGTTTTATAGCAACTTGTCCAAGCTGGGTCATAAACCAATGACCTTCTTTACAGTGGAGCTTATTAACTGTTAGGCCATGGAGTCTCTTTTAAGTGTAATTCCATTAAATGTCATGTCACTCTGTGATATTCTGGTTACAATGGATGGTGCCATCCCCACAATCAGAAAGGCACCAGTTTTGGTGACTGTAGGAATAGACAATGGGGTCCCAGCCCTAGATGCTAATATGGCAAACTGTAGATGATGGTTGAAATAAAATGGCTCGTTCGATCACTTCTGAAAGAGCACATTTAACTATCAAACAGTTCAGAGTTAGATATACTGTCCACACAAATTTAGAACAGTGTTATGCTCAAAGGAATATATATTCAGAACAATACAGGTAAAAAAACGTAAGGAACAGGGTAATAATACTATAGTTATTTTACAGAGATAGAAATGTTTTGAAAGCAGTCCTTTTTGGAGAATTTGGTGCTGGTAAATGTGATGTGCTAGTCTCTAAATTTGACTGTCCTGGATCAATCCCATAACACAAACATAAAAAGCAAGAGACTCAGGATAACAGTATGTTGTGAAATTTAGCCTACACAGATAACTGTGTCTAAGATGGCTCAAAGGAAGGATAGAAACAAGAAAAGAGATGTAGGTGTTGTCAGCCATGGGCAACATGTGGTCGAGCATTTGCAGACATAATTTTAGCAGTGCAATAGAATTGGTGCTTCCATGTTTGTGTTATTCAGTCACTAATGGTCATGCTGGAGGGGATGTGGCAATCTTTTGTATCTCATCCTGTGAGAAGAGTGGGGGTAGGGGGAATTGGTGTTTTATGCCAATCCAGCAGTGAAGGCTATATCACGGCAAGGTAGCCAGCCCTGTAAATTAGTGCCACATGTAGAGAAAGAACAGCATGCCCTAGACCAAGACGAGAGCTGAATCCAGGACAGCCAACCTTCACTGTATTGGTGACAGGTGCTAACCATTACACCACCAGGCTGCCCTTTTCATCACACTGTGAGAAAATAGCTGTCATTACAGACATCAATTTTGTTTTTTGTCAGGATAAATGTATATTGTCCTGCTCAGTTTCTGGTTAACACCTTCATTTTTTGACTTGGCAGGTGATGCAGTACTTTGAGCAGCTCACCAGCTCAGTGGATGGCTGGAAGCTTTGTGCAGAGGCCTTCACTAATACTGCATACCAAAGGTATGCTATCTGATTATGTCTTATATTAGGCAACTTCAGTTTTTAGTCTTCGACCTGATCACACAAATTCAACTCCAGACACACACTGGCATTTTATGTAGCATTATTATTGTGAATTTGCCATCAAAAGAAAATGTCCCGTTTTATTTTTTGCATCATTTGTAAAGCTGAGATAGTAGCTTTCTGTATGTGACTAAATTTGTGTAGTATCTAAAATTTGTTTTGGATAGATGATTTATTTATTATTTCAGCAATGATCCTGTCCGGTTCTTCTGCCTGCGAGTTTGTGAACATGTATTGAAAACAAGGTGAGCTCCCCTCTGTGTAAATTAAAGGCGTGCAATGTTTATGTTTACTTAAGTATATTATGTACAGTATGTTTATATAAGAAGTGTTTAAAATGGTGTGTTTGCATCTGTGCATGAGCACATGACAGATATTTCTTGCTTAGGAAACAATTGCAGTCCAGGTAGTACATTACTTTTCTCCATTTCAATCTCTGCAGATATCAGAATGCAGACCCAGTTGAACAAGGAAATATGCATGCATTCCTGTTGGCCAGCCTCCACCTCATGGTAAAAATATATTTAAAAATTGTAGACAACAGTGGATCATTTTTCTTTTAAAAAGTATATATATATTGGCTCTTTTTCAGTATGACCTAAACTCAATAAGTTATCTTTATTTATGTCATTGAAAAATTGTTTGCTATTATTCATGCCTGTCTAAAGATGTGTATTGATCATTTTGAAGTTTTAATTTTTGTCATCTGTCAACCTTTTATCAGAGTGAGGAGCCAAGGCAAGACAAGAGTTACATGCGCAATAAACTAGCCCAGATTATCTCCTTGGCATTTGTGGCTGATTACCCTGCTCGTTGGCCTAACTTCTTTGAGACCTTTTATGAAGCTTTAAGTCGTGGACCTTTGGCAGTAGATATGTATCTGCGGGTGCTGAAAGCCATTGACCAAGAGGTAGTGGACAGAGAAATAGTTCACACCCCAGAGGTGAGTAGTCCATAGTTCTTAAAGTTTGGGGACATTTTCCTATTTTTTTTTTAATGCTTAGGTGCACATTGTGCATTATGCACTTTTAAAGCTGAAGTATTTCACATTAATAAAGCAGTAGGCAATCAGTAATACAATTATAAATGCATGTTAGTTTTGCTGTTATTATGAATCAGGTATAAAGGGGAAGCAAATAGCCAGAATGCCCACTATAGCTGGTTTGATACACAGTTTACTTTGACCCAGCCGAATTGGTGAAAACTAAACAATAAATTAATGGAGTTCAGCACGACCCTCATGAAAAAGCTGGCCATGAGATAAGTGTAATCTCACTCAACAATTGAAAGATTATAAGGCTATTTTTAGGTATGGATGCTTTCCTTTCTTTCTCAGGAGTCACAGAGAAATACTGCAATCAAGGATTCGATGAGAGAAAACTGTGTCAGGCAGCTGGCTGATTCCTGGTTGTACATTTTGGTATGATCATATTTTAGTCCTTCTGCTCTAGAATGTCCATGTCACTCTTTACAAGTTTGCATGCTTAGCAATCAAAGTGCATCCAGCTGGACATGTGGTGGTACTGATGAAAAGGTGCTGGATATTAAATTTTGCTGACATTTTTATTTTAGTTAGTGTGCTTGACCTGTTGAGATTTTGTGAAATAACCTTGTTTTATACACTTAGTTTACAGTGTTGTAAATTACATGTGAAAGAGGGCACTTCTGCTATGTTATTAATTTATTGTATTTGTTTCTTTAAGAAATACTATTTACAGTTACTCAGGGTTGTGGAACAACCAACATTTTTCATATTTTGATTCCCTAAAATCAATTTTTTGGGGGGGACTTTAATGTTGTTGATAAAAACAGTTGTTTTATTTTTGTATGTATGAATATATTCAAATAATTTGAGTTGTTTCTTTATGTATTGTAATAGAAAGAATATGAAGAGAGTCAACCAGAAATAGTATGCCTTTGCCTGGAAGTGGTTGGCAAGTATGTTTCCTGGATTGACATCACACTGGTTGCCAACGAGCGCTTTGTGCCTGTCTTATTGCATTTCTTAACGTTGTCACTGCTGCGTGAATCGGCATGTGACTGCATTATGAAATCTTGAGTAAGGGAATGGAGCCTGTGGCAAAGACTGAACTTGTTGAGTCCTTCTTCTCTGTTCTAGACAACACGGGCATTCTGAATCCTCCTGAAGTAAGCATGCTGAGATAAATAATTTTTATTGTTATGGTTATTCATAGCAAAAAGTATTTTTTTAATCAGGATGTTAATGATTAGTGCCTTTGGACACCATCCAGAACCATAGATTTATTAAGTCTTTTGTTAAGAAAAATGGCAGCTAAAATACAGAAAGTAGTCACATCAACTCCTTTCCAGATTAGACATTTAATGGAAAATGGAAGAGATGGACCTGCAAGGAACGAGATTTGAAAATGCTGCCAAGATCCTAGGAAAAACAAACAACAATAGTTGTTAACATTTAGAAGGAGTACTTAAACATTGTATTTGATGGTGGGAGAGGCATGTGTTAAGTCAAAAAAAGTAGTACAACAGCAGATAAAGTAAAAGCTTTGATTCCAAGTGTTAATTTTTTTTTTTTTTTTTTTAGAATTCGAGGAATGCATAAGGGCCTTGAAGAAAATTTGAAAGACTTCATATTTGTTTTAGGAGGAAGAAGGAGACTTCTTAGCCAAACTGTCCAAGCTTGTTTGTGGTGTGGGACTTGCTCTTATCACCAGTCTGCAAAAGTAAGATCTTATAAACTGAATATTTAAACATATATGTATTATCTTAAACAGAGTTTCTTTTTGTTGCAAATATTTAAGAAACACAGTTTAGGTTGTTTAAAGGGGCGTAGAATTTAAACCTTGTTACAGAAGTGGAATTCTGTGATGGTAGGAAGAGAAGAAGCACAAATTAAAAAATAAATGATTCCATGCAGCACACGAAAAAGAAAAAATCCTAGGTTTTTGATAAGTCTTCTAAATTAAAAGCCAGGGGGAATTTTTACTCATGTTAGATGTTTATGAAAAACATAATGCAAATGATGATGATAACTGGAAATTTGCATAAATTTCAGAAACATGTGGGTTAAATGAAAGTTTTGAAAGAAAAGAAAGTTTTTTTGTATTTAGACTATGTTTGTAGTCTGGTTCTACTAATCATAGGCTGTCCAAGACTGGTGACTCTGCTGGTATTGAGAAGACGCAGACTGCACTAGAGGCAAAGATTCCATACCTGCTACGCTTTCTTGGTGATGAAGATGATGATGTGTCTCAGGCAGCTTCAGAGTTTGCACAGGAATACATTTCTCTATTGAAAACCAGAGGGCCTTTATCACCTGCTCAGCGAAAACACATTGAGGTAAACAGAATCTCTTTTAGAGTGTTGTTTTGTATTTCTCAAAATTGATAATAAATCTTTGTCTCTCTGTAGGCAGCTTATTGTATTATTTATTTGTAAAATTTGCATGTCATTTTTTTAAAACAGACTTGCTTTGTGCTCTGCTTGTAATAGGTTTTATTTTTATTTCCTTGTTGTGTGTCCTAAATAATGACTTAAAGCTGTTTATTTCTTAAAAGATTGCTGAAACTGATTCTTTTTGGCTCTCTAATTACAGGAGATTTTATCTTTTATCTTGACATTCCCACCAAAAATGAAAGTGTGCTTTAGATTTTGTTTATCTATTAAAATAAGATATGACTTTATTTATCCTAGAGAGAAATAAGCAAATAGCTCTGTACAGAAGTAAGTGTTAGAACCACACAGCACAACAACAGTCAACAATACCACAACGCATTTATCCATGCACCACCAGACAGACCCTGAAACAATCAGTTCAGACCATGCATACAATCACAATTCATTCACACATAGTAGTGTTCAGAAGTTATTGGTGATGATGGATGGCACCATCTCCAGAATTAGAATGGCACCAGGTCTGGTAATGGCTGATCGTAAGATAGGCTATGGGGTCCCAGCCACTGGCTGATCGTAAGAATAGGCTATGGGTTCCCAGTCACAGATAATTAAATGAAAAAAGCCATTCAAAGAAGTTGTATAGGTGAAATGCCAATTTGTTGGTCCTGCATATACAGAATCAGTAGCTGATGGTACTCACCCAGTAGGAAATGCCTATCACCCTATGCAATTGCAGAACCAGTGTCTGCCTGTTGCAGAGAGTCTGGAGATCATTCTAGGCCATCCTATAAACGTTTGAACAGAATTACAATTTTCTTTTTACTTTCAAAGTGACAATGACACCAACAGCACTTTTGTTTTCCAACTGACACATCTCTGGAATGTCTGTACCTTTATAAGATTTTTTTTCAATGAAGCACTCATGTTGTTTAAAAACTGCACTGAGTTCCATACTATCAATGGTTTGTCAAATTGAATGGTAGTCATTTAACAATATTTAGGATAGATTGTTTTGGCTAACTGCTATCCAGGACAAATCTGAATTTTTGATGATACCATGTGCTTTAAGATAGCAAAGAAAACGAGAAAACCTATGTAACAAACTCTTTTCCTCAGGGCTTGCTATATACAACCGTGAAGAAAATGAAGTATGATGAAACATACAATTTTGAGCATGAGGTAAGTTATTTTTGGTTAATGCAATGGTGTTGGAGAGTTATAGCTAAACAGTAAACATGAGAGAGTATGCTGGGTACAAAAGTTTTAAGATGAGTGAAATATTATATGTGGGAACTATGTAGGACAGCTAATTTCCCAAAGTGGGCAGAGGAAGGAATCTTCAAATCTATGATCAGGACAGTAGGAAGAGGATGAATTCTGTAAGCTTAAAAATCAACAGACACTTAAATATCCTTGTGGATTAAGGAAAATTTATATGTGCATCAGTACCAGCTCCTGGATAAAACAAAATTTTTTTCGTGCAGGGAGAAGATGAGGCCATGTTCATGGAATACCGCAAACAGATTAAAGTAATATTCAACAACATTGCACAACTGGTAATGTCCTGCAGTTTTCCTGAGGCGCTCCTGACCTTAATATTAAAAAAAAGTTTTGATCAAATGTAAAAGTTTCATGGAAATATAGCAATGAAGAAAACCTTCAGAAATGATATTTTATATAACCATCCACACACACACATATATATTCCCTTTCTTTGTATCCTGTTGTTTTATCTTTGACCTTATCTGGGGCTGTAGTGATAAAGTGAGATTGAAGTCATTTCCTCCAGGGAAACTTGAGGAAAATCATCTTATTTTCATAGTATCATTGCAATGCCCAGATGCCAGGGTATCTTTGCCACTGCTTTATGACTAAGGCTCCAGGGGTAAAGCAAAATCTGCATGGTCTGGGCACCTCTTTATAACTTCAGAAGCAAGACTCTTGTCCTTGAGTTTTCCATTATGCCTCAGGGCAACAACTTATTAATCTCATTTATAACTAGTGCCCCAGATGACATGACCAAAGGAGTAATAGTCTAAATTTGTTCTTTAAACATTGAAAGTTGACACCCTGACAGTGGGCCAGCAAAGGTAAAAAAGTAAGGTCTCTTTTCTTGAGACATAGCTGATGACATGACTTTGAGCCCTCTCAACCCCCCTTCAATTTGATAGCTTTATATGTTGCTTTAAAAGAAAATCTGCTGTATTAACTTTGTTGTGCTGTTTATGGCTGTCTGAGAGTTGTTGCTCACCTGACCAGTCAAGTTCTCTGCATTTCAGGCATATGCTAGCTCAATCTCTTCTATGGTCATATCATCTGGCAAGCCTTGAGGAAAGAGAATTTACAATACAATTTTATTTTTTATGTCCGAAACTTAAGTTCTTCTCTGGGTTATGTAATGTATGTTTATTTTGCTAAATTAGGACCCAGAACTGGTTCTGTTGACTGTGCACAATATAGTCACCCAGACCCTGCCTCAGTGGAATGCAACAAACTTCCGTGACATTGAGATGGCTATCACCCTCTTATATAGTTTGGCAGAAGCTGTGCCTGTGAGTATGACTAGATCTCTAAAGATGTTAGTGATTGATTTTAATGCCGTTTTTTACCAATGCAGTCACCTTTGTTAGGTGCAGAAAAAAATTATTGCAAAATTTAGTATACATTAACAAAGGGCCAGTGATATTAGGAAAAAAAGCAAAAAGCTTTGTGTTTCAGGAACTTAATCCATCTGGGTTTTTTAAAAAATAAATTCCCACTAACCATTTGATGGCAAGCTGCTTAAATAATGACACTAAAATTAAAATGTGACTAAAATTTGCAAAAGGACTAAATGGAAATTTGCACATCGTAATGTCTTTCAGCTCCTACTTGGAAATACTTGTATAATAGTTAAAGCCTATGTTTTTCTTACGTTCACAAAGTTTTAATTTGATAAATAAGAACTAATTGAAGTTGTTGTCATTTAGGCATCTCATGGCCAACACTTTAGTGGCAATCCAACCAAAGTGTCAGTGTTACAAGACATGATGCGTCTGGTAAGACCAGTTTTATTTTTGCTGTACTATTGCTAGTAACTTTTATGACAATGTTTTGTTTTTGTGGCTGCTAGCATGAGAAGGAACACTTTAACTTTTCGGGTTTGAGGTCTGGAAATTTAAAGGAAACCAATCTGCATGGTGTGCTGTAGTGAGGCAGAGATTATTAGAAGTCAGATTGTTTTCATTGACAAGTTTTGCAGGTACCATTGTATGGGATGCGTATGGTCCTTATAGGTGGTTATAAGTTTGTAGATTTTGGGTTGGGCATAATAAGGCCTTAGAAGTGCTTATTTTTTAGCAATATACACGAAAGGAATGAAAAAAAAGAGAGGAGGGGGCAGCAGAAAATAATACCTCCTTCAGAAGGCATTAAAAATAGAAAGCATCGTGTGTCTGGTCAGGAAAAGATAGAACTTGATGAATCAAGTAATAATGTGATTTTTAGAGTGCCTTTTCCCTAAATTAAGGTGGGCTCTAAGCACTTTACAAAATAAAATACATGGTTATCCAGTTTTTGGCACACCTATCATAAAGGTGGCATGAGCACAGTGGCAGTGAAGAAAATACAGTGGGAAAGTTGCAATCTATCTTTAAATGTTGCTTCCATGAAGTTAGCTTAAAAGCAAGTGAAAACAACAAATAATGGAAAAATGAAAAACGTCACAGAGGTGAAACTTTCTTGTTCAGCCCTGATAAGACTATTGCTTATAAAATTGTCCCCTATGTTATATCCTCTTTCTTTAATCTATAAATCTGTAAAAGATAAAATACAGTGACAGATAATCTGTAGTTTTGTCTGCACATTTCGAATAGATCCTGGAATGCCCCTTAGTTTCCAGGTCCTTATTTTCGGTGTGGTCAAACCTGTGTGAATCCTGATTGTAGTGTTGAATATGAATTTTGCCATCTTACTGTGCAGGTATAGAGATATATGATGGATTTTTATTGCTAACAAAATGTATCACTGCTGGAATTTTTGACCTCTTGAAGTTTTACAAGTATGCCAGAATTTCTTATGAAATGTGCAGTAACCACAAGGGAAATCTGATATGGCTTTTGAAAAAGTAATCTGCAAGAAATTAAGGAGCATGCATTATAGCAGCATATGATGGAATCGGGGACTGTGTTACAGCTTGTTTCTAGTCGGGTCAGCTGCCAAGGTCACATCATCATCCAGCTGCAGTTCTTTGAGACTGTGGTGAGATATGACAAGTTCTTTATGTGTGAGCCCCAGCATATACCAGATGTACTGGTGAGTTTCCAGTTAAGGCATGAGTGGTTACTTGTATGAGAAGGGGTAGTGGGTGGGGCAGGAAAAAGGTGTGAAGTTGTTTGGTGTTGCTTTGATTCAGCTTCTTGGTAATCTGCTAAATGAATGTCATTACCTGTCATGTGTCTAGCATCTTTGTGTTTGATATTGCTTTGTTTCAGCTTGGTAATTTACCAGATAGATCAGTACCTGTCCTATGTCTAGCAGCTTTTTGGTCTTTTCAGACTATTATTAAAATATAAATATTATTACTTGGTTGATAAACACTTCTCAGAGCGGGAAAAAACAATGCAATATTAAGTTATTTCCAGCAGTCCACAAATAGTAAAATAATTTTTAAAATTTAATTTTAGGGGAGATAGGTAACTGCTGCTCTAGGACTAGTTAACTATAGGTTATTTACCCTGATTTATCTTATAGGAAGCGAATGATTACAAAAGAAAAAATCAATAACAAAATTCAAAAAGATTTAAAAGATAAAATAAGTAAAAAAATATTTTTTAAAACACACTTTTGTTTTAAATGCACCAGAAAAGGTAAAATAATTTTTTGCCTTAGGTCTCAGGTCTTTTTTAATTTTTATTACTTTAAATATAAAAGTGTTAAGGGCCCCAGAGTGTTCCAAGAGTGTCCCTCACACTTTTAGATTTGTTTCCTTTTTTTTTCCTTTTAGTGACTGTTTCTGTTGTTTTTATTGGCAGGTAGCTTTCCTGGACAAGCGGGGATTACGTCACCCATCTGTTAAAGTACGCAGTCGCTGTTCCTACCTCTTCTCTCGTTTTGTCAAGAGTCTCAAGTGAGTGCTTGTATTTATTAATGATGAGATCTGAGTGAGAGACTAAAGCACTGACTGTTACACATATGCTGTCTCTAGTGTTTCCCCTTTCTTTTTGTGTAGAAATCACTTTTATAAAATACACATAGAAATTGATATACACACATGTGGTATGGTGATAACAGGCTGTCAGCATTTGTATCAGATGGCACTGGCCACAATGATTATGATGATAATGCCATTCTTGATGATTACATGATGCTGAATGTGGCTGCTGTTTGACAGAGCTCATCTTCAGCCCTATCTGAAGGATGTGTTTGCACAGCTGCAAGATTTGCTAGTGTTGAACGCCCCCTCTCATTCAACCATGAACGGCCAGCACCTCTTGATTTCCGACAATGACCAGCTTTTCTTGTACGAGACAGCCAGTATGCTTGTTGTTTCCAGTTCTCTGTCTCCAGAGGTAAGGGATTTATTTGTTTGTATTCACTCCATAATCCACACATTTTAATCTTTAATCATTTTTTTTTTTTAATCAATGCAATTAAAAGTTTGGAAGTAATATTGTTGAGTAGGATAGGCATAGCGCAGAAAAATAGGGTTGGATAACTCATAAGAAGAATAGAATAACTCACAAGAATGTTACATGGTTATAATGTTCATGTTTCTAGTCTGTTAACAGCTAGATATTCACAGAATAAAGCAGTGATATAAATGAGAGGTGGAGGTGATGTCATTTAAAACATTCTGCTTGGGAGGCTGTCAGAGATGTGTATTTAATGTGAACCCCCAGTTCCCTGAGACCATCCTTACAGCTTGCACCCATGGTCTGTTTGCAGAAGAAACAAGAATTGATGACCAGCTTGCTGGCGCCCATAGCCACCAAATTTGAAGAGCTTCTTTCTTGCCTCAGTACGGCTACTGATGAGAAACAACAGACAGCCTATGGTAACTGCATATACAATGCCATGGCTCTTGCTAGGTGAGCATGATCTTAAGAGTTTTCATGCCAGCTAATATATCATTGAATTGTCCTGGGTTGGCTTGCTTGGTGACATTTTGCACAAAATCTTTGACCATTTAATAGCTTGTCTGTAGCAGACAGTATACATACCTGGCACACTTGATTTATTTTAGTGGCTGAGGAGTCAGTGTTTGATTTGACTGGTTCATTCAGTTAATGTTGTGCTTTGTCAAGAATGCACTTCATTTAAAAAAAAAAACCCAACCCAATGGTCACAATTTCTTTTTCACAGCCGGGCTAGCAAGGGTTTTTCTGGCTCACAGACCATGAAACAGTGCGGTTGTGTGCCGGCTTTCACCAACCTCTTGCAGCTGTTTGGCTTGGCTCTGGACACCCCTGTTCAGCGCAGCCATGTGCAGACAGGTGTGCGGCAGTTTGTGCACCGTATGGTAGTGTGTCTGGATGCAGAGATCCTCCCATTCATCCCACCCCTGATGACTCGCCTGCTGAAGCACCCGGATGTGCGGGAGCTGTATGACTTTCTGCCTCTCCTCAACCAACTGATCATGAAGTTCAAGGCAAGTAGCCCAGTAGGGCATGCCTTGTTTCTTTTAATTGATTAATAATGACATGCTTGACTGTTTCTTGTCTTGGTGTTGTAAGTTTAGTGTATTTGTGTATGTATGCTTATCATCAGAGGGATTTTTCTGCTCATGCAGGGAGTTATCATCCCTTTCCTCAGTGAGGTATTGATGCCCCTGGTGACAACCATCTTCACGGTATTAATGGCTCCTGCAGATGAACGTGACCAGGTAGCTGCCAGTGAACGCAAACTGCTGCAACGGGGATATTTTCTCTTCCTGTCTACTATTGTGTCTAATGAATGCATCAATGTCTTCAAGACTCTAGGTATGATCAGGTTCTGTCTCACGGCCTGAGGTAGTTCGGATGACAGAGTGTTTTGGAGGAATGCTTGGGACAGTATTAGGAAATTGTTTGCCTCTAATGGTATTTCAAGTATTTTTTGAAGATGTACAAACCAAACTTCAGCAATAGGTTCATTCATTTCCGATGCATTAGATTCAGTGTTGATCAGAACAAAGTGCTGAAAGTGATTGTCAATACATGTAAAGGATTTTTCAGGCTAGGATTTCAAGCTGAATTGCTTGTAAGCTGTAAACTAGGGGGTAACATAGAGATAGTAAGCTATAGCTCTGCTTTGCTTTCTTATTGCAGATATGCAGAGTGTGGACCAGGTGTTCATGTCAGTGGTGCAGGGTGCTGTGGAGCTGCAGGACCCCCAGAGTCAGAAGCACTGCTTCATCATCCTCAAGAAGCTGACAGAGACCTGGGGTCAGTGCTATGTGGTCACAATATATTCTGTCATGTCAGTTCAGTCCTTGTGTCTGCTGTTTCTCATGTAACTACAAAGACAAGTAACATTGTTCTTGGAACCTTTTCATCATGGCTGCTAAGCCAACACCATGCTCAGTAATCACTTTCTGACAGCCCAATCTGACAATCTTTGTCTATAATTGAGCGGTCAAATCAACATCAGTTGCTGCAAGAGTTATCTCCAAAGTGTTTGTATTAGTAGAACACATAACTTGGGTGACCTAGTCAAAACATAGAGTTCTCTGCAAAGATTTTGGAGGCTTAATATTTTGTCCTGAGTAGATGGAAGTTTGAAATGGATGGTGGATGACCTGGGTTTTTTTGTTTTTTGTTATTTGGTTGTTGTTGTTGAAATGACAAACAGGTCTTGTGAAACATGGATGCAGTCTTGTGTGTATATGCATTTGTTTGTGCATGTATGTGTACTTCTGTTTCCTGCAAATGTCTTTTCAGAACCTGTCTTATTTAAAGTTAATGACCAATTTTATAAATCCCAGTGGACAGCTATGCTCGGGAAGTGTACTCAGATAAAAAAAAAAATAGACAAATGCTAGTTTCAAGAAAAAGATGGGGACAAGATTAGGATCAGGTTGTGGATCATAGAAAACTTAAACAAATGCAATGTTACTTCTAGATCATTCTTAGGACACACTTTAAGCAGGTGCTTTGATAGATTGTATGTTATGTGAACTTCTTTACAGGTGGAGGGAGTGATGGTGTAATGGGTTTCTCCAACTTTCTCTACAAACACATCGTTCCAGCCTGCATCATGGCACCACTGAGTCCAGCATTTGACCTCAAAGATGGACAGACCATCCTGGTAAGTTCTGCACTGTATGTCACAAACCCACACTTGTTAGAAATGTCGTAATGGAGTCCAGAAGGCTTATGACTGAATGGTTTTTGAAAGGAAGGAATGCTTATAAACCATTTGTTGACAAGGAAACTTGTTCTTGTGAGTGGCTAATGTACCATGTAGCATCATGTAGCATCAAATTGTCAAGAAAAGTTTGATATCAGGGATGACCAAGAAAAAGTTAAATGCACCCAGCAGAAAGACATGGATGCATGGAGAACTGAAGGAAATGATAAAAAATTGTTTGTTGCTTTTGGTTTTTTAGGTGCTTGGGGAGAGTGCCTCGTGTCTCAAAGCCATCCTCGACAAGAGGGTAAGTTCTGTTTTCCTCTTTGTTTTAAAGCAGTGTTAAAAATGAACTTTGGGGTGAACACAAAGTGATCATAATTTGAGATTGTGAGCCACAGTATGCAGATTAGACATAAAGGTGCATGGCTTTGTGCAGGGTGCAGAACTGGTTACATACCTGCAGACCGACTACTTACCTACACTCCACATGTCCACGCCACTTGCTGATGAGTTTTGTCAGGCTCTGCAGGCAGATGAGAAGACTTTCAGAAAATATCTAAAGGTATCATTGTAACTGTTGTATTTCGTTGTTACAAAACAGACTTCTCATTTGTTTGGTTTTTGTTTTCTCACTTCTTAGAATTTTTCCGATAAAGAGTAAGTGTGAATGTTTCTATTAAGAATTACATGCAGCTTAGAATACATGTCTAAACTGGCAAATAAGATTATATGAGCCATGCTTTGGATGGCTTAACATGACAGATGTGGACATGAAGAGAACAAAGAAACATGTCCAAGAGAGCCTTGAATACTTATCTGCTCTTGTGTGCAGTTGGTGACCTATACTTGGATTTTCCCTGCTTTGTGTTTATGTTTCTGATCATGATTGTGTCAGTAATTAGCCATCATGTTATGATTGTGGCTGTAATTAGGTTTTTCTAATCATGATTGCATCAGGAATTAGCTGTCAATCTGCTTATCGTAGTTGTTTGTAACATAACTAAACAGTGTGATCCTGATGGTAGCATGACTGCCAGCCATTACACATGGTTCTCATGCAGATGGTAACTGCTTGTTGCTCTTTTTCAGACATTTTTTCAGAAAGCCAAATCTTGACAGGAGGCTTGTGCCTGGGTTGCTAGGGGACGTTGAGACCTGCCACTGCTTGTGTAGACTTGTGTCAGAACCAGCTTGGATGCAGGCTGCTTGTTGTGTGCTTTGGAAAACATATCACCGATGCAAAGTTTCCTTTGTGGTTCTTTGAGAAGTTCCAGGTGTGAACCACAATGGTTGACATTGGCTTAAAGTAAGAGGGGACCAGGAGACAGATGTTCAGCAGAACCTAAGCTGGAGTTAATGTGTCCTTTTCAGCCCTCAAAACAAGCGCATCAAGGACGCATCAAGGATAAAGGGATGCGCTGGATAAATAAGGCTTTAACTAAGGGCTTTTTGGAGAGTCATGAAGGTTCCAGGAAAACACGGAAATTATCTGAGCAATTGAGTTTTCCCATGTACAAAGAAACTCCAGAAGGTGAACAGTTCTCAGATATTTGAGTGACATGTTGTGCAATCCCCAGCTGTGTGTATGTGTGTTTTTAAAGCAGTCTGCTTGTGTGAAGCTTGCACTGATGGTTATCTGCTACAGGGTAGTGACGGGAATGTGATATGGTTGTGCTCTCCAAAATAGATTGGAATGGCTACTGGTAACTGGATAGAGTGATATGAGAATGGAGCCATAGTTCACAGAATGAATATTGTTATAATAATATTGTTAAGTATTCTGTGCATATGCTGGATGGGTGTATGTTTTATAAAATGCTTGTTTTTCCAAGTTTGTTGGAAACAGGGTTTCTCTGTTTTCTGACTATGCTGGTGCCTCCATTATTGTCCCTTGACCATTGTCATCATTTCTCAGTATTACTGAACATAATATGCTATTCAAATATCAGTATATAACATGCTGGTCACATGTAAGATTGCAAAGAAAAAAAAATCCCTACAACTGTTAATCCTGCCCTGTTGCTACAAATTGCACTTGCCATTTGCAAAGGATACATTTGGGAGAAACTTCAAAAAATGAGAGAAGGGGATAATTTTTTTGGTTATGAAAGCATAGGAGGGTTGCTTTACTCACCACCGATTGGTTCAGATATAAATGGCATCAGTGTCACATGTAAGGGTAGTATCACAAGAAGACCCCATTTAGCATTGAATCTTAAGAATTTAGTCTGACCTTGTACCTTGGCTTCATTGTCACAAAGGCTTGACCTACAACAACAGATGTTAAAGGTTACTAAAAGTAAAACAATTGTAGAAAGTTACTAATAATAATTGTGTAGTCTTTACAGTACCTTGTCAATAGATACAGATACCAAAAAAAAATGTCTTAAATGTGCAATAGCGTTGCCAAATATATGACACGATTGTAATCATTCTTGTGCTGGTAAAATAATTTGTCTCGGGTATCTGCAGAACTGGGTAGCGCACTAGTCAGAAAAAGAATCATTCATAATAAGAGCATTACTAATGAAATGTCCTGTGCTATATTTTAAGAAAAATTTATAGATTTGTTGGCGGTGCCCAGAACAGTGACGCTGCTCAGGACAGTAGCTAACCCTTGCATTGCATATTGTGGTGGCTTCTGCTGTGAGATGATTTGTCAACATATGGATGCTGCTTTTCTTCCCAGTGATTGATGACAGATCTTGTAAAGTTTTGTTTATTTGAAGCATCATGGGTGGATAAGGATGAAATTCTGCATGTATTTGTGGAGATGCTGGTTCACTTTATAGTTGTGCAATGTCATGCTAAGAAACAAAAAGTAAATAATGGAAGGAGACCTTAGTGTACAAAGGAGATGATAGGTTCATAGGGGTTAAAGTTGTTTAAAAATTTTACCAAATTGAAAAGTCCAAATTATAGTAAAAATTGTAAAAGATCTATCATCAAGGCTGTGTGCACTGCATGAAGCTTTTGTCTAGTTAAAAATGGCATTCATGAGCAGTACAAAACAGTTTTATGGCATATTAATTTTACTTGACTGGTTATATGATGAATTACGCCCACTTCTTGAACTTCTTCAAGACTTGTTCTTCTGAATTAATTTTAGCAACAGGGTTTAGCAATATAATACTTGGAAATTGTTAGTGTGGAAGACACTATTTTTTTTTTAATTTGCTTTTTGTTTTAAAAGTGTTACTTAAAATTTGTAAGAGGAGTAAGAGTTACTTAAATGTTTAATGTACTTATTGATGAAATAGGAAATTAAAAAAATCTGTCTTACAACAAAATGAAATATATTTGTCAAAGGCAATAACTACATTGCATTGAAAAATTTTTTAAGTAACAGTGATACCCTGTTAAGGAAAGCCAGTCAAAACACATGTAAAAGATTGACCAGGGCATTTTAGTCATGAAGCTTTTGTTATTTGCTTTTTATCAAGGACTTTGGTAATGTACGCGAGTAAGGCTTTTTGAATAAAAGTGCCTTCTCTCCAGAAATATTTTCTCTTGTTTTTCATGGTTGGGGGATGGGGTTGGGGGAGATCATAATGCAAAGTGTCATGCAAAAATTAATGTACTTAAAGCTCATACTTCTGTTTGCGAAGACTGCAATATTGTAGGATGGGGGTGGGATTTTTTTGTGCCATGTGTGTGGGTATGCTGTGTGATAAGAATGAAGAGAGAGAAAAAAGCATTTTTGAATTTACGATTACTACGTTCACACGCACATGTGTAGGTCACTAGACCAGTGTTTGGGGTCAAGGACAAGCTGGTGAAATTCTCTTTGCGTATCTTGGGTGTGCACGTATTACAAATGCTTTTATAGAGGCACGTAATCCACTTGCAGTTATCTTGCAAACACTGCACTGCCTTTGTATTTAAAAAAAAATCCATCGTGATTTTTAGTTAAGAAAATTTATTTGGTGTTTAGAGGGCGTAAAGCAGGGTGCTCAACTTACAGCCCACAGGCCACATCCGGCCCGTGAAGGTGCTTCATCCGGCCCGCTCATTTTAACCAGACACAACATAATTTAATTTGTAATGTCATGATTCTGGTAAAACCACCATGTTCTGGCCTGCGAGATTTTATATGATGTCCAGTGCAGCCCTCGGGCGAGAAAAGTTTGGGCACCACTGGCATAAAGCATGTATACATTTGACCGTGATCTAGATTTTAATGTCACCTGGTAACTTGTGATAATAAGGCATCAAAACAAGAGAAGCATGTTTCCTGACATTGCCAACAAAGACTTGACCTTTTAGTTTTTTTCTAAGTGTAGGTAAGAGCTGACAAGTGCAAGTCATGTACTCTGTGAACAGCAGAGCACTGTAAATCCTATATTAGGACATGCCATCTGAACATCAAGTTAAGAAAGGCGCTAGAGGGAACAGGGAGATATTTGTTGCAGCCCTACATGCTATAGATTGTAGCAGAAGGGAAATAATTATTGTCTGTGTTGCTGATATGAACATCAATTTCCTTCACATTTTGATGTTCTTTTATTTATTTATTTTTGGCTTGTTTTAAAGTTCCGCTAAAAAGAAGTTTCTCGTGTGAAAACTCAATGTTAAATCTTCATCCACGAGGATCATCCTCTCCCATGATTGGTTAAGTATACTATACATTCACTTCCAACCATTCCGCTACCTACAATTGCTACTTAACTAGCACATGACAGATAGGCAGTCACTTTGACTTAGCCCTGCCCACAGTACTCAGAACCAAAGTTTTACTGTTTTTCCAAGCATAACCAGCCCCCTTTCTGTAAACAGGTGCAAGCCCTGAGTTTTGCCTATTATTTACACTGGAGTGATGGGGTGGAAGGGGATGCGGGAAGGGAACAAGCGCTGCATGTCAGCGGTACACGCTGCCCTAAACAAGCTCCCACTACACTACTAATTACAAAAAATAAGAACCTATCGAAATTCTTACTAAATGTTTCTTAATCTAACAATGAAACAGAATACAAGAGTAGACGCTAAATGCATTTTTTTTTCCTTTTTATCAAATATTGCATAAACTTGCTCACTCACTCACTCACTCACTCACACACAGATTTGAACACACCACCTTTCAGTCTTCAGACCTCGTCGGTAGCCACCAGGCTATTCAGCCGTTACCAACTAACGTGTCTAAAGTTCGTGAAAAAGTCAAGTTCGCCGTTTACAATGAACAAATCCGCTGAACCGAGACGCACACGTCCCAGAACCGGTGACGTCATCGACAACGAGGCTGCTGTTAACGAAGATGACTAGTGCACGACGGACCACAAACACCCTGCTACTGTCCTCCTAGGTCCCTCCAACTGCCAGGAACACACACGTCATACTCAATGGAGTGAACAAGATCGGAGTGACAGACGGCAACAACCTACCCGATCCTCTCCCCTCCAGACATCATTGTACGCGTGGTCAGAGTTGCCTGCCCAGTCAATGGAGGACATCGAAAACGGACAACAGTACCCTACAAAGAACACCAACAAGAAATAAGTGACAAGATGGCCGGTCCTCCACAGTTCATGACAATTGCTATCCCATAATGTCGGGGACTTTGTGTGGACGGCAAGACACAAGCAAGACAAGGGAGAGAATAAGTTTCACTGACCCAGTGACTACGTGACACGAGGTGTCCGTGCTAACGGTCACCAGGACACAGCACGGACTCACCCGTGAAAATATTTCACATCTTCAACTGCGACATCGACGGTTTGCTCGTGAAAACACGATCCTGGCTTTGTACAAAGCATTAACGTGTTGTTATTGTGTCTTACAGACATTGCTTTGACGTCAGCAGTACACTGCAATGTTTCTCTGACTTCCAACGATACTTCAGTCCTGCTTCTACACTTACATCGCAGGAAGAGCTGCCGGCCGATATCCTTGTTTTAGTAAAAAATGTATTTAAATAAGTTTTTTGCATAGACTGCAGTGTACGGTTGACAATTTGATTTTATTGCAATTTGACACCGAGTTTAACCAGACAAGTTCTGGACTTAAACCCACAGATGAAACGCAGGGTTCGGAGACAGACCAGGAGATCGATCCTCGCCCAGAACGGATCCGCTGGGGTGGTATGGTTGCGGCACTAGGAGGACAAAGAAGACTAAAAAGATAAGTGGGTTTGTGTGTGTGTGTGTGTGTGCTGCTTCACCATTTTGTAAGTCTATGATCATGTTGAAAGCACAGTTACATCTGGACTTACAGGTCTACACAGAGACGTTAATATTCGAATACCACTTCTACTACCACAGCGTTCTCATGGCAACCTACTATTTCTACCTACGCATCTGGTTTTGTAACATCATTTCTCATCTCATCTCTTCCCCAGAAGCACATTTTCCCGAGTTCCTCGACCATCTCACCGGAACATGGAGATGAAGCTGAGTTTGTAAGGTGGCCAGTGACAATCACTGTCATGTGACCCACAGCTTTCATGCTCGTTGACCAACGTGACCTCGCCACCAGTTCTGTCCATTTTTCACGGTTCCTAAAGCCCCATGGGGAGTTAATCACCAGCGCTGTCCACACTTTCATGTATCCTCCTCCCTGTATCTTTCCTCTTCTTCTGTCTTCTCTTCTCACTTTCCTTATTGTTTGGGCATCGTGGTGTTGATTCCCTCTCCGATTTAAAACAAATGATATCACAGATGGTTCGCCTCTTCGAAAGTGAGACGTTTGCGATTTCTTTGTGGCTGTCGAACCTTTGCAGTCAGATGTTCCGAAATGTTTGTAAAGGAGACATGCAGGACATATAAGTCACAGGGCAGAGACATTCATGTCGTCCTTTTCAGTTCGGAAAAGAATTAACTGCAGCTGATATAAATTGCATCAAGCCTTATGAAACTGATATAAAGCCTTGTGCTTACTACTTCATAGCAGCTCTCACTTCCACGTTCGCTTGGCCCAGTGACAAGAAAAAGCTCTTCTAGGATCCTAGAGCCAGTAAACCACTCCACAGTTAGCCCACTCAATGTATCATCATCGTTATTTCCTAAGATAGCAGTGTCATAATCCACTTACCAGAAATTGGTCATGAAGCCTTTGTTGAAGCGAGACATTCGATGAGATAAAATCTGAGAGGAAGGGGAACTGCAGGGTCGAGACTGGAACTGTTTTCCCGTCAGACAATGTTCAAAGTACAGCACCTTTCCTTTCTTTAGCAACCAGTAGGTGAGACAAACACAATGTTTAGCTTAGTCTCGGGATTTTTTCTAAACCCAAGTACCTCTTTGACAGCGCCATCGTTAGGACAAAGGAACGACTTTCTTGAAGTTATAAGTTGTCGGTAGCCGTGAGATCAGATCCCGTCCCAACACACCTTTTTTTTTCTGTTTTTTTTTTTTTTTTATTACTTCTTTTCCGTACTCCACCCGGCTAGCCTCTTGGTGACAAATTATGGGTAATGATCAGTAATGGTTATTCGATGGCCCTGCCACCCGCTCAACAAAGCTGGGTGAGGTCGGGCATGCGCACAAGGGTTGTTAACGCAACGGTGCGAGGCGGAGCGTGGCGGGTGGGTCACGTGATCGGAGTGACAAATGAGCAGCGAGGGCCCCGTGGGTCCCTGTGGGATCACCAGCAACCGCGCAAGCTGACCTGCTGCGTGCGACAGTGTGGTGTGGCCAGGAGTAGGTTCTTAAAAAATTATGTCGGTTTGATTAACGAAGCTTGCTGCGTCCTCACTCACTCACTGCGTCCTCTCTTTAACTAAATTCAGCGATAGCCTCTCTCTGACTCTCCACTCTTTCCACCCCTTGTCACCCTTCCACTCCCTTTGATACACACCTACAAACGCACGAGTGCACGCAGGCACAAATGCATGCTAATTAACTGCATTTCTGTTGTAACGCTTGTAATAAAGTGTAATTTATTTTGTAATACTCATATATGTTACAAACTTTATGTGCAAAGTTCAACTTCTCAGTGTCTGTATGTGTAGACTGGTTGCTGGTCAGCTCGACCTTCTACTGAAATGGCGCCTGTTGCCATAACACAGGTGTGAACAGGCTGACGAGAGGGGGGGGGGGCAGGGGGGTCTAGTGTACCCGGGCCCGCGGCTGTCAAGGGGGGCCGGCCTTGGTCGTGGATTTTTTTTTTCTTCTTCTCCTTTTCTTTTTTCTTTTAAAGAAAGGTCTAAGGACAGAAACCCAGACTTACACATGCAGAAGTTGAGTTTCACATCTGTAGAATACAATTTCGGGGTACTGGGGCCTGTCGTGAGAAGTGTAGTCAGCGGGTATCATATTCTCGCTGGACAAGCTGGCGACGGCCGCTGGACACTGAAGATTTTATCGCGTGTCAACCGCCCAGAAGAACGTTCGTGCCATGAGATTGGCTGGCTACAGGTGCCACTACGGGGAAGGTGGGGTGGAGGAGGGGCGTGCCCTGCAAGCAAATCGGATATGAACAGTGGAGATCAGGCAGGTATGTTACTGATGTGTGCACTGGCCACTCTGTGAACCGACACCGCGTGGGGGCCGCCCCTGGCGCTGCTAACCATGTAAGCGAGAGACATCCAAGGCTGCTTTTTTTCGTTACTAAGCAACACTGAGACTTTCTTTAACCGTATCTCCATCACCGAATTAACAAACTACATTAGTCTACACAGTAGATACAATGAGACTATATTTATCCTGTAATACTATCGCAGCCAGCAACATAGAACACATTATTGCAAAACATTTTAAAACTGCTGTCCGCAAATATTAGGTTTAATAAATTGATCACGGTGGGTGTCGCGGGAAGTTTGGAGCTGGAGAGGATCGATAAGAGGAGTCTGCATGAGAAAGTAATTTAATGTAGAGACAGTGTTCGCACGGTGGGTGGATGGCACGGACAGAGGTAGGGAGGAGAGTTATGTCACCGGAAAGGGGAGGACTCGGACTATTGTAACTAAAGGTGTGGGACGATCGCACGACCTCCGGCGATGTACCAGCATCGCCCTGTAATAACACATCGACATCCGACCTTCTTTTGCTCTTTGCCGACAAAGCTCCCGGTGAAAAGGAGATACTATCTACCCACCATCCGTCCCCCAAAGCCACCTTGGAATCTTTCTTATTGTGCGCTAGTTGTCTTCAAGGAAGCTTTCATATATGGTGCTGTATATTGAGTTTTGCGGTGGCTGCGACATTTGCTTTTCGAATTATCACAAATATTTGAATGTGTTTTTAAAGGAGCTTCGTGTAACGTATATTTGTTTCAAGCTGAAGAAGGGAAGAAAAGAAAAGTTTACAGATGTGCTATGAGTTATGACATAAGTGTTAGTTTGTCCACGTTTTCATTAAATTTCTCCATGTCTTGAACCCCACAATCAAGGTAGAGGCAAATTATGTTGGCCCTGTTTTAGTTTAGACTTAGAGGCCAGTGACTAAGATGACAGCAACTTCCACCCATGCCGGCCATCGGCCGTGGGCCGCAATGCATTGTTGCTGACAACACGACAAAAGGGAAAGTGGGCGGGGATGTGATAGTATCTGGAAGACTCGACGGAATGGACTGGGACTTCAATGGTCGGGGTTTGGAGCAATTGGAGGTGTAGACTGACATTTTTATGAGATAGACGAGTCAGCGGTAAAGTCGCCGTGTGTTTGACCATCCCTTTCGATCGGAGTCATTGGACCAAAGAAAGCTTGGACAGTTGGACCTTAGAGATAGCGATAGTCACTTTATTTCACACCGCACTCTCCTGTCTGTCGCACTCTGTCTTTTAGACTCAAAAAGCCGAGATACGCTGCACTTTGTTATTATGGTAAGTACACTAGTTTTTTATTTATGCTTCTATGATTTTCTGTTTATTGGCAAATAGCATTTGACAAGGCAGGAACATCAGTGTCAATGAGAGTGGCTAGCGTCTCAAATTGACTGACAATAATGAAGTTTGTGAGAAAAGCTCATAAAGTTTTTAGTCAGCAGGTAAAATGACAATATTAGTACTGTATAACTTTGTTCTATGAACTATTACGATTCAGCTAAAATATGCTAAACATTTCTATTTTTCTGTCATTTTTACAAAACCTTCTAATCTCCTTAAATATTAAAAGTATTAACACTTACTAGCTAACTAGTCCTTAAAACAGTTGCTTTGTCTTCTAAAACTGAGCACCTATTTTAACGGCTAATGACTGATGGAGGTTGAAGTCGACCGAGTAAAAGTTGGATGAATTCAAAATTTCTGCTTTAAAGAGTCTGAAGGTGACAGTTCAGTTCAGATATTTGTTTACGTGTAACAGCATGCGTGTGTGTAGTTATTGTGTGTGTGTGTGTGCGCGCGCGCGTGCGGTTTTGCTAAAGGAATAATATAGGAAGGGACTTTCGATAGGTGCTGCGTGTTTGTTATGTAAGTTGATAAAAATGATAACTGATGTGCTCTGCTGTTGGTAGCAGCAAACACTTTTTTTTAATGAGGTTATTAACGACACTCGATGAAGACTTGTTTAGGCATTTACTTCTTCGCTTCTTCCTCTTTACATGTAGAAGTATAAATCACTTACATAGAGAACATTTCCTTGCACGTCAGTGAGCTTAGTACAAAAGGGCTATGTGATACCACAGTGTTGGGATAGACAGAAGACAATTAGAAGAGGTACTAACGAGATTACGAGAGAGATACGTCTTAGCCTTTGGCAGTTTTAAAAAGGTGATGGTTGTATGACACTATTTTACTATTTTTTACTAAATAGAATAGTGTGCGAGATCTTGCAGGCCTTATAAGCAATCTTTTTCAAAGTTACGCCTTTGCAAAGAGAGGTCTACTTACCCACGTAGAGTAAAATGTAACGGGTACAATTTCATTCACTTTCTTGCATTCATTACTAGCATGGGTACTGCATTTTGTCCAGGTGATGCCCGTTTGTCTGATAATCTTCCTGTCAAATTTAGTTGAGTTTGACAAAATGTGTGGATTTATATCGATGCCAGTGCCATGCGCACCACGCACGTATGCACATACCCCTCACATGCTCTCTGATTTAAATCATGTAGTTGCCGTCAAGGACAAGCACAAATCAGTTATATCTGGTATAAATTATGATATATACATATATAAAAATATTTAAATTGTGTTCGTTCCAGTTACTTACTAATTCTTTCAACGCCTGAGTTGTCATGTATCATCACAAGTCTGGAGCGCAAAAGAGAAAAGAAAGGGCAGCACGAGAAAAAAGCACAGTTACACGTCAGAGAACGCTACAGAGTGTGGGCTTCACCTCTACAGTTACCGCTACATCTAGTAACTGTAATCAGCCCTCTGATGACTGTGACCAAGCAGGCGAAGCAGCAGCTAAATCCACTGATGTTCATGAGGAAGCTGGAAACAGCGACTGTCTACCAGAGCTCGCTTGTTCAGCAATTGAAAATGACTTATTGACTTGTCCTACTGCGTCAGAGGGGCACAAAGACGAGGGACCAGAAGAGGAAACTCTCCTAACGGAGACGACACCGACTCGTCCTTGTAATGACTTTGATGTCGGACTACTAGAGACAGAAACGACTTCTGCCTATCATATTGAAGAAGCTATTCGACGAGGTCCCGCAAATTTACCAGCATGTTTTCCGGATGATTCTTCGGGACGCTCATTTCCAGTTTCGCTGCTTCAAATTAAATTGAAAAACGGCGAAACTGTACGACGCGACTGGCTAGTTTGGAGTAAAGGTAAACAAGCATTGTTTTGTTTTCCCTGCCGTTTGTTGAGCAGCCAACTAACTGCAAGTCGCTCATCTCTGGCTTCCCCCTACGGATATACTACTGCTCAGAAATGGAAAAAACTACATGAAAAAGTTCCCGACCACGAAAACAGTATCAGCCATAAAAACTGCTATATTCAGTGGCGTCAACTGGAAAAAAATTTACGGTGTGACACGGGGGTGGACAATCTGTTAATACAGAGCATCAAAAGTAAAACAGAGCAGTGGAAACTAATTCTACAAAGAATTATTGATGTTGTTCTGTTCCTTGGAGAGAGAGGATTGGCCTTCAGAGGAACAAGCCACCTTATCGGAGATCCATCGAATGGTAATTTCCTTGGTCTATTAGAACTGATTGGTCATTATGACCCTGTGCTTGCAGATCACTTAAACAAGTGAGGAACTCACAAATAGATCGTGAGAGGTTGCAAGTTCACTACCTTTCTTCTGACAGCCAGAACGAATTTATTAAATGTTGTGCCAGCAAGGTAACTAGAGCTATTTTAAAGGAATTGGAGGCAGCCAAGTACTATTCCATCATTGTTGACGCAACTCTTGACTCGGCACACGTTGAGCAAACTGTCTTCATTCTGCGCTATGTACACTTGAATGCGTGTACTAATAAATATGAGGTGCAGGAGAGATTCCTTGAATTTGTTAACTGCAACAAGAAAACTGGAGAAGCAATAGCAGAGCTTATTCGCCATACTCTCCGTAAGCACCACATATCACTGTCAGACTGTCGCGGGCAAGGCTTTGACAACGGCAGCAATATGGCCGGGGCATATAAGGGCGTGCAAGCTCTTATACTGAAAGACAATCCTTTAGCGATGTACTCTCCGTGTGCGTGTCACAGTTTAAATTTGTGTGGGGTTCATGCTGCTGAATGTTGTCAGGAAGTGATAACGTTCTTCGGAGCTGTGCAGAAACTGTATACTTTATTTAGCAGCAGCCCTCAAAGATGGGAAATTCTGACAGAAACTATTGGCTGTTCTCTGCACAACTTCGCAAATACACGTTGGTCAGCAAGGTTAGACAGCGTAAAACCATTTGTGGCACACCTTTCAAGATTAAAAAAAGCTCTAGAACTGGTAGAGGAGTTAAATCTTACGGCTGAGACGCGTGCTGATGTGCATGGCATCCACACCTACTTGAATTCTTTCGAATGCATTTTGATGTCATCGATTTGGTTGAAAGTCCTTACGCTAATAAATTTTAGAAGCACTGTGCTACAAGCCAGAGAGGCCACACTTGATGCCGAGGTTGAAAACATAAAAGGTCTCATTGAAGATTTAACCTGCTTACGAAACAAGTGGGAGTCTATCTTGGTTGAGAGCAAGAATGTTGCTGTCACCTGTGACGTGGCCGCCTCGTTCTATACGGACGAACGAAGAAAAAAAAGAAAGAAACTATGTCCAGATGGCACGAGAGTTGATACAGAAGACACTTGCACTCCAGAAGATCATTTCAAGCGCAACGTTTTTTACCGTGTTGTGGACTGTGTCATTGGAAACATGACCTCTCGTTATGACGCTGCCAAGAACCTGGAGACGATGTTTGGGGTGATATGGAAGTACCCAAAAATGAGTGACGAAGAAATATGTAAAAGTGCTAGCATCCTTGCTAAGAAGTATAGCGTTGATGTATCGGGGAAGAACTTGATTAGTGAACTTGAACACTTAAAAGCAATTCATAATGCTAACCTCGGAGATTTATCACTGACACCCTTAGAACTGTTAAATAAATTACACTATCTAAAGATCGACACCCTGTTCACAAATATAACAGTGATTCTTAGAATCTTTTGCACATTGCCAGTTACCGTCGCTCAAGCAGAACGTTCTTTCAGCATTCTGACCAGAGTAAAGAACGTGTTGCGGTCAACAATGTGCCAAGATCGGGTAAGCAGCTTAGGAGTCCTGGCAGTGGAGTCTCGGCTAGCAAGAACAATCGATTTCGATTGTATTATCGAACTTTTTGCGAGTCGTGAAGCCCGCAAAGCACCACTCATGTAATTTTAAGGCAATGGGTGAACTCGGTATTGTATGGACCTCTATTACTCGAGCGGACACTGTTGTATTTGTGTAATGCCAGACACCGTTCCTTGTATAGACGGCGAATAGCTATCTTTGTCACACCTGCAATAGGCTGTTGGAAATGATTGTTGTACTGTCTGTAGGCTCTAGCCGTTTTTCTAATCTGTCGAGGTTTGGACATCGCTGCTGACGTAACAGTCCTTACTCGGGGGGGTGGGGGGGAGGTCTGTGGAGCGGGGTGCTACAAGTCTGATCCTTTAACATCATTTTTCCTCATTTACTAACCACTCGCATGTAAACAACTTTATGTTCAAGTAGTGATGTAGATCCTAGTGCACTTGTCCTACTGTTTGCAGTCTATATTTCGTTACTGAATGAACTGTAGATATTGAGATTCGAATTGTAAACATACATTATATACTGGGAAAATAATTTACGATTACAAGTACAAGGGGCCCGGAGAGGTCGTCTGTCCCGGGGCCCGGGCTGGCTCTCGGCGGCCCTGTGTACAGGTACTTCCCCAACTTCACTCATCACACTGTGACAAATCTCTCAGCAGAAACGATCAGAGAAGGATTGTGTTTGTGAAATAAGTTTACTCAGTGTCTTAATCCCCGGATGTTGCTTACTAACTAATCACCGAGTGGTCACGTGATCTACCCTTATATGGCCCAGCCCCACCCGGTTATGATTGTAACTCGCCTACCTTTGCTTTGTTGCACACGGCCCTGAAGTTTTCAGCTCAGTCACACTCCGCCGCAGTATCTCCACCTCTGCCTCCAGACGACGCACCCTCCGTGTCTCCTCTTCTGACGTCATAGACGACAGCGACAAAACTTCTTGTTCTGTCGTCCGGTTAACATCGAAAGAGGCGATGACAGCATTGCTGCACAACGGCAGCAACAACATAGCTGCTCGCACAAAATTCGCGAATGGCATCATGGGCAGTGGCAATTAGCGAAGAAGAATTTATATCCAATTGATTACTGAGACAAGATCAAGCAAAGGTCCCTGGTCTGGACAAGAAAATATTCTTTGTTCTAATCCGTTACTCCACTTTTCATCGTTTGAAACCGTCTGACTGCATTTTAAGCCTGATTCCGAGTTTTTATACTGCTCACTGTTGTGCAAGTGGAACCATGCCCAGAAAAGAAAACCTTAAAATATCCCAAAGTTGGTTTGTTGATGGTACTTCGTCGAGGTTCATTTGAACCATGTGTTAACCTGACAGGTTCTTATTCGTAAGCTGTACTTTTATTTCTTTCATCTACCTGAAGGAAATGACCTACCTCGACCTTCCTTCTGCTCACGGTGTTTACCAGACCGTTGGTGATGTGTTTTCTGAAAATGTTCCTACACCAGATTTCACATGAAGCGTGACGATCTCCATGGGAATGTGGAAATGATGCGAGGTGGGTGGATAAGGGCGAGATGGCTTCTGGTGTATTGGACCATGACACAGTGACACCATTATTGAACTCCAAGTAATCTTTAAGTGTTAGGAATTGAGAGCCTGGTTATGGGGGACAATAGAACGTGGCGGAGATATACCCGTCTCTTCTGCAACCCCTGAAGAGATTCCGGACGCGAATACTTTTCTTTTTAGATAGCTGCAAAACTCATCAGCAAGAAACTGTTTTACAAGGATTGAAAACATATGCTACTGAGTCTACTCTCACTCTCTCTCTCCCACAGACATGGGGATAAACAAACAAACACAGTCACATTATCATAAACATACACACTTGTCTTAGGGAGACAGTGTGATTAACTGCCTGTATATCTTCTGCTTTTTTTATTTCTCTTTCGCCGCATTTCGTCCAGACTACACGTTTTCTTTCAGAACTTTTCAAAATGTCGAGTAACAGAATATGAATAAACACAAACGAAACAAGGAACTCAATCTAGTAGAATAGGTTTTGTAGAGAAGCATCAGCCATCAAAAGAAGAAAATGATTGTCGCCTAAATTAGCGTTGAAGACAAGCGTTTGGCCAGACACTCCATTCCTCACCAGAACTGTCGGTTGTAAGCTTGAATGTGTCAACATATTTTAATAACTGTATCAAGAGAACAATCTGGTTTACACCCACAATAAGTGAGAATAGTTAATTTTCAACTTCTATTCCAAAAAAACTTCCTCACTTCCTCAGTGGAGAGTTCACCTAGCTCATAAAGCAAATATTTCTTGAATCTTATGAAAAAAATGTTTCACCTATGATGTTATAACATTGCAGTGAATCAAAGCCCTAACAGAAAGTAACTGACATCTTTTAAGATGAACGTGGGATTGTAAAGTATCGCCACACTTGAGTTTGTTTTTGGGAATCCGTTTATAGATGCATCTTATACAAGCCATACATGCTGGTCTTAAATGTTTTATAGAGGGCATTGTCTTGCATCACCGAAAAGTTACTTGGAGCAAACAACGCAGCTCAGTACTTTGGCATTTACATACGGAGGACAGGGCAGACTGCCACACGCAGAGACTGCGAAGTAGAAGACCTTCCCGTCTCGGGTGTCCTTGGTGCCGATCATACCCTCCAGCGCAGCGTCCATGCAAACGAACTCGGTTGCTGCTTTGTGTGTATGATGTCCGGCCATGAGAATACCCGAATATTCCATTGTCCACCCGGTGTGGCAGGAGTTGGTAGCTGGCACCATGACGGTCGCAGCACGTGCAATGTGACACACAGAACATTTGGGTTCAAGGTCATGTGAAGGTAAAGGGCTGACCTCGTATTCTGCTCCGTAGACATGGGTGTGTGCTCCCGGCAGGACGTAGTCCTCGAAGACAGGGTTGAGAGGAAGACACAGGGCGTTGGACGCCGCTCCTTCGTGCGTTAGATGAGATCCGCCAATTACACCTGAAACAAACCAGTTAGAAAACCGAGATGTAACCTTATCCTCTAATCATTTTTGTGGTGTGTCGAAATAGGTAGAGCTATTAATAAACAATGTGTGATTATTAATAAACAATGTGCCCTTAAGCATTGTAAATAAAGTAATTACATATAAACAACTTACAGGTAGTTTCAAATATATTCCTTTCAGTATCAACGACTTAGGAATTCTCTTTCCTTTCACAGTAGTCAGTCACCTTTAATAAATTTTAAAAAGCAGCTTAAAAAACACCTTTTCTGAAAAGCTTTCGGTTAATGTTTAACCACAATACTAGTGTGTGTATGTCTGAGAGAGAGAGAGACTAGCCTTGTGGGATTTTTTTCAAAACACCTTGACCAAGTTTAGTTCATTGTAAATATCATCATCCAATATCACTTGGAGAGGAGTGAGTGAAATGCAATCATCACAGTGTGCTGGCTTTTAGGTGTCTGCATCTGGAAGTGGTAGCTAAGCTCTCCATAATGTCTGTTTACAACTGTACCAACGGAGTGAGTGTCAGCAAAGAAAAACATATTCCTTTAGAATTAGTTAGAGCGGAAACACACGGGATAAATGTGATAGAAGTGCGTAGATATTAATGAATAAGTTTCGAGCAACCACACACATATATATATATAATTCTCTCCTTAACGTCAAACATGTGTACAGACATACCTGAATACACAAGGTGAGCGTCAGACGGACACTGGTCATTACCCCAGCGGGTGTAGACAGAACCTGGACAGAGCAAGAAGACGTAGACACAGTAGAAACAAGAGAAACTGACCATGAGCGGACAATAAAAAAGAAACAGTGGACAGACAGTGTGAAATATGAGAATGATGTAAAATCATTATATGCTCTGTCATCAGCTAATCACGTGGTCCTTGTCATCAGATATCTATTGAACCACCTGCTGACCTTATATGCACGCTAACTCACCTGGCGCAGCTGATGAACGAATACCGTCCTCTGGTCTCTCGTCCGCGACGGGAACACCTGTTAACAATTTGAACTCCTCAGTGACGTCACCGGGGAGCTTTGACCTCAGCGAGCGTACTTCCGTGCGGATGGCAGATAACTCTGAGTACATCCTCAACGACTGCACGTGGTGACGTAAACCACGAACTTCCTGCGCCACACTTAAGGCGTCTGCTTCTAGCGAGCTGGACAATGCACCACACGTGCGTGAACACGGAGTAAAATATTATGGGAAAATATCACTTTACACACCCTTACAACATACTAGATGACATACCTTTCAACAGGCGAGATAATACACTAACACGACTAACTGGTAATTGACGTGAAAGGAAGAAATTAACCATGTCTACCATATACAACAAATAAACCATATACAATAACCCCTGATGGCAAGAAAAAATCAGAAATATTAAAAAAAGATGTGATGTGACTAGAGATCATAACTTCAATACTCTAACAAATGGCAGCACTCGGCGCACGTGTACCTTTGCTGTTTTGCACACGGCCCTGCAGCTTTCAGCTCAGTCACACTCCGCCGCAGTATCTCCATCTCTGCCTCCAGGCGACGCACCTCCGTGTCTCCTCTTCTGAGGTCAAAGGTTTTTCTTGCTCTGTCGTCTGATTAACATCAGATGAAGCGATAACAACCACATTGCACAACAACAGCAGCAGTGATACTCGCACAATAACCGACATCACTGACATGGCGGCGAAGTATGTTGGAAACGTTTGATGTTGGTGGGGGACCTGAGACACAGTAACGCAAGGGTCTGGACTTTTCGGAGGAGAAAGAAATTTCAGTTCCGGATGGGTTAGGGCTGACTGGAGGATTTTATACTGTTGATTATTTCTTGACCAGGTAGCTCAATGCCAAAAGTGCAATCTCTTAGATAAATTATTCCTCGGTTCTGCAACACACTTGATATTTTCGTTCAGGGTAATTAGAATCACTTGTGCATATATCCTGTTTGTCAATTCAGTTACACGAAGGCATTGTCGTTAAAATTATAAAAAATGTGATATTTATTATAAAGTAACTTGCTGCTATCTGCCACTCATTCTGGTTATTTTAAGCATTCTTTATTTTCCAGCTTTAAACTGACATACACCCACAGACCCATACTTTAACAGTGTTTCGGTATATGTTTTTCTGATTCGATTTTAAAAGAAAGTTAAAAGATAAATAATGTTTAAAAAAGACTTTGGAACTTTGTAACAGCACATTAGCATAAATGTAGAGATAATATTAAATACACTTTAATGATGTATAAATGTCTTAGTCAAAGAGCTAAATTTGTATCTTTTCTGCATGCTAACATTACATGTGTCATATATCTTTATATGCCTATTAACAAAACAGAGGGAAGCAGAATGATTGGCTAAACCTAACACAATAAGAAAATTATCACGGAGAGACATCTTCTGTATACCTTTAATTTTACAGACACCTGGTTAAGTAATATTCATCAGAAGTGAAAGTATTTTGCTTCCGAAGATCATCGCTGCTTCACAAATAAGTTCGGGTTTCCTTCCTCTTGAATGTTGAAAGATTAGAAAAAAGTCATTGCATTTAAAATTCAGAAATGGTAAAAATAATCATTTAGCTAACCCTAAATTCGAACATTTGCGGCTCTAAAGGATAAAGTGTATAATTTTGAAGTATTTAACGACATCACATTTAGCAAAGGTTTTACACATTTACAAATTTACACATTTTTAGAAAGTGATGTCGCTGATCCTTCAAAATTGTACACTTCTTCCTCCCTCCACCTCCTCCACGCATAGAAGTTTGAACTTTGTGATAATATTTTGGTACAAATAAATTTATTTAACGATTCTAAAAGATGTTTTTACATGTTTAACCGAACTGCACCCATAGTTTGGTTTGTACATGTCATACACCTTTCGAGGTAATGATCTGACATTGACCTTTGATCTTTGTTTATCAGACAGTCGGTAAATGTCGCTTTCTGGCACTTTGGAAGTGTAACCATCTTCACTGGAACGTGAAGGTAAAACACTTATCTTTCCTCACACCTGGATGAACCAGGCCAGCGAAAGCGGGATCACCTGCTCAACGATATTACAGGGTGGAACACCGTAACATTGGATAAGAGGGGAAAATATATCTGCTGTCAAATGTCTTGCCAAACAGTGCTGCCATTTTGGAAAGGTTTGAGAAACAGCATATCGTTTGAAGAGGATAATGCAGACAGGTTCTGCGGTGTTTTCTCTTTTATCTTTCCTCCTTGCTCCACACACGCGCCGCCGCACACACACTCATACATACACGCCCCGGCACACACACACCACACACACTCACACATAACACTTACTCTCGTGTGCAAAGAAAACTTCTACTTTCACAAAATGTAAACATTCAGCCTCATAAATGTGAGATAATGCGTGTAGAGTGCGAGTCTCATTGTGATTCGATCGACGACATTGTTTCAACTAGAGCAACTGACCGAAGGAACAAACTAAAAGTTTACTATTTCAAAGCATTCTTAAGAAGTTAAAACGCAAAGCGAAATGACTAACAGTGAATATCTTGACAATCGTGCTTTGTTGTCTATAATACTCCGGTCTCTCAGAGATAATACAGGGTTGTCATTACCAGGACAAGTTCATTAATACTTGCGGTAATTAATATGCAACTTGTGAATCGTTAGTGGATTTTTAATCGTCAGAATGTTTTCGTACAAAGAATCATCTTCCGTTCATCGAGACATTCATTTGAGCAAAACACGGCACAGCTCAGTACTTTGTGTTAATGTAAGGAGGACCGGCAGTCCCACAGACAATGAGGCGAAATTAAAAACACGTTTTCCAGTTTTGGTACGTCCTTTGACCCCGGTCATGCCCGTCCATACGCAGAGTCCATACAAAGCGAATTTCGCGTCGCTGCTTTCTGAGTAGTAAAGTCCCATCTCTCTATATTCACCCCGCCAATATTCCATTTGTCCATCCAGTGTGGCAGGAGTTGCCGTATGCTTGGCACCATGATCCGTGGCGGCTGCGTGAGACATATAGACACACAGAACAATTGGAGTCAAGCTCATAGAAGAATGATGTTGACCTCGTACTCTGCCCAGCGTAGGTCACGCGTCCGGGAACGACAACGCTAGTCCTGAAAGACAGCGGTTGAGAGTGAAGACAAAGCGGCGTTGGACGCTGCTCCTTCGTGCGTGTAATGAGATCCTCCAATTACACCTGTGAACGAAGCATGTGCACTTAAAGTCTGTGCGAATAATTAACTGAGGAATCTGCAGAACATCAGTGCTTTTAATCAGGGAGGATCTGACGGTTATGATCAGTTTAAATATTAGTGTTTCACATTAGATCGTCTGTACACGCTGCTCATACACTCGACTGCGAGTGTTCACCAAAATGAACAAAGCAAAACGAGACTGATACAATGTCAGCGCCAGAACAACGAATTTCAGAGTGGGAAGTTACTCCTATATTATACATTATATCACTATATTTACAGCACTATCCAATTCCTTCTATTAATTCACTAATTCTATCAGTGACTAATTTAGCTTTACCAGCAATGTGGCTTTTATCAAAAACTAGACATCTTCAAGAATGATTCCCAGCTATGCTAAAGTCGACTTGAGAATAAAAATAATGCACGTTATTATTAAAATAACTCCTCTACAGTGCCTGTTATCTCACTTTATTGCCGATCCAGTTGAGACATCAACAAGTGAGCATTTGACCGGGACAGTAGTAATTACATGGACAATTTCTGTTCTCAAGTCACGTATACATATTCTACAGACATACCTGGATATAGCGTCACCACAAGCTGTGACTGAGATGGACACTGACAAATCTACGACCCCAGCGAAAGATGTACCCTGACTGAACACTGGACAAAACAAAACAGAAGCATATGAAGCCTACAAATGAAGAATGTAGAATAACACTGATCCCTTACTCAACAGCGCATTTATTTCATATATACGCTCTAAAGTTGCTGGTTTGTAATGCCACGATACAAGATCTACATTTTTATGGATGATTGCGCTATATGGTATTAAAGACTATTACACTTATAATAATCTACTGTGAGTTATATACCCGTGTTGTCTCATTGTACGCCGATGCATAAAAATCAAAGAGATATTAATTTCCATCTATTCCAGTGCCTTTAACAATATACTTATCTCCTACATCGCTCTCCCTGTCAGCTCTACCTGACGATGTCGAGGTACTGTGAAAACGTTCACTGGGGATTGCTCTGTGCAACCACGTGATGCCTCGCATCTGACCCCGTCTAGAGTACGTGTCCAGACATTGACCTCAGCGCGCATCGAGCTCCGACCGAAATGGCAGATAACTCTGAGTGCATTCTCAGCGAGCTGCACGGGCGATGACCTACGTCGTAGCGAGTGCGCTGTGCCACCGCTGAGGCCGCTGCTTCTACGAGCTGGCAGTAATACACGTTGCAGAACATACAACACTATTATATTGCCCTATATTCATGTATATCCATACTTACATAGTAAAAACATACTACAACACTAGACCATTTATAAAAAGTACGTGGAAGAGGAAAAGAAGATACGAGCAAGACACCGTCCACAGGATAAGCGTATTTCGTCCAGCATGGCGTGACCGACGCTTACCTTCTGCGAGTTTTGCACACGACCCTCGCCAGAGTTGCAAAGAAGCTCTCAACTCCGTTCACACTCCGCGCGCAAAGCTATCCTCACCCTTCTGCCTCCAAGGACCGCAGCCTCCGTGTCTCCTCGTCTGACGTCACAGCGACAACGACAACAAGTCTTTTCTCCGTTGTCCGATTAACGTCAGAAAGAAGCGAACAACCACATTGTACAACATTACCACAAAGCCTACTCGCCACAATAACCGCCATTTATGAACACAGACGTGGTCAATAGAAGACTTTTAAATGTGTTCTGTTGCAAGGATTAATAGTCAAACAAAGGACCCGGATTTGTTTGAGAAAATTATTTTCAGTTCTCGTTCTCTACTTCACGCCTCTTTTCGCTAGCTTGAATCCGTTTGACTTTTTTTATTCCTGATTGCCGAGGATTTTTATACTGCTGGCCTATTTAGACAGAACCTGTGTGCCAGAATATGGTGTCTTCTTTTGTCCATTCTTCTTCCACGCTCGAATGCACGTTATATTTTCGGCGACGGCTAATTTGAACCCACGTGAGATTAGCTCGTGCGTAAATCATTTAAATGCACGGATCATTGATGTTTAAAAATAATCCACAATGATTAATACTTACTGAATGACATAGGACAACAAGGCGATTGTGAGTCATTTTTTACTTCATTTCTGTCCGTTGGCAGAATGCTGATTTATCCAAGTTTGCGCTTAGACCGGAGTGGTACAGGTTTCTGTCTGATTGAAATTAATTTGTGATTTGGAAAAAAGAGGGGTCAAATAAAAGTGAGATGCTAAGGCTGTAACATTGTTCATTAACTGTACAAAATTGGTATTAAACAAATAGTGCATGTAAAAATTAGTAAAGTATCGTTATTTGTTGTGGACCTTTAATTGCACCTAGCGAATAAATAGTACAAAATTCACACATCAATCTGGTTGTGTAGTACTTATTTAAATGATGACATTTTTTCCACACTCACAAAATCACTATTGGATTTAAGAAATTTTTATACAGTAAACGTTATCGCAACCGATTAAAAAACGAAGGGTAGGAAAATATAATAAGATTGTAACTTTAAAGTCATTTAGCAGTAAGTGAAAATACAATAATATGGAAAACTTTCTTTGCATGGGATTTTTTTACCCGAAATATCCCCTTAGCTATATTTCATTGTTCGCTCTACCACTTGAGAAAATAACCTGATGTTACCTCTGTCTAATTTATGTTACCAAACAGTCGTGAGCGTTTTCTGATAAATTTCCTTCTGGTGAATCGTGAAACTGAGCGATATTCACTGTCACATAGAAGTGGGACTGCATATCGGTACCCCATAATGTTCAAGCATGAACGAAGGTAATGGAGCAAAGAGCCTCTTCTATGCCAAAAGATTACCCCGATGCTGTGAAAAGTCGACTACATCCAGATAGAGAGAAAGGGAGATAAGGAGAAGAGAAAGAACAACGGAGTTAATCTGTGAGATTACCATTGTCGTCGTCGTCGTCGCTCGTCATCTCGATTGCATTCGTCTCGTCGTCGTCGCGGTTTCTACAGTTATACAAGCTCCTACTCTCAAGCTCAGCAGCTCAACCTTCAAAGGTAGCTGAATATATATCGATACAGCACTCGCGAACACACATTTAAGGACAGGATATTCAAAGCCCTTCATATACACACATATACATTAATCACTCATCTTCTTAGTCCAAACGGATATGTAAACAACAGACATAATATAGTTACTCACTACATCAAGATACTCAAAAGACTGAGCCGTGTACAATGCTTATGAGGATGAGGCCAACGGAAATACTATTCTACTATTATTTCTGTTCATAGTGAGAGTGGTGGAATATATCAACAGCCTCGTCCCCGTGATCTCTCGAGAGCCAGGTTGAATCAATTCGTAACGCTGTATTGGTAACTTGAGAGAGTCTCTCTGTTAAAGTTATATATCTTCGAATTAAGAATGCCTATGATAAACGAGCAAACTGACAACTCAAACCTATCATTAAATCTCGACAGACACGAAAGAGCGCAGCACGATTCCGCAGCTGCGGTGTGCCACTTGGAACATAGAGCGAGCGTTAGGATAACTCGTCTTGCCTCTATCTGCAGCTATTGTTTGGTACACAAAGAAAAGTACGAGTATTTGCTGGTAAGATTAAAAGCTCATACATCGTTGGACACTAATTTATAATGATCTTGCCGGTCGCTCCTGACGAAGTCCACGAGATTCACACCACATAAATTCTCAGCATCTTAAAGTAACCTTTAGCACATCTATAATTTGTACTAGTTTTCGCTTTTCTTCAGGATACTGTATTCTCTTTTCACCACTCTCACGTCAATTATCATCCCACACAAGGCATCCCATACCAACGCAAACCAAATACTGAGAAGCCGAGCTCACTTACCAAGGCAACACATGTGCTTATCTAAATCTTAGAGTGTGAAACAACTTTCCTAACCCGTAAAATGAACAAGAAAGCCTAAATTACTCATGTATAAACTCCCTTTGAAGAATAGCCACTTGTTCACTCCACATAATTCTTGATCTAGTATGTTTCTATAATAAATAAACCACATCTGTCATACATGCGTCAGGCTTGACGAGTATGAGGTTATATATAAGCAAAGCACATGAAAGCTGTGTCAGAGAGGTATGATCTATCAGGTTCACTACATATAGTCCCTATCTCTACGTTCATGAACAAACAGCCATAAAGCACTCATTCAACTAGCTCTGAGTTGTACACTATGGTGGTGAGTGACCCGTCTTAATAGTGTGACTGTTTACAATCGTCGCTACAGAAGATCCCACATCGTCTTACTATCAGATACAATGTAATTTTATGGAACAAATCAAACGCAGCTCCAGCCTTCGACTTCGATGCGCAGCACATTGCTAGCGAGACTTGTCCACTCCGGAGCGTGCGCGAGCACAACATTGAACACACATGCAACAACATAGTAGCAAACATCCTCGCGCTGGTTAGTTCTCTCTTCGGTGCCACTCCGATGTTACTCTATAACTCCTACTCATCTCTCCGTTCCGAACATATGCGTGGTCTCCTCTCGGATTCCAGCCGCTCTTGTTGGTCATCTCGATTCCCCCATCTGAGAATCTCTCTCTTGAACAATATTTACCCTATATGGTCCTTATCTGCCTACGCGGTTGCGCAGGAGTGGTGCGGGCATCATGACGGTCGCAGCACGTGCAATGTGACACACGGACACATTAGGTTCAGTCGTTAGGTAGAGGTCCCAGATACGTCCATGCCCCTTAGTTACGTGACTGTCCCCGGCGGACAGTGGTACTCAGCCTACGTTCCCATTAGAAAGAGCGAATTGATACGGCGAAACGAGCAGCGAGTAAGCTGGAGTTCTCATTTCATCCCTCTCATGCGTTGTAAAAAGATCCCACTACTGACACCTCGTAGACAAGCAACAGAGCTCTCTCAAGATTGTGAGCGCCGTAACCTGACGTTTCCCTGATTTCATGTAAATGTTTACAACATAGTAATCATATGCTCCAATCTGACAACGTGACAAAATGTTCACGTGCAGATGTCTACAGACTTACCCGAGTAGACAACGTCTACCTCACAACAAAAATGGACACTGGCTAATTACCCCAAACGTAGCTGTAGATCAGTAACCCTACACAGATGAAAAAGACAGAACGATAAAAATTTTGAAAACAAATAAAAACCACAACAACAAAACACCTGGCCAGAAAAGGAAAAAGACAATACACAGTGAATCAGTTTTTTATTTTTCAAAAACGAGGTAATCAAAGTTACAATCAGTAGTAACTCTCTTCAGCAGTCATATTAAAAACTTGGTCTTATGCTATTTTTCACCTGTCTTCTTCCTTTCAAATTAAAACTATAGCGCACGTACCAATTATGTATCTTTGTTACAGGTAAATTTCAAAATATTATTAAAATATATGCATAACCATCACCCCTCAGGGCCTCTACTCAAAACCATTCATTTCCGCTACCTGGCCAAACTTACCCCTGACGACTACCCAGAAAACTTCCCCGCTAATTGGCTCGTTCATGTCTGGCTAACAGCTGCGAGGTTATATTCCCCTGTGAGGTGTTACGGCAGTCTCTTGGACCTCAGAGACTGGACTTCTGAGCGATCCCAATTTCCTTAATGGCAGACAAACTCTGAATACATTCTCAGCGAATGCTTACCTCCACAATGACGTGAGCGTCTCTACGCAAACTCCTGCGGCACGCTGAGCGGCGTCTGCTTCTAGGAGTCTGATCGGTGGGGGAGGTGAAAGAGAATTTCCCACCATGTAAAACACGAACCTCTCTTACTCCAGCTTCTGCACTTTATCAACACAGACAAGACCACATGCAAAGGCGTACAAAAGTGCTTCATCATAGTAAATTTCGAAATTCAAAATAACTTGGACTTTCCTAGATCTGCAGATAATTTAAAAGGAAAATCGCCGATCCAAGATCAAGATTCCTTCACTGCGCTGCTGAGGTTCTATTAATTCTACGATTTATGGTCTATTGCCTCATTTAGTCGACTCAGTGCGCGTGCACGCTGACTGGTGACAGGCGGCCTACGGACAATCGTGCAACCAGAGGCACAAACTCACTCCAACTGCATAATCTTACCATCAGAGCTCGCCTTTACAATAGACAAGAACACTTCACTACCCCGCACGCAATACTTCGTCTTTTATTATTTTCCAACTTCGTTCATAAATTTACTAGTGGATTATTAATTAATCAGTAGTGCGAATATCACACTCTTAAACTGCTATACTCTTTCCTGTCTGCAGAAAAAAATTGCATTCTCATTCTAAAATTTCTTTAATGCTATGCGAGTGTACTATTTTATGTTTTGCTGAACTACGAAAAGACAGTTCTTAAAAAAAGTCTGAAAAGCGTGTTTATTTCTGAACTGCCTATTGAGACCAGTTATCGCGTGTGTTTGCAGTCATTAATTTATTGATAAAAATCACATCATTGTTGCGGCCCTGCATAGAGCCACGTGAAAACATGATTATCTAGATTGCCGATGAAAGAAAAAATTAAAAAAATAAGTTACGCTGATATCGTTCATCGCTTGACTCTACAAACAAAACATTGTCAACTCCCTTCACCACCACCAGCTAATCACATACAGCCTACCTTTGCGTGTTATTGCACAGGGCCCTGTAAGTTTTCACGCCTCCGTCCACCACTCCCGCCGCGAGAGATCTTATCGCCCCTCTCCATCCAGGCAGCACGCACCCCCTCGGTGTCTCCTCCCTCTAGAATCACAGACACACAGCGACGGACACATCCTTGCTGCCTGCGTCCGTGCTTAACCTCAGAGAAGCTGGACATCATCCTCGTTATGCATGCATCATCGTGCAGCCAGCGATACTGCATGCACGTATAATCATTGACGATAACATGAGACAGATGCAAAATATTATCTTTACCCGCTGTAACGGTTAGCCATGAAACAAATCCGTTAATCCATCTGGAGTTTCTCAATGGGTATTTCAAGGAAACGTTATTGCCAATCGTCTCCACACTCCCATTACTCTTGGTAGATTGAAATTTTTTTGTATGCCGCGAACTTTCGGAGAACTTGTTAACACTAAAATGCGATTCTACCAGAAGCAGAAATGCCAGTACTCATGTAGCTGATAAAGTTTATGGGTTTTACTACAGTGCCTTATGTCTCAAGCACGCTAGACAAGCACATACAATTTACCAAGATTCATTACTAATTGGAACATTGACCTTCACTACACACTAATGACCGAGATTAAAACTCTCTGCTGCACTGAGATTGGCTCCACGAACAACGTCTGTATCGTTCATAATGCATCACAGCTGTCCCACATCTATCTTATATAGCATCTCTTAGACTTGACCTACCTTTTATCTGCTTCTCGCTTATCTCCCTGCCTGCTAGACGTTGCTACAAAGCGAAGTAACTCGTCCTCCGAGGAAAGCTTGCGTTAACTCAATAAAGGGCAAGATCTTATCTCCGTAGTATACAGCGGCTTCCAGACTCCGGCGAATATTGCTTTCACTTTTGGACTGTTCGGGTAAATAAATCAGTGGTTAAGATGCCTTGAGTAAAGTAACATACATTCTGCAGGGTCTGGACAATGCAGCAAACTTACGAGACGACGCGTTTCTCTTTGATGTTCGCAATTTGACCAAAGCGTAAAGACTATCCTTCACTTTATGCATAAGGCTCCTAATGGTGACCTTTTTCTACCTTAGGTGAAAATATGAACTGTGCCAGATGCAGGTAAACGCTTCCACTCTAAAATTTAATTATGTTAATGAGTCGGTAGGAGCCTGAAAATTTTATCAAATCTCTGGAGATTGTTATAAACATGCACACGGTCGTCAAGGTGGGCACTGGGCGGTGAATCCAGGCATGCTCAATCTGCAATCTGTTGTCGTCTGTCTGTCTTTGTCTGTCTTCGTTCTGTCTGTCTGTCTGTCTAGGTCTGCTCTTCCTGTTTTTCTCTTCGTTCTGTCTTATCCAGTTGCACTTTCCTCCTTGTGTATCGTCGTCTGTCTGTCTGTTAAATTACTCA